>NW_022145603.1:29299833-29699567 GCF_000002235.5 Strongylocentrotus purpuratus | reverse complement strand
GGACTCGATTTTAAAATCCCCCCCCCCCCCCTTGAAAAAACATTCCATGTGTTGGTGCACTCCGCATTCAGTGCGCTTATTACTTTTGTGTATTGAATAATATTCAAAATACCCAGTGCATATTTTCTAGTGTGGTGTCTTCTGTATTTAATAATGCCATTATATTAAAAGTGTCTTATAAACGGCCTCCCGGCTAGCTGTTGGGAGAATTTCGGCAAGGGGGGGGATCGGACTACATATTTTCCAATCAACATTGCCGTTAAATACACTTCGAGCAAATTAAGCAAACACGAATAGTAGCTATATTATATAGCCTAATTTTGTTATTATAAATTGAAAAATTTGGGGTCGTTTGCAGTTGGTTACATCTATTACATAAAAGGTTGTTGATAAACAAGATAAACGGTGAAGAAGAAACAAAAATTGGTCATAAATCCCCCGAGTTAACATCCAGGTTATTTGAAGAAAACTGATTTGCGTTCATCCCGCACTCCCCCCCCCAAAAAAAAAAAACCCACCATAAACACAACTGTAATGAAATCGATGACATGTCCACCATTTAGATTAATGATTATACTTACAATGTTGCATGCAGTAATCATGCAATGCGTGGCCGAAAACAAAAATGCCATTACGTTTGCATTGTGCGGCTTTTAAAGTCATCGCCAAACATCGACGGGGTCGGCGGAGATTGATGAAAGCTTCCATTCTGTTTAGAGAATAAATCAAACATTATAATTCGTATGTCATCATCATTTATAAAGTCGCCCTGAGAGAAAACATAATTAGCAAGAGATCAATGTAGGCCTTTATATACTCAGTGACATAATTATATTGTAAAATATCAAAATGAACAACAAAATTTTTTCTTTAAAAGTTGAGCTGAATATATATAACGTATAATTTAGTAATTGACTAAAATAAATAATCTATCTAATTAATTTTTACTTATACACGGTACACTGCAAATTTGTTATGTAACGACTTTACACAACATTGGGTGGTAACCCAGGGGTTGTCTTAAGTTGTGTATAAAAAAATACACAACTTTACACTGCAAATTCGTTATGTAAAGTAGTGTATTTTTTTTAAACAACAACTTAACACTGAACCACGCAATAAAGTGGTTACACAACGAATTTGTAGTGTGGTCTTCCATGATGCCTCGTTTGGTAACAGCAAAATGCAATGACAATCATGAATATAAATCCATAATATCATAACAAAATAAAACACAGAATAAATAATAATGCATGAATACAATTTGTTGGTATCCTTGTAATAAATGTAGACTTTTTAAACAAAAAAATACTGTTGCATATATTTGTAATATCGTATTACATGTGGTAATCTGTTCTTAAATCAAGTGAAATATAATCTTAACTTTTTATACATTTTTTGAATAGCCTCATAAAGTTGTTTCTGAAGCTCATAATTTTTTATAAGCAAAGTAAAAAGACAATCTTGGCTCAACATATAGACTCACATGCACTTGAGATACCAAAAGTTCTATAATATAAAACTTTGGGTATCTCAAGTGTGGATATGCAAATATTACAAGATTGAATTCCTTGTTAGGTAATAAATTTCCGTTGATTTGAATTAAAATAGCATTTGAATATACAAGCTAAATACTAATGAACATATCAATATATTTAAACTGATAACGAATGATGTCATTGATTTAATTTGAAAAGCTTCATGTTATCCTACATTATGATATCTATGAAGCAAATTCCATCAGGATGAATATGAAAACTGCATGTGCAGTTGAATTGTAAACGACACATCACGAAACAATGGTGTTGTCAGGCGCGTACGCAGGATTTTTTCAAGGGGGGGGGGGGGTTAACATTTATAAATCGGGCCGAAAATTTCGCAACGACTCAGCCAGCCGCTGAATAAGCGGGGGGGGGGGGGGGGGGGGGGGGAAGAGGACATTTTTTTTTTTTTTGGTCCCCAAAAAATCGCAACGACTCAGCCGACCGCTGAATAAGCGGGGGGGGGGGGGGGGGGTGGGGGGGGGGGGGGGGGGGTAAGAGGACACTTTTTGGGGGGGCCTCGAAATTTGAAAATTGACATTTGGCTCCGTTGGGGGGGGGGTAAGGTAGGTCACCTTTTTAGGTCAGCCATGGGATAATTTTTTTTTTATAATTAAAAAAAAAATCAAAGGGGGGGGGGGGGGGGTGGGGGGAGGATGGGGGGGGGGGTTTACACACATACAAATACCAAAGGGGGGGGGTTAACCCCCCCCCCCCTGTGTACGCGCCTGGGTGTGATTAACACAAGATAAATGCTTTGAAATATAATGAGAAATAAAAGTAAGAGTTCAAGGAATAGAATCCTCTCGGCATTCAATTTCCCCCCGGTCCCCAACAGAAAAAAATCTTCTGTGTGCCCATGTCTTGAGCCATAATGCATGCATGGTCGTACAGAGAATTTTGTTATGTTGGGGACCGGGGTAAAATTCAATGAATTATTGAAAATTGATTGCATTTTCTTTGAGGTTTTTTATTTGTGGGAACTGCCCCCTACCCTAGCCCCGCTGCGTACAGTCGTGGTTCAGTGGCAAAGCAATGGCATTGTAATTGTGAGGCCCCAGGATCAAATCCGTGTCGATGTGCCATATTAGTGCCCTTTTGTGGGGCATTAATCCTCATTACTGTCATTTATGACTTAAGGGCGTAGGTCCCCTAGTTGATAAGCATAGTAGCATACACATGCTCTAGCATTCACGCAAAATAAACACAAATTATTAGTCAATAAAATCTGAGAATGTGTACTATTATCTAGATCTATTAGGAATGATTCATTGTCAAAATAATTCCATAAATTGAGGTAAAAAAAAATATTCCAACTAGATGAGCGACAGTGTAGTATTCCCATTACAAAACAAATGTAGAGCTGCACTCCTATCATCGGTTTTCTTCCTTTAAAAATATGATACCTGATCTGCTCAAGAAAGTCAGCAGAGTCTCACATTTTGGCGGGACCTTCAAAAGAACGGGATAATTGTTTTCATGTTTAAAGGGCATTTCAATGCTTGCAAAATCTATAATTATGCGTGTTTAGTAAAAACAATAAGAAAATCAGTGTTCTGATTAAAACAAAAGGATGGGACAAACAATAAGAAGATGTCTCTCGAAAACGCTTTTGAGAACAATTGGGGGTATAATTATGTCCACCTTTCCCAACCTAATGATGCTCTTGGTCTATTCAAATGTTTATAAACATTTCCAATCCTTTGATTAAAACTTTCACTACTGTACTTTAAAAAAAGATAGATAAAAACTGTTCTAAAACTTACGCGGCATCGTCGGCGAAGTTTCTCCGATGTTGGTGGCATATTCTTGTTGGGTGCCTTGTCTTCCTTTTGCATCGGTGCCCCTTCTGCGTGTTGCACAGACATCGGAATGCCGCTGGCATTACTCGTGGCATGATGATCTGGAGAAGGGGATGAAGAAACATTAACAACACATTATTAATACATAAATAAAGTATAGACCTCAAATAAGGTTGATGATTATGTTCGATGTGGTCTCTCATTCTATTATTCTAAAGAAACTAATTTGTTCATGTTGGTTTTGATGATTCAAGTTTACGCTTTTTTCATGTGTATCTAACTCCGTCTGAGGATATCATATTTTTTCAGTCAACGGTAATAGTTTGTTAGATTACAGTCACTTGCAGGAGAAGTACAATGGGTCCCTTGCTATTTACTATTTATCATTTTGTATAAATGATATCTCAAATGCTATACAGTTAGTACCATTCCACTGTAATACTGATTTTAATACAATTGAGTATGTTTACGTCTCTATGGAGATTTAAAACGGATTTCTAAGCGGATGACGCGCAATGAATTCTTGTCGAATCCTAAGAAATGTGAATTAATTTTCGCTGCAAGGCTTTATAATATAAAGCCTTCACTTTTCCAACCTCATCTTGATTACGGTTCTGTTGTGTGGTTAATGCATGAGCAAATTTAGTTCATGTGATGTGTGTTCCACAAAATCGAGCACTTTGCAATTTATTACGAGTTGAACGTAGGTATATTACTGTTTTATTTATTTTTTATGTTGCATGGATGCCTCCCATTACTAATTTGTTCTAAATTTTCTACTAAGACAAGTAAATATTCTCTTCGCAATTATGACTGTAAACATTTATCTTGAATAAAAAATAATGTGACCTTTTTAAGTATAAGAGTAGTTTTAGACATTTCAATCCATTACATTGTGATATTAACCGATGAATAGACAACCTTGTTCACGTCTTTGTTAACTTAATCAGCTCTATCTATTTTTTGTTCACTGGGGGGGGGGGGGGGCTGGGTTCAAATGGTAAGTCTCATAGTTTTCTCGATAATTTTCATTTGTTTTGTCAATTATATGTCATTAGTTGTTTGTTTAATAATGCACATGGGCTCCTGAAAAGTGGTCTATTTTGCCGGGCTGATTGTGAGCCTGATTTTACAGTGTTTATATACATACATGACAAAATAATAGTTAACCGATTCTTTAAAGATATTACTCCTTGCTTCGACTGTGGGAGAATACAATGTTACTCACGAACTATAATTCTTGTTATTTTCAACTGATTTCACAGATTTTCAAATTCATAGCCTCACTCAGAATTTAAAAGGAATACTGGAATACAACAAAACAGTTGTCAGAGGGCCTTAGGTAGCATGTTTATATCCAACATTCAAGGGTTCTAAAAAGTATTCCCATTCTGAATCGTACGTAAACATTGTCTAAAAAGAAATACTATACAAATTGAAGATACATACCGAAGTAATGTGTACGAAAAAAGTCTGATATGGCGATGGCTGAAACAAATGAAAGAGAGAGTAATAAATGATCAAATAAAAAATTCATTCATAGGCCTATCACTTACATTATAGACGCTCTATAGTGCAAATGATGAAACCACATAAACGCGCTAACTCAAAGGTACAACATGATTAAGGATAGGGCATAACAAAGGGAATATTACAGTTGATTGTAGTCCTAATTGAACAGATAGGTTTTAATATTCTTTGAGAATGCTTCTACGTATTACGGCAGAACCATTTATTTGACAATATTCCTGTTAGTTCACTAACCAGGTTTTCAAAAAAAACTTCGGTATCGGATAGTCAATGTATTATAGCACAATGATGGAAAAGCTGATGGGGTCGATAAATAGAATTCCTTTCCTTCTAAATTTTAACCTACTACGGTATCTCCTAAACGGTTTGCTTTAGAAACAATATATACATGTTGTTTAGAATTTAATTGTATATATATCCTTAACGAATCATTACAGTTGTGTTTTTTCCTTAATTAACCTTGAAACTTGAAACAAATTAAGAGAACTTTCATAAAAAAAGAAAAGAAAAGGAACATTATCGTGGTTATATTCAAAGGGAAAACAAATTTGAATATACAATTAAATCACTATATTCTTTCATAACTTTCAAAACAACTTAAGAAAATGAAAACTTGATTTGCCCATAAATACACCATGATTGGCTAAAAAAATAAAAGTTACAATATTGTTTCTTTACAATATTATTGATATCATGCCCCTCATCTTTGTAGAACTAAAATATCCATGAAAATTGGTTCAAGTAGTGTTTATTGAGCAATTGGGAAGTAAAAGTTCACTATCTAAAAATCAGGTTATCCATTATGAGTATTTGTATACATCGAAATTATAAAAAGTACAAAAGCAAGTCTGTAATATAATATGATAGACCATTACAATCATAGCATTATTTTACAACTTCTATTCCACTTTGGACCGATATCCACGTATTTGACGATTTAACTGCACATGACCGGTTTACGTTACTATTACGTTTTAGTTGTGAAGAAGAATAGTCTAGGTGTGGTCAACAGGCGCGTACGCAGGGGGGGGGGTGGGGGGTTGAACCCCACCCCCCCCCTTTGGTATTTGTTATGTGTGTATTTTGGAGGAAAACCCTTTGCATTTTTGTTTTTTATTTAATTTAAAAAAAAAAAATTATACCAATTTCTGACCTAAAAAAGTATCCTCTTACCCCCCCCCCCCCCCGCTTATTCAGCGGCTGGCTGAGTCGTTGCGAAATTTTCGGCCCGATTAAAAATGTTAAATCCCCCCCCCCCCCCCCCCTTGAAAAAATCCCGCGCCTGGTGGTCAATATGTAATATGTTTACTGTAAAGAAAACGAAAATCTTCATCCTATTTATCAGTCAAGTTATAATAATTACATATATTCACTATTTTTTGCATGGAGATCCTTGTTGCTTATGGATAATAATAATTGAATTCATATACATATATTTACACGAATTAAATTAACATAATATGTCGGTGATTTGTTTGAATAAATAATGCGACCAAATAATGTATCTAGTTCTCTGTTTCCAAGTTACTTCCATGAAAGAGATATGCATTCAATTACAAAAGGACCTCGTATAAAATTAAATGTTTACATTGTCCGCTGAATCAATCGTAATTATCACAATGAAAGAAACAAGAGCATGATAAAGCTTTTAGTCGTCTTGCTTCTATCAGAGCTTTAAAAATAATCAATAAGGAGTTACACATTCACATTCCGAAGATTACGTGACAAATCATTACGTATCGTTGCATGCACACGGACATCTCCAATCACGCATAATCATTCATTGAGAGACAGATAAACAACTTGATCATTATTTCTATTCATTACGATAAAACAACTGAATGAGGATATGTCTCATTATCTCGTAACGACATTCTTAAGAGTCTTGGTTGAAATAATCTAAATCAAAGTTCATACACAAGCATATTGGCAATATGGCGATAAGCAGTTTTGTTAACCTAATATATCACAATAGAGAACATCATTACAAGATCATATTTTGATCAAATACAAACATACATGCATAATGTTAAAATAAAAGTTCGTCTTTATACCAGCAACCTAGCAACAACCTGACAGTATTTTATGATAAAATAAGTTCTCGATTAATAATATATCTCTCCTACATAACACCAGTACTGTGATAGCATACACACGTGCATAATATTATGCTACTAGAAAAAGTAGAGAAGATAATAATATATGTACTTACCAAATACGAAGCGAAAAGGGAACTGAAGAAAACGCGCGAATTCGGGGGTCCAGCAGTATCTTGATCGCTCCATTGTCCCTATTCATACAATTAAATCTATTATCATGATTTCAAAGACTTTCACATACTTGGCGTTTAAACATGTTAATCGTTTCTAAGCTGTGAGACTGAACTCGTATATATCAATTAACGACACTCTTCTCATAATGTGCATCGTCACCAGTCTCGTCCATAGTTTGGAAGAACTATTCTATGGTTGTTAACCATCGGAGCATGTAGCCATGGTAATACAATTCGCTAACCATGTGACGACGAGAAGAGAAGATGGGTGAATTCCCTGTTCATAACTAAGCCAAAGTCAGAGCATCTATTGATAGACAACCAGCTATTGTGTATTGTGCAAGGTTGAAAAAGTAGAACGGTGAATGTCGTTCATAAGTATGAACATTGCATAATGAAAGAATGGAAGCGCTTTAATACGTTCCTTAATAAAAAAAAACTTTAAATTCGAGCGAGCGTAGAGAGCGAGTTTTAGATGAAATTTGAGAAAAATTGCTTTCAGCCGCTTTAAATTGGGGGCTCTGAGGCTCTGAGGAATCCATTGTTTTGGGGATGATGATGAATTATAAAAACATCTTTTCATAGCATTAACGGTTATTGTGTCTCTTAATGTTTTAATGTGAATGAGATTTGGCAATGTTAATGCTGTTGCCGTCGAACACACCTTCATTGGTTACCTTGCCATTCTGTGAAGTTCAAAGGTCATGGGGTTTAAGGTATAATAGGTTCAAATATGCTTCTTTTATAGCAGATGAGTAGATTAGCCTACCCAGGCGCGCTGGAAGCACTTTGGGATTGGGAGGTGGGGGGGGGGGGCAAACATTACATTGGGCTCGCCTTTCAGAGGCAGTGGCGTAATGAGCAAAAGAGTTTGGGGGCAGAAAAATCTTTACCACCACTCTTACATATTAAATGCAGGCCCCGTGGCAGTGGAACGTTTTTAAAAGTAACGATCAGGAAGAGCATATATTCCATGTTAGTGTCGTCAATCCCTGGCTGGGAGACGGTCACCTGTGAATGATGAACCTACCGGGCCCTGTCCCTTAAATTGTAGGTGAACGGAACGCCCAGTCAGATTTCTATTTTTTTTTAAATTTGTATTGAATTGTAATTTAAATTTGTTTTTATTTGTATTGCTTAGTCGATGTTAGTGTTGTTAATTCCTGCTGGAAGATGGTGATCAGTGAATGATGAACCTACCGGGCCCTGCCCCTTAAATTGTAGGTGAACGGCACGCCCAGTCAGATTTCTAATTTGTTTTAAATTTGTATTGCTTAGTCGATGTTAGTGTTGTTAATTCCTGGCTATTTTTAGGCTAGGAGATGGTGACCTGTGAATGATTAACCTACCGGGCCCTAGTGAAAGGCACGCCCACTCAGATTTATATATTTTTTAATTATTTGTATAGCTTAGTCGATGATAGTGTTGTTAATCACTGGCTGTAAATAAAGAACTTACCGGGCCCTGCCCCTTGAACTGTAGGTGAACGGCATGCCCAGTCAGATTTGTTTTAAATAATTATTTGTATTGCTTAGTCGATGTAGCCTTTATGTTGTTAATTCCTGGCTGAGAAAATCTGTATTCCGTTAGATCACAGTGATACCAACGGAATACAGATTTCCTACAATATTTACTTGTACATTTAGGAAGATATTATGCGAGGGAGCGTAGCAACCGAGCAAAAAGTTTTTTCGCATTTGTATTAGTCTAAACGCTGCACTCTTAGGCCCTCCAGAGCCTAAAAGTGTGTTAAAGTCTTTAGTCAGTATTTGCTATACATTTTTAGGGCACTTTTCAAATTTTCCGGTGGGGCGACGATCCCCCCTAAATCCCGCCCATACCCCCTAGGGAATAATTTGTTGGACATCAAATCTCTTTCACGTACACTCTCTCTCAAGGATAATTTTATGGAACAAAGGGTTGTCTTGGGAATTACTAAATCTATCTTAACGGATGTGGTCTAGGGGCCCGCATTAGGAGCCCTGATGGGTTGCCAGGGCAGAGCTTCCCATTTTTTTTATTTTTTTATTTTTTTTTTTGGGGGGGGGGGGGTCCAGGGGTGGAACCCCCTCACGTTCTAGAGTTTAAAAAAAAAATGAAAATCAAGATGGCCGTCACGAACGATAGAAATGGTAATTTCTCCTTGAAATTCACACGACCTCTATCATTTCATGTTGTTGAAATAAAATTTATTTCAAATTCATAGTACAAACTCAGTTGGCGGATCCAGGAATTTCTAACAGGGGGGGGGGGGGCACAAAATCGCATGGGGTGAAATATATGTAAAACGGCGGAGCGACCAAGCAGGGGTGGGTCTGGGAAAACCACATTAGGCGCATTTTCAGGCACTTCCTGGAGTAATATGACGTTAAATTCCGCGCAAAGCGCAGAAGCTATGACGTTCATTTAATTATAAGAGAAAGAAGATGATTTCTTGTACCGTTCTCTACTCTTAATCCTTGTCTGAATTCAGTTTCACCCTTCCGTGCGATGCGCAAAAGCTTTGACGTTTCATTAAATTATTGCTCTCAATCCTTTCTAAAATCAGTTTCTCCCCTCCCGCGCGAAGCAGCTTTTACGTTTCATTAAATTATTAGAGAGAAAAGAGACGATTCGTTGCACCGTTCTCTACTCTTAATCTTCGTCTGAATTTAGTTTTCCCCTCCCGCGCGAAGCGCGGAAGCAGTGACGTTTCATTAAATTATTAGAGGAAGAAGACGATTTGTTGTACTGTTTTCGTTTCTTAATCCTTGTCTGTATTCAGTTTACCCCCTCCCGCCCGAAGCGTGGAAGCTTTGACGTTTCATTGTCTGAATTCTCAAAAATGTTTCTTTGTCCGATAAAAAGTCACAGTTCGTAAGAAAATAAAATTTGCCGGTGTGACCGCGTAGAATGTTACCCGCACCGATCGTCCGCCTATTAGAGATCGATCGAGAGCGGACGATCGGTGCGGATTTTATCCGCGCAGAATGTCCGTGTCGGACATTCCGTGCGCGCCTCAAATGTCCGACGGACAATCTGTGCGGAAGAGGTCTCGCACCAATAGTCCGCCTGCCGCACCGAATGTCCGTACTCTAGTCCACACGTATACATATTCAATACAAGTATAAATATATGAAACGACTGGATAACCCATATTCAGCTTTGCCAGCTAGCTAGGGATGACACTACAGGTCTTCCCGGCGCGGATCAAGGGGGGGAGGGAGGGCCTTGACCCCCAACCGCCAACAAAAAATGAAGAGAGAGAGAGGGAGAAGGTAAAGCGGAGAGTAAGGGAAAGGAAGAAGAGGAAGAAGAAAAGAAAAGGGGGAACAAAGGAGATCGGGGGCGAAAGGCCTTCGCCACCCCCCCCCCCCCCCCCTCAGCAAAAGAGAGAGAGAGAGAGAAGGAAGGAAAATAAGGAAAGGGAAGGAAAATAAGGGAAAGGGAAAGAAGAGACAAAGGGAAAGGAAAAAGAAGAAGAAAAAGGGGAAAGAAGAAGATCGGGGGGGGGCGAAAGGGCTTTGCCTCCAAGGCTGTTGCCCCCCCCCCAGCAAAAAGAAAGAGAGAAGGAAGAGAATGGAAAGAAAAAAGGGAAAAGACGAGATAAAGGGAAGAAAAGAAAAGAAGGAAGATATCAGTTGCAGTTTACCCGCCAACAAGTTGGGGATTGGGGGAGGGGGGGCAAATGGCCCTTGTCCCCCCCCCTTCTACAGCAAACTTAAAAGAGAGAGAAAAGAAGAGAAGGGGAAGGGTAAAAAAAGAAAGGTACGTCGCTAAACCTTTTTCAGTGGGGGGGGGGTGGTATAGAGGCCAACGATTACCGACAAAACAAGCCACCAATTACCTACAAAATTAAATGTCCCAATATCTACAAATGTAACCCTATAAACCCGAGGCCAAAGGCTAAATTGTTATGCGCAAATGGTCATTTTCGTCGACGACATAAATATACAAATTATTTCGTCAACTTAGTAAGCATCATAGCTATATATTTTAATGCAGGCGCGTAGGTAGGATGTTATTTAAGGGAGGGGCGGTATTGGGCAAGCGAATCACTTAAAGAGCACGCAAAGCGCTCCCTAGGTGGGGTAGGGGTGGGTGAAAGGCCTCCCGCGCGAAGCGCGGTAGCTTAGACGTTTCATTAAATTATTATGAAAAGAAGACGATTTGTTGTACCGTTCTCGACTCTTAATCCTTGTCTGAATTCAGTTTCCACGTCCCACGCGAAGCGCGGAAGCATGGGTGTCGATCCCGGGGGGATGGGGGGATATATTCCCCCCCCCCAATATTTCAGGTGGGGGGATGGCCTGTACAATCATCCCCCCCCCCCAATAATTCACCATCAAAAAAAAAAAATGAAGAGAAAAATTAAGGATGAGAGCCCGATGAGAGTAGTTAATGGTTATTACTCGCAAGATGATCATCAATATACACATTTTGCTATCTCATTTTCATAATACATACATATATACGAAGTAAATAAGACAACCGTATATGAGACAAGAATAAATTGAATTCTCGCTCATACGGCTTCATCAGGAATTGATGAATTTATTCAATTGTTCAATCAACAGCATCATAGAAATGCAGTGCGCCAAATGCAAAGACGCAGCGTGAAGGCAACGAGCTAAATGTTAAGCGCGAAGCGCAAAAGTAGCAATCTGCAATGCACATCAGACAATCCTGGACAGTGTTAACATAGATGAACTCTGTGACGATTTCGTGATGAGATCGGAGACAAGGAGAAAGATTTTCGGACATTAGTATGACTTATAAAATAGTTCTCTAGTTGTTGTGTTGTTTCCGTTCACCCTTTTTAAAATTCACGTCATTGTATCTTTATTTTGTTTTTTTCACTCATTTTATTTCCTGATATTTCCTAAAACATTTTTCATTTTTGGAGAAAGATTATTATGTCACAACTTATTTGTAACACAAATTATTTTCAGTGGGGAAACTGAATTCAGACAAGGATTAATATAGAGAACAGTACAACGAAGCGTCTTCTTTTACAAATAATTTAATGAAACGTGAAAGCTTCCGCGCTAAGCGCGGAATGGGCGAAAATGAATACAGACAAGGATTAAGAGTAATAATTTATTGAAACGTTTAAAGGGGGGAAACTGCATTCATGAAGGACACGATACAACAAATCGTCTTCTTTCTCTAATAATTTAGTGAAACGTCAAAGCTTCCGCGCTTCGCGCGGTAGGGGAGAAACTGAATTCATGAAGGACACGATACAACAAATCGTCGTCTTTCTCTAATGTGAAAGCTTCCGCGCTTCGCGCAGGAATGGGCGAAAATGAATTCAGACAAGGATTAAGAGTCGAGAATGGTACATAGGATCGTCTTCTTTCTTTAATAATCTAATGTAACGTCAGAGCTTCCGCGCTATGCGCGGAGGAAGGGGGAATTGATTCAAGCAAGGATTAAGAGTTGAGAATGGTACGTCGAATCGTCTTCTGTCTTTAATAATCTAATGAAACGTCAGAGCTTCCGCGCTACGCGCGGAGGAAGGGGAACTTGATTCAAACAAGGATTAAGAGTCGAGAACGGTCCAACGAATCGTCTTCTTTCTCTAATAATTTAGTGAAACGTCAAAGCTTCCGCGCTTCGCGCGCGGGGGGGGGGGGGGGGAACTCCCCCTCCCTGCACGCAACCCCCTAGGGACCGCGCTTCGCGTGCTCACTACCGCCCCCTAAAATGAAATCCTGGCTACGCGCTTGGGAGGGGTGCAACTTGCCACACGCTTCTACCTCTTGATTGCTTTGATCCATTGCCGAAAATATTTTGGCACCTATCATCCCCCCCCCCCCCCCTGACCACGGATACAAATCGACACCCTTGCGCGGAAGCTTAGACGTTTCATTAAATTATTATAGAAAGAAGACGATTTGTTGTATACCGTTCTCTATACTCTTAACCCTAAGTGTCTGAATTCAGTTTTCCCCCTCTCGCGCGAAGCGCGGGAGCTTCGACGTTTCATTAAATTATTAGAAAAAGAAGACGATTCATTGTACCGACTCTAAATCATTGTGTGAATTTTCAAAAATGTTTCTTTGTCCGATAAAAAGTCACAGTTCGAAGGGGAAAAAATTGCTGGCCGACCGACATAAAAAAAATCCCACCGGCTTCAAGCTCACACCCCCCCCCTTTTGCGACGCCCCTGAATGTAGGGTGGCCTGAGCTGGTAGGCGTGGTTCTAAACTTACAGAGACACTTCGATAAAGACACCCTTATTTCATGATTGCGTGTGTTGAATTGCCCTGGGCTTTACAACTTTAAACCTCCAGGGTTTATTTTGCATAAATAGGTATTTACATGTTCATTTATATAATAAAAGGAAATAATGAATATTCAAATATCATAGGTAGCAAATAAAGGATGACTAACAGAGGAATGACAACAAACAGATAGGAGAGGATGATCAAGCATAATGATGTGCACCAATCTATAAATGAGAATTACTAAGTAGCCTGTTCACACTACACCTCTACAGTAACAAAGCATTTGTAGCCTTAATTTTAAGCAGTTGAAGAAATTAATAAAAGTAGGCCTACTTGAAGAAATCGTTAAATTGTAAGATATTCAGTTCATTTTTATTAAGTAAGACAAAGTACTAGGTGTTAAAATAACACACATTTAACACCTTTGGAAAAAATAATACCCCAGGAACGTGAAAAACAAAACTTTTATTGTAATGCCTATAAACGGACATATTTAAAAACTGAAATGTGGCACCACCCAAAAAATATACTTCTGAGATCCTCCTTTGTCTTTAATTTGCACCTGTAAATAAATTCTTTGTTCCTCGTCTATGTCATCGCGGCGAAAAATTTCAGACTTTTCTTCTTTTGAGGTGCACATGCAGCCTCAGACAAATGTGCCAAAGAAGTTTTGTCTTCTTGTGTTCCTGGAAACAAAGTTTTGGGCAATATTTTTCAAGTCCAGTTTATCTGTACGAGATTTATATATGAGTAATATGAAGCTTTGGTTGAGCTTTCTTTGGGTCATTGTACTTATCAGATAAGTTTTGATCCCTTTCAAGACAGAGAATGTTCTCTCGCAAGTTGCCGTTGTAACCGGGATGGTAAGGTAAATGAGAAGAAGAATGTGTACCTCTGAGAATGATCTCTTATAGATTGGACTGTTGTTGAAAATCTCACAGATTGTTTTAATGTATTTGATACGTTTCCTCTCATCGTTGTTGTTGTTGTTGGTAAATGTTTTGTGGCGTTCATTCATATTGAATATATACGCCATAAATATCTTCAATTTTATAAGAAAATCAGTTATAGTCTTTATTAGAAAAATGAGAATAAAGATTTGTAATGAAATAATTAATTAATAAGTAACGCAATTTATTGGGAGTCTCTGGATGGTTTTCAACTTCGTGTTTCTGCTTTTTTAAAGTTTAATCTGGTCAGCCCGGTTTCGGTTGCATGGAACCTAGCTTTGCTCGATTTGAAACAGGCTCTCATCGTCATACACGTCTTGGAGGTTTGTTAGCTGCCGAGTTAATGCTACAAAGTCAATATCTCCGGCATACACTTCCCTCAACTCATCAGCACGAACAAAATATTGGGGAGGGGGGGGGGAGGGCTCATGATAACCGAGCCCGGCCGAAATATTTGGGGGGGGGGGGGGGACTCAATGATATCTGAGCCCCCCAATATATATATTTTTTTGGGGGGGGGGGGGCTGTGCCCCCAAGCACCCCCCGGTTCCTAAGCCTATGTACAGGTCAATGAAGTCTACTTTTTGAAACTTAAAGGGATTGGGTGACTTTGTCTCAGGTTCTGAAACAAAATCCTGGAATGATAGTTAGGGCTAGTTCTGATCGGAAAACGACCCAAATATCGGAGTATGGCTAGCTGCCCCAGGGCCTTGTCCTATATACGGATCAGGGAAAAAATACTTTAAAATTTTTGGGGGCTACTTGTATGACTTTCGGGGGCTCTTTTTGGCATTTCGGGGGCTGATTCACCCCGAGCCCCCGTGTATTTTCCCCTGATACGGATAAGTGAGCGCCTTGATCGGTCCATTTCTAACTCGTGTTTTTAGCCCTTCTTTCTTTTCTTTTTCCTTTCCTTTCTTTTTCTTTCCTTTCCTTTTTTTTTCAAAGAGGGGGGGGGGGGCGGGTCCGTCGCCCCCCGTATGTCCGCGCCTGAGTGACACCCACATAAACTAACCTTATTTATTACCGAACAAAAATAAAGAAAGAGCCCCTCGACACCATAGGTCTAAGTAATCAGCCAGTTGCTACCCCCCCCCCCACCAAAATAAACTTTAAAAGTGAATTTTTTGTTCTAATTTGATGCCAGTGATTTACAGATGCTGCTGAAACGGTCTAATTTTCCGGGATTTTTCCACACTTTTTAGTAAATTATACTTTTTATGCGTTTGTGGGAGAATGACACATTTCAAAATTTACAGTCAGGCAAGAAATGTGCTTATTTACTATTTAGAGGCCTACTACGGCGGGCTTGGGGCTTAAGCCCCCCCCCCCCCCCACACACACTTTTGAAAAAGTATATTTAAGAGAATTAAATAAAAAGAAATAGAAAAGAAAGTATGCTCATGTGACCGTTATTAAATGCCCATACCCCTGTGCTTCCGGGGGCTCTGCCCCCTGGACCCCACCTTGGGACCTAAGGCTGGCCCCTGGATGCTAATCTGACCTTAATTTTAAAGCCTAAAACCCCTGCGCTTCCGGGGACTCCGCCCCTTGGACTCACTACTAGTATATACTCGTGATACAGGCCCAGCTCCAATAGTCCGTGGGCCAGAGGGGGCTACCGTGCACCCCCCCCCCTATGATCCTACTTTTTGGGTGTCACTTTGTTCATTGTGATCCATAATATCAGAAAAAAGACGTTCCCAAGAAAAAAAACTCATTTGGACACTGTTTTTTTTGCTCCTTATTTGAAGATATGTAAAAATGTCAGTTTTTCGTGTTTTGCACACTTTCTTAGGGTTTGTGAATTATGTGCTATACATTTTACCCTGTTTCTCAGCAGATATAACTCTAATCTCCGCCAAATGTATAAACAATCTTCATAAACTATACAACAATAGGTAGACGAAATTATTTTATTTTATTTTATTGTCTTCGATTATTAATGACGTCATAAATTTGCATATATTTTGATATGCAAATTTCTGTCTTAAAACCTGTCAAAATCACCTGAAAGTTGTATTTTGTCTGCTATTATCATGAAATAAGTTTTCAAACCCCCTAATTTGGTGTAAAATTATTCATTGATATGTTATCTGATGTTTCCTGCAAAAAAACTTAGTCAACTCATGTAGATAAATGTTTTTTCCCCATTATTTTGTATGTCAACATATCAGTTTTCCGTGTATTGTACATTTTCTTAGGGTTTGTGAATTATGTGCTTACACTTTACCCTGTTTCTCAGCAGATATAAGTCTAACATCCATCAAATTAATAAACAATCTTTGTAAATCATACAACAACAGGTAGACAAAATAATTTTTATCTATTTTATTGTCTTCAATTATTAATGACGTCATCAATTTGCATATATTTAATATGCAAATTTCTGTCTCAAAACCTGTCAAAATCACCTAACAATGGTATTTTGTCTGCTTTTATCATGAAATAAGTTTTCTAGCCACCTAATTTGGTGTAATATTATTCATTGATATGTTATCTGATGTTTCCCGAAAAAAAATCAGTATCAGTCAACTCGTATGCGAATCCCCCCCCCCCCCCGCTTATTACAACTAGTACATTCTGTATTTACAGTGCGTCCCAGAAAAAACGAAACCGAGAAGTATCGATGTTTTATCATAACTTAATCACAACCATAATTAATGAATGATACATATTTGGAAAGCTTAGAGTCTCCTCTTTCAGTTGATGCTACTCACGTCATGCATATTTCACGCATGAGTGATTAAAAGCAATTTGAAGGAAGGAAACCAAAAAGTAATTTGGCGGGCGGTATCTGAATTTCAAAGAAAAATTCAAATTTCTAGAAAGTTGAGTTTCTGCCCTTTCATATGACACCTCAATCAGGAAAAATGAGCGAGGAATGACAAAGTTCTGTTTGTTTAAAGTAGTGCTTGCATTTCCATAATTTTAACAAACGAATTCGTTTTCACTGGTTGCCTGCCGTAGCAAAAAGCAGATTTTACAAAAGACTTAACTCCGTTTCGTTGACAATCAGCCATGCATAAAAACTCTCGTCTACGCTCATTTTTCCTGATTGAGGTGTCATATGAAAGGGCAGAAACTCAACTTTCTAGAAATGTGAATTTTTCTTCGAAATTCAGATACCGCCCGCCAAATGTCTTTTTGGTTTCCTTCCTTCAAATTGCTTTTAATCACTCATGCGTAAAATATGCATTATCTGAGTAGCATCACATGAAAGAGGAGACTCTAAGCTTTCCAAATATGTATCATTCATTAATTATAGTTGTGATTAAGTTATGATAGAACATCGATACTTCTCGGTTTCGTTTTTCTGGGACGCACTGTATAATGTACATTTAATCCAGGTTGGATAGCAACTACAGTCCACGAATCTTCAAGTCCTGCCAGAAGTTTGACAAATTGTTTTGTTGCGTTGCTGCAACAGTTTGATTGGCTTGACTTTGCCGGTTCCTTTAAAGGCTCTTGTGGAGTCGCAGCCTGAGAAAGCATGTAGTCCAAGGAGTGCTGGGCAAAATTAGTGACATCTTTGAGCCGCTGCTTGTTGCCTCTCCCTGTATGGAAGAGTAATGTAATGTCTGAAGTGAGATGAGCGTAATGAAGCAATATACAAAATATATCGCTGTTTGTGCTTTTGATCTGCACATGATCACAACCTTGCTCCTTTACCGTATTGGCAGTAAAGGATCGCGCGTGAATCTGTTTCTTCTTGGGTTGAGTTGAGAGATGGAATCTCAGAACACAGTGTCTCTCTCCCATTCTGAGAAGTGAGCAGTTGGGCTTCTCCTTCTTTAATGAATATCATCTTTTCCCATACAGCCTCTTAGCCCGGCTCTTAGCCATGTCGTGCTTACTCCAGACATCCAGAAAAACTTTAATAAGTTGTTTCTTATTCTCATCATTCGTTAGGAACTGCTTCCAGTCAGATTGTCTTTTGGTCTTGCCTCCTTTAATCATCATCTTCTCTGCACACCCACGCCGTGTCCGTTCACTTGACTTCACAGAGTCTGGCTTGTACATGTCTGTGCTGAAGATGACATCGCATTTGGACAACACTCCATTGTGAATTCTGATGCAAATATCGTGGAAGTATGCAGGCATCTCTTTTAGGTAGTAGAAAACAGCATTACCATCTTCCACTACCAAGGAATTGCCAGTGGTTGGAGGTTGTGAGTTCTCTACATCCTTCCGGAGATAGTGTAGGCCCTTAACTGTATCTGTCTTAGCAAAGAAGTTGTTCCAATGTTCCAATTGAGTAGAGAACAGGGATCAAAGAATTCCCGTAGAACAAGTTGGCTGCCTGAACTGTGTGCCTTTACCATCAGCTGGATAGCAATGTCCCCTTGTTGCTTGTACTCTTTTACTTTTCGTTGGGATGTTTTAAGCGTGAATTTCTTTTTTGTTTCTGCCATGGTTTGAGCTTCAGTTTCTTGATGGGGTCAGAGAACGATGTCTTTTTCTCTAATCGCTCTTTGATGAACATCTCTTTCTGGTCTTTCCCTGTGGTAATTGCATGCATGATATCTTTCTCAACCTTAGCTGGAACGCAGGCACCGGAAGAAAAAACATACAATCCATTCTTGTCATCAACATCAACATGATTGAGGAAGCTTTTTACATCATCTATGGCCTTTTTTTTTAATACACATCCCTCACTTTTCCTCATCTGAGTTGGTTGTTGATCTCTGTGTTTATTTCCACGGTGAGCATCAAACGTCATATCTGCATATGTTCGGGCCCACCTCTGATATACACTGTAGTTCTCAACTATGCCAGAGACACCGACACCACTACTACCCCCACCGCTAGATTTGCCATGCTTCAGGATTATCTCCTCAATTTTTTGTCGACAGCACATCGGTTCCCTGAAATGAGCGACCTGGCAACACTTATTGCACCTCTTTCGAGCAATGTCATGGCACCAGGATGTGAATCTTCAATGTTTACAGATATCGGGAGTAATTGTGACCAGGTCAGGCATAAGGAAGAGCTTTGAAGCTCTCATATGACTCTATCAACGCCTTCAGATCTGCATTAGCCACAACCTCAGCAAGCGTTGCCAGGTCGCTCATTTCAGGGAACCGATGTGCTGTCGACAAAAAATTGAGGAGATAATCCTGAAGCATGGCAAGCCTCTCCTTTGTTGGTGATCGAATTAGCTCTTGGAAGATATTCTTTGATTCCTCAGCTATACCAACAAGTGCATCATCTTTTCCAGTCATTGAAAGGAACTCATAAAAAAGGAGCCGTTCTAAGCACTCCACCATTGTCTTGTGACAATGCAGACTCCTGTCACAGTTCTTTCTTGCTATGACGTCTTTCATAGACCCAGAAGACATGAGACTAGCTTCCAAGAGGATATCTTTAAGTCCGGATCCTTCCATTTTCTTTCCAAGCATCTTGGAGTATGCACAAATCAAATGGAAAATGCCAATCAACAAAATGTGTTTCTTGTAATTTTATGGATGACTCCAAATGAGAGAAAATGCCTTCATGCACACGCTCAATTCAAATGTTGTTATGACATAGTCTTGGCCAACCTCGTGGATTGCTTCTTCTGCAGCTCTCGGGCACTCTTGGATTGTATCGAATTCTGTTATTGGATATTTTATAACAGGATAGTAATCTATGGTCGTCACATTTGAAGGCACCTCGCATGTTACTGAGACAAATCCAGTCCAACCTGGAAGCTCTTGACCTGTCTCTCCACTACTTTTCCGGACAAGCATCCACGCAATATCATTTCTGGCACATTGTTTGAATGCTTTAAATCGGTTGACATAGCAAGGTGGAAGAGGACCTTCATGTTTAATAGTCAAGGAACGTTCTTTGGTTCATGTACGTGCTTCTGAGGGTACTGTGCTATTTGAAGATTCAACTGTCTCATTGTTAGAAATCTCCTGCAGCATAATCCCATGGGCTGTGTGGACAGAGCCAGAACCACTTAAGATTGAAATGTATTGGTCGAAATCGTCAACGTCTGAATGGAAGACTGATGGCTCCACGGGATGGCGGACTACCTGTCTAGATAGAATACCAAAAGTCTACTGTAGTGCTTGTGCTATGGCAGATTCAAGCTCAAGTGAAAATGAATAGCTTTCTGAAAGAACAAGGCGATTCATGAATGTGATCAATATTATTGAGCACTGCGTAAGAGATGTCTCAGAGTCATCCATATCAGAATATGCTTGGACATTTTCCACTTTCCATTTGTGGCTGCCCTACATATATCTTGACCAAGAGATATGACAAATCTAGTCACTCTTTGTGATGGTCGAGACGGATTTCCACTCAACATTAATGGTTCAGAAACTTCTCTAGCTCAGTGGGAATCTGGTCATCTATATAGGCAATGGCTTCTGCGGTTGAGGGCCAGGTATTTCATCACCTACAATTTAATCTACATATCCTGGCAAATGCTTTCTTGTGGACTACTTCAATTGTTCTCTGTTTAGCTACTTCATTGTACTTGTCACTTCTCCATTAATCTGGTTCTTAGTTCGCCACATATTTCTTCCGACAGTTCTTGTGATATCTTGCTTCTGCAGCAAACAGATCAACTTCCATGATTCTCAAAAGTAGGTCTTCATCACCAACTCTCTTCGCAACATCTACAACATTTTGCCACCCACCAACATCAAACATTGGTGACTTTCTGTTGTCCAAGAGCTTTTCACTTTGATTGATTTTGGGCCTTCCTTTTTACAAAAGATACAATCAGAATTGAAGATGACTTCATCAATTGACGATTTGGGTGGACGGGATGTTGAAGGTTCTGTGGCATCAGATACGATCTCTGACAGTCGATTGAGATTCTTGGTAAAAAGTTGGTAGCACTCCCGATGATAACCATGCACATCTGAAATGTCTTCAAGAATGAGGATGCATGCTTCTTCCATTGCTACTTGTGTCAAGTTAGTTGAAATTCGTGAAATTGTACCCCGTATACGTTTGATCATTCATTTGTATAAACAACAAAACTATATTATAGCATATAATGGGATTAATGACCAACTGCTGAATAAGTTGGCTTTGTCTGATCCCCCCCCCCCCCCTCTTCGGGCTGATGTTGTATGTGGTAATATACTGTATTTTATTTAGTTTGATGTACTGCTTGTTGAGCTTTTGTTTTTTTAAACAGGAACTTTAATTGAATGTACATTATATATACAGAATGTATTAATCGTAATATGCGGGGGGGGGGGGGGGACAAAATTTGCGGGAAACATCAGATAACATATCAATGAATAATAATACACCAAATTAGGGGGCTAGAAAACTTATTTCATGATAAGAGCAGACAAAAAACAACTTTCAGGTGATTTTGACAGGTTTTGAGACAGAAATTTGCATATAAAATATATGCAAATTGATGATGTCATTAATAATTGAAAACAATAACATAAATTAAAATAATTTTGTCTACCTGTTGTTGTATGATTTACAAAGATTGTTTATTAATTTGATGGAGGTTAGACTTATATCTGCTGGGAAACAGGGTAAAGTGTAAGCACATAATTCACAAACCCTAAGAAAATGTACAATACACGGAAAACTGATATGTTGACATACAAAATAATGGGGAAAAAAACAATGTCTACATGAGTTGACTGAATTTTTTTTGCAGGAAATATCAGATAACATATCAATGAATAATTTTACACCAAATTAGGGGGTTTGAAAACTTATTTCATGATAATAGCAGACAAAATACAACTTTCAGGTGATTTTGACAGGTTTTGAGACAGAAATTTGCATGTCAAAATATATGCAAATTTGTGACGTCATTAATAATTGAAGACAATAAAATAAAATAAAATAATTTGTTCTACCTATTGTTGTATAGTTTACAAAGATTATTTATAAATTTGGTGGAGATTAGAATGTTATCTGCTGAGAAACAGGGTAAAATGTAAGCACATAATTCACAAACCCTAAGAAAGTGTGCAAAACACGAAAAACTGACATTTATACATAATCTTCAAATAAGGAGCAAAAAAACAGTGTCCAAATGAGTTTTTTTTCTTGGGAACGTCTTTTTTCTGATATTATGGATCCCAATGAACAAAGTGACACCCAAAAAGTAGGATCATAGGGGGGGGGGGGGGGTGCACGGTAGCCCCCTCTGGCCCACGGACTATTGGAGCTGGGCCTGTATCACGAGTATATACTAGTAGTGAGTTGGTTGATGTTCGAAGCCACGTACAAAAGTATAATCGATTACAACAGTTGTGGGGCCGATATCACGAGTATGCCTTCATAAAATAAAGGTTTTAAAGAAAATATTCACTTCTACTTTCAAAAGGACTGGCCCATTTGCTTTAAAAAAAATTGTAGAGTTATTATTATGTAATTTCTAGAAAAAATGTCAACCACATCATTTACAAAGAGTCTAAATACATTGATTTGCCGAGTTGCTTCCTTTTATCAAATATACACGTAAAACAATGGGGGGACAAAATGTGCGGATAGCAAAACGCACGGATCGTCCCTCGGACGATCCGTGCGAGTCACGGACGATCCGTGCGAGCAGAAAACCCGCATATTATGTCCGACGGACAAACGAAACTGGTAGGACAAACGGCGCGGTCACACCGGCTAACTCGCACCATATGCATGCAGCACATTCATCAGAAAAGTACCGGCGTGAAGTTAGTTACTTTTTCCTTATTGGATATTCAAAATGTGAAGTTAGTTACTTATTCGATATTGGATATTCAATGTGAAGTTAGTTACTTATTCGATATTCGACATTCATTGTGAAGTTAGTTACTTTTTCCTTATTGGATATTCAAAACATGAATTTAGTTATTTATTCGATATTCAAAATAAGAATGCCGTTTATTACAGGAGTTATTGGCCTACTATAAGGTCAAAAGGGATGAGGGCAACCCAGAATCAGTCAGCTTGCCCCGGCCCTGGCCGTCAAAAGGTGCGCCATACGAACCAGAGTCCAAGAACGAGTATATTCAATTGTTGGTATATTTCATCAATCAAAGACTCGTGACAAGAGCCTGACGGCCTGGGCCGGGCAACCACTGGTCCCTCAAGGTCAAGGAGGATGTGGGCAACCCAGAAATAGTCAGCTTGCCCCGGCCCAGGCCGTCAAAAGGTGCGCCATGAACCAATATCCAAGGACAAGTAATATTCATTTTTTGGAATATTTTATTTCATCAATCAAAGTCTCATGACAAGAGCCTGACGGCCTGGGCCGGGCAGCCACTGGTCCATCAAGGTCATGGAGGCTAGGGGCAACCCAGAAACAGTCAGCTTGCCCCGGCCCAGGCCGTCAAAAGGTGCGCCATAAACCAATATCCAAGGACAAGTAATATTCAATTTTTGGAATATTTTATTTCATCAATTAAAGTCTCATGACAAGAGCCTGACGGCCTGGGCCGGGCAGCCACTGGTCCCTCAAGGTCAAGGAGGATGTGGGCAACCCAGAAACAGTCAGCTTGCCCCGGCCCAGGCCGTCAAAAGGTGCGCCATGAACCAATATCCAAGGACAAGTAATATTCAATTTTTTTTGAATATTTTATTTCATCAATCAAAGTCTCATGACAAGAGCCTGACGGCCTGGGCCGGGCAGCCACTGGTCCATCAAGGTCATGGAGGCTAGGGGCAACCCAGAAACAGTCAGCTTGCCCTGGCCCAGGCCGTCAAAAGGTGCGCCATAAACCAATATCCAAGGACAAGTAATATTCAATTTTTGGAATATTTTATTTCATCAATTAAAGTCTCATGACAAGAGCCTGACGGCCTGGGCCGGGCAGCCACTGGTCCCTCAAGGTCAAAGAGGATGTGGGCAACCCAGAAACAGTCAGCTTGCCCCGGCCCAGGCCGTCAAAAGGTGCGCCATGAACCAATATCCAAGGACAAGTAATATTCAATTTTTTTTAAATATTTTATTTCATCAATCAAAGTCTCATGACAAGAGCCTGACGGCCTGGGCCGGGCAGCCACTGGTCCCTCAAGGTCAAGGAGGACGTGGGCAACCCAGAAACAGTCAGTTTGCCCCGGCCCAGGCCGTCAAAAGGTGCGCCATGAACCAATATCCAAGGACAAGTAATATTCAATTTTTTTGGAATATTTTATTTCATCAATCAAAGTCTCATGACAAGTGCCTGACGGCCTGGGCCGGGCAGCCACTGGTTCCTCAAGGTCCAGGAGGATGTGGGCAAATCAGAAACAGTCAGCTTGCCTCGGCCCAGGCCGTCAAGAGGTGCGCCATGAACCAATATCCAAGGACAAGTAATATTCAATTTTTTTGGAATATTTTATTTCATCAATCAAAGTCTCATGACAAGAGCCAGACGGCCTGGGCCGGGCAGCCACTGGTCCCTCAAGGTCAAGGAGGATGTGGGCAACCCAGAAACAGTCAGCTTGCCCCGGCCCAGGCCGTCAAAAGGTGCGCCATGAACCAATATCCAAGGACAAGTAATATTCAATTTTTTTGGAATATTTTATTTCATCAATCAAAGTCTCATGACAAGAGCCTGACGGCCTGGGCCGGGCAGCCACCGGTCCCTCAAGGTCAAGGAGGATAAAAGCAACCCACAAACAGTCAGCTTGCCCCGGCCCAGGCCGTCAAAAGGTGCGCCATGAACCAATATCGAAGGACAAGTAATATTCCTTTTTTTTTGGAATATTTTATTTCATCAATCAAAGTCTCATGACAAGAGCCTGACGGCCTGGGCCGGGCAGCCACTGGTCCCTCAAGGTCAAAGAGGATGTGGGCAACCCAGAAACAGTCAGCTTGCCCCGGCCCAGGCCGTCAAAAGGTGCGCCATGAACCAATATCCAAGGACAAGTAATATTCAATTTTTGGAATATTTTATTTCATCAATCAAAGTCTCATGACAAGAGCCTTACGGCCTGGGCCGGGCAGCCACTGGTCCATCAAGGTTATGGAGGCTAGGGGCAACCCAGAAACAGTCAGCTTGCCCTGGCCCAGGCCGTCAAAAGGTGCGCCATGAACCAATATCCAAGGACAAGTAATATTCAATTTTTGGAATATTTTATTTCATCAATTAAAGTCTCATGACAAGAGCCTGACGGCCTGGGCCGGGCAGCCACTGGTCCATCAAGGTCATAGAGGCTAGGGGCAACCCAGAAACAGTGAACTTGCCCCGGCCCAGGCCGTCAAAAGGTGCGCCATGAACCAATATCCAAGGACAAGTAATATTCAATTTTTGGAATATTTTATTTCATCAATCAAAGTCTCATGACAAGAGCCTGACGGCCTGGGCCGGGCAGCCACTGGTCCATCAAGGTCATGGAGGCTAGGGGCAACCCAGAAACAGTCAGCTTGCCCTGGCCCAGGCCGTCAAAAGGTGCGCCATAAACCAATATCCAAGGACAAGTAATATTCAATTTTTGGAATATTTTATTTCATCAATTAAAGTCTCATGACAAGAGCCTGACGGCCTGGGCCGGGCAGCCACTGGTCCCTCAAGGTCAAAGAGGATGTGGGCAACCCAGAAACAGTCAGCTTGCCCCGGCCCAGGCCGTCAAAAGGTGCGCCATGAACCAATATCCAAGGACAAGTAATATTCAATTTTTTTAAATATTTTATTTCATCAATCAAAGTCTCATGACAAGAGCCTGACGGCCTGGGCCGGGCAGCCACTGGTCCCTCAAGGTCAAGGAGGACGTGGGCAACCCAGAAACAGTCAGTTTGCCCCGGCCCAGGCCGTCAAAAGGTGCGCCATGAACCAATATCCAAGGACAAGTAATATTCAATTTTTTTGGAATATTTTATTTCATCAATCAAAGTCTCATGACAAGTGCCTGACGGCCTGGGCCGGGCAGCCACTGGTTCCTCAAGGTCCAGGAGGATGTGGGCAAATCAGAAACAGTCAGCTTGCCTCGGCCCAGGCCGTCAAGAGGTGCGCCATGAACCAATATCCAAGGACAAGTAATATTCAATTTTTTTGGAATATTTTATTTCATCAATCAAAGTCTCATGACAAGAGCCAGACGGCCTGGGCCGGGCAGCCACTGGTCCCTCAAGGTCAAGGAGGATGTGGGCAACCCAGAAACAGTCAGCTTGCCCCGGCCCAGGCCGTCAAAAGGTGCGCCATGAACCAATATCCAAGGACAAGTAATATTCAATTTTTTTGGAATATTTTATTTCATCAATCAAAGTCTCATGACAAGAGCCTGACGGCCTGGGCCGGGCAGCCACCGGTCCCTCAAGGTCAAGGAGGATAAAAGCAACCCACAAACAGTCAGCTTGCCCCGGCCCAGGCCGTCAAAAGGTGCGCCATGAACCAATATCGAAGGACAAGTAATATTCCTTTTTTTTTGGAATATTTTATTTCATCAATCAAAGTCTCATGACAAGAGCCTGACGGCCTGGGCCGGGCAGCCACTGGTCCCTCAAGGTCAAAGAGGATGTGGGCAACCCAGAAACAGTCAGCTTGCCCCGGCCCAGGCCGTCAAAAGGTGCGCCATGAACCAATATCCAAGGACAAGTAATATTCAATTTTTGGAATATTTTATTTCATCAATCAAAGTCTCATGACAAGAGCCTTACGGCCTGGGCCGGGCAGCCACTGGTCCATCAAGGTTATGGAGGCTAGGGGCAACCCAGAAACAGTCAGCTTGCCCTGGCCCAGGCCGTCAAAAGGTGCGCCATGAACCAATATCCAAGGACAAGTAATATTCAATTTTTGGAATATTTTATTTCATCAATTAAAGTCTCATGACAAGAGCCTGACGGCCTGGGCCGGGCAGCCACTGGTCCATCAAGGTCATAGAGGCTAGGGGCAACCCAGAAACAGTGAACTTGCCCCGGCCCAGGCCGTCAAAAGGTGCGCCATGAACCAATATCCAAGGACAAGTAATATTCAATTTTTGGAATATTTTATTTCATCAATCAAAGTCTCATGACAAGAGCCTGACGGCCTGGGCCGGGCAGCCACTGGTCCATCAAGGTCATGGAGGCTAGGGGCAACCCAGAAACAGTCAGCTTGCCCCGGCCCAGGCCGTCAAAAGGTGCACCATGAACCAATATCCAAGGACAAGTAATATTCAATTTTTGGAATATTTTATTTCATCAATCAAAGTCTCATGACAAGAGCCTGACGGCCTGGGCCGGGCAGCCACTGGTCCCTCAAGGTCAAGGAGGATGTGGGCAACCCAGAAACAGTCAGCTTGCCCCGGCCCAGGCCGTCAAAAGGTGCACCATGAACCAATATCCAAGGACAAGTAATATTCAATTTTTTGAATATTTTATTTCATCAATCAAAGTCTCATGACAAGAGCCTGACGGCCTGGGCCGGGCAGCCACTGGTCCCTCAAGGTCAAGGAGGATGTGGGCAACCCAGAAACAGTCAGCTTGCCCCGGCCCAGGCCGTTAAAAGGTGCGCCATGAACCATTATCCAAGGACAAGTAATATTCAATTTTTTTGGAATATTTTATTTCATCAATCAAAGTCTCATGACAAGAGCCTGACGGCCTGGGCCGGGCAGCCACTGGTCCCTCAAGGTCAAGGAGGATGTGGGCAACCCAGAAACAGTCAGCTTGCCCCGGCCCAGGCCGTTAAAAGGTGCGCCATGAACCATTATCCAAGGACAAGTAATATTCATTTTTTTTGGAATATTTTATTTCATCAATCAAAGTCTCATGACAAGAGCCTGACGGCCTGGGCCGGGCAGCCACTGGTCCCTCAAGGTCAAGGAGGATGTGGGCAACCCAGAAACAGTCAGCTTGCCCCGGCCCAGGCCGTCAAAAGATGCGCCATGAACCAATATCCAAGGACAAGTAATATTCAATTTTTTTGGAATATTTTATTTCATCAATCAAAGTCTCATGACCAGAGCCTGACGGCCTGGGCCGGGCAACCACTGGTCCCTAAAGGTCAAGGAGGATGAGGGCAGCCCAGAAACAGGCAGCCTGCCCCGGCCCAGGCCGTCAAAAGGTGCGCCATGAACCAATATCCAAGGACAAGTAGAATTCGAATGTTGAAATATTACATTTCATCAATCAAAGTCTTATGACAAGAGCCTAACGGTCTGTCAAGGTTTCTCGCTCTTAATAAAAGATCAATCTTGCGCCCCTTTTTTTGTGTGTGCACCCATCCCTTCAGTTCTAAATTACTTTTGTGCCCCGGCCCCTCAGTTTAATATCAATTTTGCAGCCCCTTAGTTTCAGATTAATATTGCAGCCACCAAGTTTCAGATAAATATTGTGCCCCCTAAGTTTCAGATCTGTTATGCACCCCATAATTTTCAGATCAAATTTGCGCCCCTTGATTGATCTGAAACCTAGGGGCTGCAAAATTGATGTTTAATTAAGGAGGCACCAAATCGATTTCGAACTCGGGGGGGGGGGGGCCTAATTTTGAACTTTTATTTTATCCGCGAAATTGATTTGGAATTGAGGGCGCAAAATACTACTTTTATTGAAAGGCGCAAAATTAATCTTAAACAGAAGATCGCCAAATTGATCTTAAACTTAGGGGGCGAAATTTATATCTTTCATTGGGGATTCAAAATTGATCTCGAACTGAGAGAGGCGCAAACAAAAAAAGATTATTTGAGGGGCGCAAATTGGATCTTAAGATTATGGGGCGCATTATAGATCTGAAACTTAGGGTGCGCAAAATTGATCTGAAACTTAAGGGCTGCAAAGTTGTTGTTAAACTGAGGGGCACAAAATTGATTTAGAACATACTGGGTGGGCTGCAAAAAATTGTTTATAAAGGGGCGCAAATTTGATCTTAAACTTAGAGGGCGCAAAGTAGATTTGAAACTTAGATGTTCAACTGATTGGAGGGGGGCACCAAATTTATTTGGAACTGAGGACAGTGTAAATTGTTTTGTTTATTTGTTGTTGTTTTTTATTGATGGGCGCAAAATTGATCTCAAAACTGAGGGAACGTGAAACCAAGCTTAAACTGACCGGGCGCAAAATTGATTGGAAACTTAGGTTGGTTGCTTGCATGGTTGGTTGGTTGGTTACCCGTTTAGGTGGCGCTCTTCAATCTGAAAGATTATTTGCGCCAGTCAATTTCAAATTATCAATAGCTTTGGCGTGGGCTTCGGAAATTAAGCCCACAAAACTGAGGGGCGTAAAATTGATGTTAAACTGAACGGGCGCAAAATTGATTTGGAACAGAGGGGCGGGGGTGGGGTGACAAATAATTTTTTATAGAGGGGCGCGAAAGTGATCTCACTTGAGGGGACGTGAAACTAAGCTTAATCTGACGGGGCGCAAAATTAATCTTTTGTTTGGGTCTCAAAATTGATCTTTTATTTGGGCGCGAAATTGATTTGGAACGGAGGGCGCAAAATCCTTTTTTTGTTATTGAGAGGCGCAAAATTGATCTTAAACAGAAGGGGGCACAAAATTGGGCATCAGATTGACCTTTTTGAGGGCGCAAAATTGATCTGGAATTCGGAAATGCAAGATATTTTTTTACTGACTGGCGCAAAAAAAGATCTGAAACTTAAGTATGGGGGGGGGGGGGCAAATTGATCTGAAACTTAGGGCTGCAAAATTGATGTTTAACTAAGGGGCACAAAATCGACTGGAACTGAGGGGGGTTCGAAATATAATTTTTATTGAGGGGCGCAAATTTATTTCAAATTGAGGGGACGTGAAATTCACCTTAAACTGATGGGGCGCACAATTGATCGGAAATTTAGGGGGGCCCAAAATTTATCTGAATCTTATGGGGCGCAAAATTGATGTTAAACTGAGGGGGGCACAAAATTGATTTGGTACTGAGAGGGTGGATGCAAAATAGATTATTTTTCTTCATAAAAGGGCGTAAAATTGATCTCAAACGGAGGGGATGGGGTGAAAAAAACAATTTTTTATAAAGGGGCGCAAAATTGATCTTAAACTGAGGGGGCATTTGAAACAGAGGGGGTGGAGGTGCAAATTTTTTTTTTTTTAATTGAGGGACACAAATTAGATCTCAAACCTAGATATGTTCAACTGAGGGGGGGGGGGGGGGCACCAAATAGATTTGGAACTGAGGAGGGTGCAAATTGTTTTTATTTTATTGAGGGGCGCAAAATTGATCTCAAACTGAGGGAACGTGAACAACCAAAACTTAATAAATGACAGGGAGCAAAATTGATAGGAAACTTTAGGTCGTTTGGTTGGTTGGTTCTCCGTTTAGGTGGCGCTCTTCGACATGTTCAATCTCAAAGAATATTTGCGCCAGTCAATTTTGTTTTCGGAAATTAAGCCCACAAAATTGAGGGGCGCAAAATTGATCTTAAACTGAAGGGGCGCAAAATTACTCTTTTGTTTGCGTCTCAAAATTGGTCTTTTATTTTGGCGCGAAATTGATTTGGAACTGAGGGCGCAAAATACTTTTTTTTTATTGAGAGGCGCAAATTTATGTCAAATTAAGGGGACGTGATGTTTAACTGACTTGAAACTAGGAAATGCAATTTTTTTTTAATACTGAATGGCGCCAAAACGATATGAAACTTTAGTAGGGGGGGGGGGGGCAAGTTGATCTGAAACTTAGGGCTGCAAAATTGATGTTTAACTAAGGGGCACAAAATTGATTGGAACTGAGGGGGTTCGAAATATATTTTTTATTGAGGGGCGCAAAATTTATCTCAAATTGAGGGGACGTGAAATTCGCAAAAAAGATCTGAAAGTAAAATATTATACTGGGGGGGGGGCAAGAAATTGATTTGGAACTGATGAGGGTACAAAATAGATTTTTTTTTTTTAATTAAGGGGACGTGAATCTAAGCTTAAACTGACGGGGCGCAAAATTGATCTTAATCTGAGGGGGCCCAAAATTGATCTGAATCTTAAGGGGCGGAAAATTGATGTTAAACTGAAGGGGACACAAAATTAATTTGGAACTGAGGGGGTGGATGCAAAATAGATTTTTAAAAAAAATCTTATATATATATATATATATAAAGGGGCGCAAAATTGATCTTAAACTGAAGGGACGGGGTGAAAAAAAATTATTCTATATAGGGGCGCAAAATCGATCTTAAACTGAGGGGGGGGGTATAAAATTGATTTGAAAATGAGGGGTTTGGGTGCCAATTTTTTGTTTCTTTTTGAGGGGGCGTAAATTTGATTTTAATCTTAGGGGATGCAAAATAGATCTGTAACTTGGATGTTAAACTGAGGAGGGTGCAAATTATAATTTTTTTATTGAGGGGCGCAAAATTGAACTCAGACTGAGGTGACGTTAAACTAAGCTTTAAATTAGGGGCGCAAAATTGATCTTAAACTGAGGGGCCCAAAATTGATCTTTGTTTGGGTGGCAAAATTTTTTTTGAGGGGAAGTGAAACTAAGCTTAAACTAACGGGGCGCAAAATTGATCTTAATCTGAGGGGGCCCAAAATTGATTTGGAACTGAGTAGGTGGGGTGCAAAATTTTAAAAAAATCATAAAGGGGCGCAAAATTGATCTTAATCTGAGGGGGCGCAATATAGATCGGAAAGTTAGGGGCGCAAAATTGATCTTAATCTGAGGGGGCCCAAAATTGATTTGAAACTGAGTGGGTGGGGTGCAAAATTTTAAAAAATTCATAAAGGGGTGCAAAAATTTATCTCAAACTGAGGGGATGGGGTGCAAAAAAAAAAAAAAAATTCATAAAGGGGCGCAAAATTGATCTTAAACTGAGGAAGGGCATAAAATTGATTTGAAGGAAGGAGGGTGGGGTGCAAAATATTTTTTTTATAAAGGGGCGCAAAATTGATCTGAAAGTGAAAAATCATAAAGGGGGCGCACAATTGATCTCAAGCAGAGGGGATGGGGTGCCAAAATAAAGGATTTCATAAAGTGGCGCAAAATTGATCTTAAACTGAGGGGGGGGGGGGGGCACAAAATTGATTTTGAACTAAGGGGTGGGGTGCAAACAAAAATTTTTTTTACAAAGGGGCGCAAAATTGATCTTTAACTGAGTGGGGGCACAAAATTGATTTGAAACTGAAGGGGGTGGGGTTCAAAAATTATTTTATTGAGGGGTGCAAAAATTCTTTTTTTGAGGGGCGCAAAATTGATCTTAAACTTAGGGGGCCAAAAATAGGTCTGAAACATGGATGTTAAACTGAGGGGGAGGGCACCAAATTGATTTGGAACTGAGGAAGGTGCAAAATATGTTTTTTTTTATAGAGGGACGCAAAATTGATCTCAAAGTAAGGGGACGAGAATCTAAGCTTTAACTTAGGGGCGCAAAATTGATCTTAAACTGAGGGGGCACAAAATTAATCTTTAATTTGTGCGCGAAATTGATTTGAAATTGAAGGCGCAAAATACTTATTTTTATTGAGAGGCGCAAAATTGATCAGAAAAAGTTAATGTTAAACTAAGTTGGCACAAAATTGATTTGGAACTGACGGGATGCAAAATAGATTTTTTATTGAGGGGCGCAAAATTGATCTCAAACTGAGGGGACGTGAAACTAAACTGAAATTGACTGGGTGCAAAATTGATCGGAAACTTTGGGGCGCAAAATTGATCTTTTTTGTTTGGGTCAATAAATTGATCTTTTATTTGGGCGCTAAATTGATTTAGAACTGAGGGCGGAAAATACTTTCTTTTTTAGAGGCGCAAAATTGAACCAACTGAACATAGAGCGCTCGGTGTGCTCTTTACATTCGCATGACTGAATTTCTGGTTCATCCAATTTTGTTTTCTTCAGAAGATTCACACAAACTGAGGATTTTTTACCCCCAAGGTGCATAAAACGTCTTTGTTTTAGGTCAATATCATAAAGTAATTTTTCCTCTCGCGCTTCGCGTTCGCATTGATTTATTCAAAGGGGTTATATATCATATTCATGAGGATTTCCCCAGAAACGCGCTTAAAAGAAGGAATTCAAACAAAAGAGGGCATCACATAATTTGTTTTCGGGTCACTATCGAACAAAAATCGGCTATGGCTTTAGGCCAGGAGTGGATTTTACGCGCTTTCTTCGTTCAAAACCCCAATAGATAGCCCTTTTAACAAATTAAATTTCGAGCGCGAAGCACGAGCGGAAATTTTTGAAAAAAGTGGTCTGAAAACAGAGCATTTTATCTCCATTTAGAAACCTGAAAACAATAAACTTTCAGCCCTTCATAGTTTAAAAACCTTCTTTTTAATCCCCCTGAATAATAATTAACCCTCTCCCATCAATCATGCGACGGCGAATCTCGAGTGATTTTGTTTTTTGTCCATATTAAATTAAATTGACCTAAAAGGAACATTTTAAGCGCTTTCTTCGTAAAAAAACCCATTATCATAGCCCTTTTAACAAACTTGATGCGAGCATATAGTATAGGCCTAATGTGAGCGCGAAGCGCGAGGTTTTTTTTTTCTTCTCTGTATAGTAATTCTTGTATATATTTTTTTTGTTGGTTTTTCTTATATAATTGCACAAAGCGCCCCCATGTTATGACCTTGACAAATTTCAATTGATGAATAAACAATGAATAAATCATAAGACAGTTTTTGTAATATTCTCCATCATCAAAGTGTAATAATTATAGAAATAAACTAATTTAACTCATTTTTGTCCATTTTCTATGTATTTATTTCTTAATTTTTACTGCAAATAGCGCCCCATGTGGTGACCTTGATAAATTTTAGCAATACAAAATTGTAGAGCTTTATCGTCATGCCAAATAAGAAGATGAATGGTCAATTAATAACGTAATTATTGAGGAGTGCACAATGTGAATGATCAAAATACCTTGGTCTTGATAGGGTTAATATATTGAGAGGAGAGGGGGGGGGGTGGGGGCTAAATGATATCCAATCCCCACTAGAATTTGGGGGCTCAATGATATCTGAGCCCCCCTCTCTCTCTGTTAGCTCAACAAATATCTGAACCACACCAAAAAATAAGGGGCTAAATGATATCTGAGCCCCCAAACCAAGATAATGTGCGTGCTTAATATTTGAGTTTCTGCCCTGTATAAAAACGCGAAATCTGACTCGTTTTAACATATAGGGGACCAAGAGGGGGGGGGGGGGGGGGAGGGGTTCATTTATATCCGAGCCCCACCAAAACATAGGGGAGGGAGTTAATGATGTATGTGCCCCCCTCCCCCCTCACACACACACACACACACACACACATAAACAAAAACTATCTGGGGTCTCATATCACAGCCACACCAAAGTTATAAAGAGGTCAGTTATATCTGAACCCAACTGCAGCAAAAACATTTCAGTTCAACCCAACCAAGATATTGGGTGCTCAATGTCTGAGCCCCCATCCAAGATATAGGGGCTCAGCTCTAATTAACCCCTGGTTCCATTGAGCAAGTTTTCAAACTTAACATGCTAGCTAAAAAAAATCCCTCGATAAAGACCTGAAATGTGACCTGTGTTAAAATATATTGAAAATAATGAAAATATATTCCCTATAAACTTTTTTATTTTCCCCTCACAATTATTAGTTTCTGTGTCATTTTTAATTTCTTTTTTGTAAACTTGTAATTTCTCTTATTTTTGCAATTTGTGGATTTGAGAGTAATTAGAATTAGTTATCTTCGTGCATACTGTAAAAGTGGAAATATTCGCGTTGTGGTAATTTTCGCGCATTTCGCTCAACAGGAAGGGCGCGAAAATATTACACAACCAATGTTATCGGACAGCTGCACTATTCACGTATACGCGAATTTAAAAACGAGCAAAGTCATGTTTTTCGATCCCTCACGGCCGAGAGCAGTATTTTTTATAGTATCTGAATGAAAAAAAAGTATAACTAATTAACCAAAGCGCTATATAGTGTCAAAAAATGGTACAAGCGGTGGGGGGGGGGGGGGAATCATTTAGGTATCAAATCTTCTCAAAGGGAATGTGTATTTGCTATCACATTGAATCAGAAATATTTTTCTTGCTAATACACTTTATTTCGTATAATTTGCTTTCGTAAAACAAAAGTTAGGCTAAATTTTGTGCGATAAGAAAAAAATCGCAATTGCGCAAGCTTTTGTATTCATTGACCAAATCGTCACGTACGTAGCAAGGTTTCTATCAGCTTTGACAACATAAATTGGGAACTGTAAAAATTCTATGCTGACTAAAATGAGTACGAGCTAGATTTTTACTCACCACTGTCTTTTGTTGTGTAGAAACTTGAGAGTGATCCTATATATGTAGTATGAAGATGACAATGGCGATCGCGATGTGTGTTGATCAATATAAAATGTCGAGTGTAACACGTTGAAGAAGAATTGTAGAAATTGACACTCCTAAATGTTGGGGAACAGAGGGAGTGTTCGTAGTAAATGTCCCCGACGACTATATACAAAATACTAGACTGAAGACTGAAGAAGTGGAGTCTAGTTGTGGCAAGAGTTGGTAATATAAACGCTATCTAATAACCGGAGGCCTCGGCTAAAGTACGAGAAGCGGATCGCGTTCTTCTAAAGTTGTGGCGAAATGAAGTAACGCAAATATAAACACCTCGGGCTAGCACAAGCGTAAATCAAAATATGCTAGCCCAGGAAGAAAGTACACGAAAATAACCACTGGCGCGTTGTAAATAAACCGCGTATTCCAAGTGAAATAAGTGTCAGAATTGAAGTCACGAAATGTCGAGTCGCGAAAAGAAAACAAGCAGTTCGCTATTAACAGTTGTCGTGAAGAAATCACAGGCGTGTACTAGAGAAAATCCAACGGAAAACGCTACACTATGTCGCCGTAGCTGCTGGATGAAAAATCGCGAAGATCGCTATAAAAGTGAGTCAATCCAATACGTGATGATCTTACGAGATCATGCAGGCTAACTAACCAAAAACCCCAGCTCCGTGGCGAAAACGTGACCAGCGGAAGCTGTGATTGGTCACATTACGAAAACAAACCATGGCGACGAGCTATGTGAAGGCAGGTGCCAAAATGTGTCAAGAATGTGAAACATACGACATCGCAGGAAACTGCATAAATTATCAGCGTAAATTTCTCAAAAGTTGTCGGCACAACAAGGCAATATCAAAACATTACATAAAGTTCGTTGACACTATAATGGAGCATAAATTCACTACATATAATCCCCCTCTAGATTGTTGCTTGAGAAGATATGAAAAAGGAAGCAATCGATGAAGATATACAAGTAGTGTTCAACTCACTGCAAAATACTGTACAAAACGTGCAGGCCAATGAACGTGTCTCCCCGACCTGGTCGTCTTCACTGGAGGAGGAGTAGGCGTTGGAGAAACAGGAGGGCGTAAATCCTTCAAACGTGATGTAGGAGCCTTGACAAGAGGAGGAGCCTTGACGGGAGGAAGAATCTTGTCAGAAGGAGGAAACTTGTCAGGAGGAACCGTAGAAAACTCCGAATCGATGTATGCCGGCTTCAGTCTATCGACACTGACACTACCATGTTTTCCACGCACATCGAGAGTGAAAAACTTGTCAGAACGGCGAAGAATCCGATAAGGACCATCATATGGAGGTTGTAGGGGCTTCCTCACAGCATCATGTCGCACGAAAACATGTGTACAAGTAGATAAATCAGGATGAACCTGTGACTGACGTTGAGAAACACGCGGAGGCTGAGCTCTCAAGTCCTGCATCTGTTGCTTGAGTCTATCCACGTAATCGCTGAGATCAGCACAACTGTTAGTCTGACTGGGAGCAACAAATTGCCCCGGCAACCGAATGGTGGTCCCGTAGACAAGCTCGGAGACACAACAACCCAAGTCAAATTTCACAGTCGTACGAATGCCCAACATGACGAGAGGAAGGGCCTCAGACCAGCGAGCGTTAGAATGAGCTTTGAGTGAAGCTTTCAGTTGGCGGTGGAAACGTTCCACAAGTCCATTAGAAGCAGGATGATAAGCTGTAGTTCTAGTACGCTTGCTCCCTAACAGGTCGGTGAGAGACTGAAACAACTTGGACTCAAACTGGCTACCTCTATCTGTGGTAATAGTGGAGGGAACCCCGTAAAGAGCAACCCAGTTGGCGACAAAAGCCCGTGCGACGGACTCTGCTGTTATGTCCTTGAGTGGTATAGCTGCAGGCCAACGAGTAAACCTGTCGATGCATGTAAGCAGATATGCATAGCCCTCTGAAGGAGGAAGAGGTCCTACCAAATCTATATGAACATGGTCAAATCTGGCATCCGGAGTCGAGAATGTGCCCAATGGCGCCCTCGTATGACGGTGTATCTTACACTGCTGGCACTTAAGGCAAGTTCTGGCCCACTTCCTCACATCAGTGTTTATGCTGGGCCACACGAAACGGTCGGTGACCAAACGCTGAGATGCTCTGATACCAGGGTGTGACAAATCATGAAGAGCACTAAAAACTGTGCGCCTGAACGATGGAGGGACATAAGGACGAGGATTGCCCTTAGTAGTATCACACAAAATAGTACCAGGTGAAGAAGGAAGTGGAATGGCGTCCAGATGAAGAGACGAATGTCGTAAACTATCAAGCTCCAAATCAGACTTCTGAGCTTCAGCGATAGCCTCAAAATCGATGACGGAGGATGCTTCTATATGTAGAGCATGGATGTCAGCTCGAGAAAGGGCGTCAGCTGCTGTGTTGTCTTTCCCACTAATATGACGCAAGTCAGTAGTGTACTGGGAAATGAAATCCAAGTGTCTGATCTCTCGTGGCGAATACCGATCAGGCTTGGCGTTGAAGGCATGAACTAGTGGTTTGTGATCAGTATACACACAGAAATGCCGACCGACGAGAAGGTGGGAGAAATGCTTGATGGCTAAGTAGATGGCCAGAAGTTCTCTGCCAAAAGTTCCATATCGAGTCTCTGCAGATTTAAGACGTTTGGAGAAAAAGGAAAGTGGCTGCCACTCCCCATGAACCAGCTGCTGCAAAACTGCCCCCACCCCATAGTCCGAGGCATCAGTAAGTAGACAAACAGGAACGTCTGACCTGTGATGAACCAGAAGAGTAGCACGCGATAAAGCCGACTTCGTCTCGTTGAAAGCTAAAAGTGCCGCAGCGTCGAGCTCGATTGGTCGATTCTTCTTCTTCTGATTCTTGAGTAGGTCGGTGAGTGGACGAGCAATATCTGCGCAATGGGGTACAAAACGACGGTAAAAGTTCACCAACCCCAAGAATTCCCGCAGCTTACGTAGAGAAGTGGGTGGTGGAAACTCCTGGATAGCAACTACCCGGTCTGGAAGAGGTGATATGCCTTTCTCGTCGATATGATGACCCAGAAAGGTGAGGCTAGAAACTGCGAACACACACTTGGATGGGTTGATTACAATACCATGTTGAGACAAACGGTCAAAAAGCTGCTTAAGATGCCGCTCGTGCTCATCCATATCCGTACTGCTAACTAGAAGATCGTCAATATATGCATAGACGAACGGCAAACCCCTCAAAACTTCATCTATGAATCGTTGAAAAGTCTGTGCAGCGTTTCTGAGTCCAAATGGCATGCGGACGAATTCAAAAAGTCCAAAGGGTGTCGTAATAGCAGTCTTGGCAATGTCACCTGGTTCTACCGGTACCTGATGATAGGCTCGAACCAAGTCCAACTTGGAAAAAACCTGCTTGCCCTGAAGTGCACCAGAAAAGTCTTGTAAGTGAGGTATAGGGTATCTGTCAGGCACCGTGGAGGCATTGAGAGCACGATAGTCCCCACAAGGACGCCACTCACCTGGCTTCTTCTTAGGAACCATATGTAGAGGTGAGGCCCAGTTACTTGAAGATGGCCGTATGATTCCAAGCTCCTGCATATGCTGAAACTCTGCACGGGCGATCTCGAGGCGATCTGGCGCAAGGCGACGAGGCCGAGCCGTAACTGGAGGACCACGAGTGACTATGTGGTGAGTGGTAGCATGCTTCACTGATATGTCATTGTAGGTAGGATGAACTATGTCCGGATAACCTTGAAGAAGGTCGGTAAACCGTGACGGTGTAGCAGTAGCCTGTCGGACATACATGGGGCTAATGGTACCCGTGAATGAACCGAAACCATGCACAGAAAGGCTAGTAGTCCTATCAATAAGCTTGCGGAACTTAACGTCAACCAGTAAACCGAAATGGTCCAGGAAATCAGCTCCGAGAATAGGCGTCGATATGCTGGTCACAATAAACACCCACTTAAATGTCCGGCGAAGTCCCAGGTCGAGTGAAAAAAACCGCTCTCCGTAGACTTGTATAGGGGTACGATTAACAGCTTCAAGCTCTATCTTGGAGTGAGAAGGTAGAGAAGAAAATGATTTCCCAAGAACAGACCGTGGGAAAATACTGACCTCGGCTCCAGTATCCGGTTTGCTTGTCAGTAATATAAAACAAGCGACTCTCTGGGTTCGGACCGACACTACTAGTCGCTTCAATATGTCGGTCTAGTCGTTTCCCTGAACAGGACGAGGAGTAGACTGATGAGAAGAAAATGTACAAGGTAATAAACACCTGTGAGCCTTGGTACCAAAATTGGAGTGATACCAACAATAACCGTTCTTATCTGGCTGTCTGCGAGACCTGCTCATTGATCTGCTCTTCGACTGTCGAGAGTTGGCCTTGGCACCACGCTCACTGGACCTGCCGCGTTCTTGAATGTTCGCGGTCAACGCCTGTACCTGTAGCGTCAATTGATGGACTGAAACCTGTAAATCCTTAACAGACACACTATCGGAACTACAAGCACATGCTCCTGTGGTACGAACTGTAGCTGACTGACTGGGTGTAGCAAAACTAGTAGTAGCCGCAGGCTGAGAAACTGTAGCTAAAAAAGGTGATGGTGCTGCTACCTCAACAATCTTATCGGCGATTAAAGCTAACTGTTCGATTGAAACTTCGTCACTCGTAGATGCAAGAATTAACTGTACATTATTGGGTAATCGTTGTAAAAACAACTGTTTCAAAATGTTATCCTCTAGGGAAAACTCACCCAAGAGCTGCCTCATGCGACGCAGAAATTGACTCGGCTTCCGGTCACCTAGTTCTTCCGAGATGAGAAGTTGGTGTAGACGGTGCTGTTGAGATGCCGAAGTGCGCTTGATAAGTTCAGTCTTAAGTAAAGTATACCGTTCTGTAGTAGGCGGACTGATCAAAAAATCACGCACTTCTTGCGCGATCTCTGGCTGCAACGAACCAACAACATGTGCAAATTTAGTATTCTCGGTTGTAATACCTCTAGTTAAGAATTGTGCTTCCACTTGTGCGAACCACAGCGACGGATCGTTCGGCCAGAAAGGCGGAAGTTTAAGACCGACAGCCCCAGCAATGCTGGGCGAAGAGGAAGAAGTAGAAGTATCACCGGTAGTGGTAGGTTCGACTGGTTCTGTAAGATCAGGCATAACGATGTTGATAATGATAACACACAGCGAGTAAAAACGGATCACGTCGGGGTCACCAATGTAAAAATTCTATGCTGACTAAAATGAGTACGAGCTAGATTTTTACTCACCACTGTCTTTTGTTGTGTAGAAACTTGAGAGTGATCCTATATATGTAGTATGAAGATGACAATGGCGATCGCGATGTGTGTTGATCAATATAAAATGTCGAGTGTAACACGTTGAAGAAGAATTGTAGAAATTGACACTCCTAAATGTTGGGGAACAGAGGGAGTGTTCGTAGTAAATGTCCCCGACGACTATATACAAAATACTAGACTGAAGACTGAAGAAGTGGAGTCTAGTTGTGGCAAGAGTTGGTAATATAAACGCTATCTAATAACCGGAGGCCTCGGCTAAAGTACGAGAAGCGGATCGCGTTCTTCTAAAGTTGTGGCGAAATGAAGTAACGCAAATATAAACACCTCGGGCTAGCACAAGCGTAAATCAAAATATGCTAGCCCAGGAAGAAAGTACACGAAAATAACCACTGGCGCGTTGTAAATAAACCGCGTATTCCAAGTGAAATAAGTGTCAGAATTGAAGTCACGAAATGTCGAGTCGCGAAAAGAAAACAAGCAGTTCGCTATTAACAGTTGTCGTGAAGAAATCACAGGCGTGTACTAGAGAAAATCCAACGGAAAACGCTACACTATGTCGCCGTAGCTGCTGGATGAAAAATCGCGAAGATCGCTATAAAAGTGAGTCAATCCAATACGTGATGATCTTACGAGATCATGCAGGCTAACTAACCAAAAACCCCAGCTCCGTGGCGAAAACGTGACCAGCGGAAGCTGTGATTGGTCACATTACGAAAACAAACCATGGCGACGAGCTATGTGAAGGCAGGTGCCAAAATGTGTCAAGAATGTGAAACATACGACATCGCAGGAAACTGCATAAATTATCAGCGTAAATTTCTCAAAAGTTGTCGGCACAACAAGGCAATATCAAAACATTACATAAAGTTCGTTGACACTATAATGGAGCATAAATTCACTACAGAACACAATAATGAAAGAAATCGAGGACGCACTTTTCTCTTGATCTTTTGATAACATATTTATTATTACTGAGTAAAATAATGAAATAGATTACATTTGCATACCATACATAACACTTCTTTGGATTACAACTTACTCAAATTAAAGAAAACATAATGTCACAAACTTTTTGCAACAAAGATCAAATAAAAAACAAACAATCTATTTAAGAAAAAAAAAATGTGCAGTAAAATTATTTAGTTCTTGCTGATCTCAACCTTTAAATTAAATTATCAAAATCATAAATTTAGTACAAAAACTTTCTGTGAGTGTTTACTGTCCGGCTATTCCCTCAACCTGAGTTCAGGTTTTCTGCTTGTACCTGATGCCTTGTGTACTTTGTATACTTTTGCGTTATTGGATGGCGAAATGGAAATTTCTCTTGAAATTGTCTTCTCAGATGGCCAGGTGTCCCTAACCTAATTCATAGTATTTAAACACCGTGACCACACTCTCCTCAATATTGAACTGAGGTCTCTGATGTGCAGCCAGCCTCTGCTGCGCAAGTGCAGCCATAGTTATGTCCTACTCTTTACTGAACAACTTTCACACTAATTACGTATTGAACAGTTTCAAGTCGTTTGTTATGTATCCTATTATGAACTGGAGTTAGATAGTAGAAATTTATATCCTTTAAAATCCATTATTCGAGCTCTTTCTAATGGGTTGTATGGTTAAAGGGTATAGTGTAGAATATGTCCGAAACACAGAATTAATTCTGTGGTCCGAAACCTCCACAATGCCATAGACATGCACTTACAGGCGCAAAATGGATTTTTCATAATTTGAGAAAATTACTCATATCTCAAAATGTACACCACCAAATGAGATGAAAAAAATACTCAAGAAAGTACGTTTTTCTTGCTTTCATGAGATCAAACACTATGGGGTTGTGACTGAACTTCATAGTATGAAAAAAAAAATCCGCTTGTACCATTTATTTGAGACACACTGTATAGGCCTACATCGTGCCTAAAATTAAATGCTCTAATAATTGTGACGGGGAAGATATTTAAGTTTTTTTTTTTTTTATTGTTTTTTTGCAAAGGATTTTGTGTTTTTCGTACCATATAGAAATTATATTAGATATCTTTATGATACACTGCATTTCATCTTATTTGCTTTATACAACAAGTACAATCAAGCGCTACATTTTCTGGTGCCAATTAGTAGGCCTACTCCATTTGAAGTGAACCCCGTCCAAGATTAATGATGATTATCCGAAACTGTAGGTCGATTATACATCATTAAGTTTGTATCAATGAATGTATTTTATATGATTCCCAAGAGAAAACACCGATTGGATGAAAAAGGTACACAGAACAAAGCTAGAATGTATAGTCGAACCATCTACGTCTCAGACGCTTCCCGCAGGCCATTTTGTTAATTTACGAGCACATAATTTGCATCAGAGAGAAAGAGAGAGAGAGAGGGGGCGGTGTTTATCAGAGAATGCAATGTATCTCCAAAGAAAGTCGTAAACTAAACTAATTGTGTTTTCATAGTGTGAAGTTGTTTGAATTGAAATTCTGTCTAGCTAATTGCAGATTGTACAATAAAAGTTGTTTCTTATTAATCGCTTTACCACCCACACTGACTGGGGGTGGGGGGGGGGGGTGGAAGAAAACATGGCTGACCATTTAAAGAGCTATACACAGTGTGAAAATTAAAGTGGGGAAAATAACCCAAAATATATGTTTTCTATATGAGGTATAAAATTCAAGTAAAAAAACTTCTCTGAAACACTGTATTTCATCTATTTTGGTTAATCCATTTTGTGCGATGAGTTGAAATCGTTTTGGTAAAATGTGTCCAAGAAATTTTTAAAAAAAATGTATGTCCGACTAATTAAAGACATAACTATTATGTTGTTGTAGATATGATGAGATCAATTCTGTACCCTAGGGCTCTTTTAACGGTTGCGTCCGGGGTAATGTTTCCCTTGCTGCCCCCATTTTGCTTAATGTTTTCACATTTTCTTTCGTATACTTCCTTCTTTCGCGCGCTCCCTCTCCCTCTCTCTCTATCTCTCTCTCTCGATCTATTTATTCTGCCGCCCCCTTAATTATTGGTCAAACCGGTGACAACGGCCCCCGGAAAACCACATGTGCAGTACGTTCTTGTGAAAAATCTCCCAGTGTCCCATCAAAATTGACACCAAAAAAAAAAAAACCCTGCACTTTAGACTGTTAACTCTGTAAACGTGCATGGGCATTTTTTGAATAATTCTGTGGACCATTAGCCTCTGTTTTTTTTAGCCTAATAATTTTAAGCTATACAACTTTTTTTTCTCACAAAGCAATGTTACCTTTTTCAACTCGGCCAATTTATGTTTAAATTAAATAGGCATGATTTATCCTAATATCTTCCAAGACATGTTCCTAAAAACAGTGGCGTCCATCACTATATCCTACTAGATAAACAGACTCGTACCATCTACTCCTAACCATAATCCTATTTGCACACAGGACATTGACCTTTACCGGTCCAGATTTTTGGAATTCATTAAACCAAGAACATAAAGATGCACCAAGCCTCAACACTTTTAAAAGAAAACTAAAAAAATTCCTTCTCTCAAATTACAAGCAATCTATCGCATAACTACCTTCGTCTGTCGGATCGTCTCTACAAAGTCTGCCAATAACAAACACTCACACTTTATCCAACCCTTTTCTCCACAAATAATTAAGAGAAACCGAACCTGATTTTTACCTTTACCTTTTCTTTGTATACCTTCAACCATCCATTCTTTCATTCACTCACTCTTTTCTTTTTCTTCTACTTCTCCACCTTCTGCTTATCTGCTATCATTCCTCTTCTCACATTTTCATCCATCATTGCGTACCACTATCGTATATATTCTTTTTGTTTTATCTAAACCTATATAAAAATGGTCGCATGGACTATATTTGTATGTATATATATATATTGTAAAGGGGGTCTACAACATACAAGCTCAGTTTTTCAGTAGACCCCCTATCACACCATTATCGATTTTCACAGTTCACGTGACATTACAATGTATCTTTGTTATATTTATGTGTTTATCTTATTTCATCAAAATATGTTTTGTATCAATTTTTTAAATATGTTTATGTGTGTGGAAAATAAAAGTTGAAACGTGTTACTATACCTTTTTGATAATGGGGCCTATATACACACGTTTAATGACATTTCTTGCACAAAAGAAATCATCAAGAACTTTTAGGGAGAGGGGGTTACTTTTTTGTTTTGATTACATGGATACGCATGGGCAGCAAAAGCGGAGTGGGGGGGGGGGTGCGGGGGCTTAAGGTCCGTCTGCATTTCAGCACAACCGCTATAATTCAGATGATTAGAAATAAATGAAAGAAAAGAAAGACAGAGGAATTGATTGATTTTTATTCACCAACAACAAGAATAACATGTGTACAACATTTGTCATACAGTAAGTAATATTACAAGATTTGAAACATATAATAGCTGGTAAATGGGACCAGAAAATAGCACAAGTGCTTGTCGAGCCTGGCCCTCTAAGAAATATACATAGTAATTAAACGATATTGAATTACAAAATATATGTATAACAATTATAACCACAGTGTGGTTACACGGTGTTAAAAGAAAACTTATGTACAGAGCAAAATATAATACTTCTTAACTTAAGAGATGCTCTTTTAATGAATTCCTAAAATTGCTTCTGGATAATTTTGATTTGATACCAAGGGGTATCTTATTCCACAGATCACTTCCTACAAAAGAGAGAGAAAATTGTCCTTGGGTAGTCCTTAGTTTGGGTAAATGTACCTGTTGACCTGTTTTTTGTCTAGTTGAATAATTGTGCTGTATTGTACTACAATAATCTAGTAAAGAGTGGGGTAAGTTATTTTTTAACCAGGTCATATACATGAACGTTCCTACACATAAAAAGTGCATATCAAACACACTGAGGATCTTTAAATCTCGAAATGGGCGGGTATGAGCTTGCCAGTGACTGAATGTCATGGCACGTACTGCCATTTTTTGAGTGAGAAATATACAATTTAATGTACTCTTGTATGTGCTCCCCCATACCTCGATTCCATAAGTTAGGTGTGGCTCTATGAAAGCTTTATATAATAGTACCAATGTATACTGAGGTACTACATGACGGAGGCGGAATAAAATTCCAACTCTTTTCCGCATACACGAATTAACGGCTTTAATATGATTGCGCCAAGTCAAATGTTTATCAATCGTTATACCTACAAAATTTGCTTCATCAACTTCTTCCATTACCTCTTCACCTATTACTAGTCTACCAGATAACGTGATTTTCCTCCTCCTACTCCCAATCACCATGAATTTTGTTTTCAAGGAGTTGATGGTTAGCTTATTCGCAATGCACCATTCTTGTATTTTATTTATATGGATATTACTTTTATTTCATTGGCATCAATTTCCGTTCGGTCTGCTGGAAACGTGTAAAACAAGTTAGAATCGTCTGCGAATGGTCTGAAATTGAAAAAGTTAAGGAAGAGAGGGAAGGGTAAACGAGTGTTATCCAGTCCTGGAACGAGTTACATTTAGAGACGTTGGAGCCGGGTCGGGCATAGTGCCCCCATAGTCACATATTAACATGTACGTTCAATGGGTGGTTTCCCCCAAAAAATAGGGGCGCATGCCTGCTGCGCCCCCCTGGATCCGCCACTGAAAAGTGCCAAATTTCTTCCCAAAGAGAGCCCTTGTCTACTATACTTAAAAGGAACTTTTTAGATTTCTTTAGAAAGTGCCATTTACAATTTCACTAAAAAATAAGAGGCACTTTAAGAAGTGCCCCTTTTTACTACATGTATGTCTTTTCAAACTGCTCATGTGCACCTTCAAGCAACGATGAATAATGAAGTCTCTTTCAATCGCCAATGTGTTCCACATGTGTCAGAATGAACTCATCATTTCGAGTCCATTTGGGGCCATAACCATAATTCTGACCCGTGGTTTTTTTTTTTTTTTTTTTTTTTTTTATATTTATTTTTTATTTACAGTGTAGGCATTTTAAAATATAAAATAATGGGGGAATCTAAAAATTTTCACCTCGGCCATACCCAAATTTAAAAAAAATCAAGTGGTCTACGATAGACACTGGAAGCGTTGGGTGAAACGTGATTTCGCCCCCATCCCTTCCAATCCCTTCAACATCGTCGAAGACTCTTACTTCGTAGGAGGTAGGCCTAAGTGTTGATTATATGACATATAATTTAATAAGAGGGACAATAAACAATCGGTAATCTGAGGAGGCCGGAATATACCAAAAGAATATCAACAAGTCCATAAAATATCACCAGCTCAGCATCTTGGTTGTTCCGGTCATAGATACCAAGTCGCCTACCATTGGTCACCCAGTCTGGCCAATCACAATGCATGAACTATAATCATACAATATCTTGACTAAAAAATACAGACATGTGTACTAATGATAATGTTTTACAGTGAAAAAAAGAAGTGATGCATTTTTGTAAAATGTGTCCCAGAAACTGAAATATGCGCCTAGTTATAGATATAACTATTCTGTTGTTGTTGTTGTTGTTGTTGTAGATATGAGATCAATTTTGTACCCTCTTTTATTTCATGTTTTTACCTTTTCTGCCTTTTCTTTAATTTTCTTCCTTCTTTCGCGCGCTCCCTCCCTCCCCCTCTCTCTCCCCCTCTCTCTCTCTCTTTCCCTATCCCTATCTCTCTCTCGATCTATTTATTCTGCCGCCCCCTTAATTATTGGTCAAACCGGTAACAACGGCCCCCGGAAAACCACACGTGCAGTACGTTCCTGTGAAAAATCTCCCAGTGTCCCATCAAAATTGACACCAATAAAACCCCTTGCACTTTAGACCGTTAACTCTGTGAACGTGCATGGGCATTTTATCTTTGAATAATTCTGTCAACCATTAGCCTAATAATTATAAGCTATACCCCTTTTTCTCACAAAGCAATGTTACTATACCTTAGTGATAATGGGGCCTATACACGTTTAGTGACATTGCTTGCACAAAAAAAATCATCAAGAACTTTTTAGGGAGAGGGGGTTACTTTTTTGTTTTGATTACATGGATACGCATGGGCAGCGGAAGCGGAGTGGGGGGGGGGGGTGCGGGGGCTAAAGGTCCATCTGCATTTCAGCACAACTGCTATAATTCAGATGATTAGAAATAAATGAAAGAAAAGAAAGCGAGAGGAATTGATTGATTTTTATTCACCAACAACAAGAATAACATGTGTACAACATTTGTCATACAGTATAGTATTAATGACTGCTTTGAGAGAAATAGTTGTTTATTACGCTCAAGGGAAGGTTAGAATTGTGCTATTCCCCGAGGCTTGCCGAGGGGAATAGCCCAATTGTAACCTTCCCGAGAGCGTATGAAAACAACTATTTCTCGAATATTAAAGCAGTCATTAATACTTTTATATGCCGAAAAAAAATAGACTAAAAAATAAAAAATAAAAAATACTTTTTTTTGTGGTCGAAGATGAGATTCGAACTCTTGCGTACAAAAGGTGATGTATTTAAAGTCGGCGCCTCAGACCTCTCGGCCATCGCGCGTTGTTAACATGTATGGCAGTTTTGTACAATATATACATTAAAATGGATTGAAACCGGCTTCGCGTGTGATGAATGCTTCGCAAAAGCTCCATATACGGACTCTTCTTTTACTTTTGCAATGCATATTGGCACGAACTTAGATCAAGATCTATCGGCAGATGTTGTTTTTTTGTTTTTGGAAGTTTATTTTCGTCTTCATGTCAACAATGCAAGATAAAATTGTCGGTAAGATCGATCGAGATTCAATTGTATTGAAATTACCGACCAATCCTTCGCACACATACGGCATTCTCCATCGCTCAAACCATTTTTTAACATGTAAACCTATGGGGTAACCATGGAGGCTGACCAACTTTTTTTAATAACCATGGTTATTAAAAATATTGAAATGTTTTATGCATGGTTACCGAGAATTTTACAGGAACAGTTGAAGTTTATGAATGCAATTCGACCAATCAGATGGCTGGATTTCTTAAGTGAGGTATATAATAAGTAATATTACAAGATTTGAAACATATAATAGCTGGTAAATGGGACCAGAAAATAGCACAAGTGCTTGTCGAGCCTGGCCCTCTAAGAAATATACATAGTAATTAAACGATATTGAATTACAAAATATATGTATAACAATTATAACCACAGTGTGGTTACACGGTGTTAAAAGAAAACTTATGTACAGAGCAAAATATAATACTTCTTAACTTAAGAGATGCTCTTTTAATGAATTCCTAAAAGTGCTTCTGGATAATTTTGATTTGATACCAAGGGGTATCTTATTCCACAGATCACTTCCTACAAAAGAGAGAGAAAATTGTCCTTGGGTAGTCCTTAGTTTGGGTAAATGTACCTGTTGACCTGTTTTTTGTCTAGTTGAATAATTGTGCTGTATTGTACTACAATAATCTAGTAAAGAGTGGGGTAAGTTATTTTTAACCAGGTCATACATGAACGTTCCTACACATAAAAAGTGCATATCAAACACACTGAGGATCTTTATATCTCGAAATGGGCGGGTATGAGCTTGCCAGTGACTGAATGTCATGGCACGTACTGCCATTTTTTGAGTGAGAAATATACAATTTAATGTACTCTTGTATGTGCTCCCCCATACCTCGATTCCATAAGTTAGGTGTGGCTCTATGAAAGCTTTATATAATAGTACCAATGTATACTGAGGTACTACATGACGGAGGCGGAATAAAATTCCAACTCTTTTCCGCATACACGAATTAACGGCTTTAATATGATTGCGCCAAGTCAAATGTTTATCAATCGTTATACCTACAAAATTTGCTTCATCAACTTCTTCCATTACCTCTTCACCTATTACTAGTCTACCAGATAACGTGATTTTCCTCCTCCTACTCCCAATCACCATGAATTTTGTTTTCAAGGAGTTGATGGTTAGCTTATTCGCAATGCACCATTCTTGTATTTTATTTATATGGATATTACTTTTATTTCATTGGCATCAATTTCCGTTCGGTCTGCTGGAAACGTGTAAAACAAGTTAGAATCGTCTGCGAATGGTCTGAAATTGAAAAAGTTAAGGAAGAGAGGGAAGGGTAAACGAGTGTTATCCAGTCCTGGAACGAGTTACATTTAGAGACGTTGGAGCCGGGTCGGGCATAGTGCCCCCATAGTCACATATTAACATGTACGTTCAATGGGTGGTTTCCCCCCCCCAAAAAAAAGGGGCGCATGCCTGCTGCGCCCCCCTGGATCCGCCACTGAAAAGTGCCCAATTTCTTCCCAAAGAGAGCCCTTGTCTACTATACTTAAAAGGAACTTTTTAGATTTCTTTAGAAAGTGCCATTTACAATTTCACTAAAAAATAAGAGGCACTTTAAGAAGTGCCCCTTTTTACTACATGTATGTCTTTTCAAACTGCTCATGTGCACCTTCAAGCAACGATGAATAATGAAGTCTCTTTCAATCGCCAATGTGTTCCACATGTGTCAGAATGAACTCATCATTTCGAGTCCATTTGGGGCCATAACCATAATTCTGACCCGTGGTGTTTTTTTTTATTTTATTTATTTATTTTTTTTATTTACAGTGTAGGCATTTTAAAATATAAAATAATGGGGGAATCTAAAAATTTTCACCTCGGCCATACCCAAATTTAAAAAAAAATCAAGTGGTCTACGATAGACACTGGAAGCGTGGGGTGAAACGTGATTTCGCCCCCATCCCTTCCAATCCCTTCAACATCGTCGAAGACTCTTACTTCGTAGGAGGTAGGCCTAAGTGTTGATTATATGACATATAATTTAATAAGAGGGACAATAAACAATCGGTAATCTGAGGAGGCCGGAATATACCAAAAGAATATCAACAAGTCCATAAAATATCACCAGCTCAGCATCTTGGTTGTTCCGGTCATAGATACCAAGTCGCCTACCATTGGTCACCCAGTCTGGCCAATCACAATGCATGAACTATAATCATACAATATCTTGACTAAAAAATACAGACATGTGTACTAATGATAATGTTTTACAGTGAAAAAAAGAAGTGATGCATTTTTGTAAAATGTGTCCCAGAAACTGAAATATGCGCCTAATTATAGATATAACTATTCTGTTGTTGTTGTTGTTGTTGTTGTAGATATGAGATCAATTTTGTACCCTCTTTTATTTCATGTTTTCACCTTTTCTGCCTTTTCTTTAATTTTCTTCCTTCTTTCGCGCGCTCCCTCCCTCCCCCTCTCTCTCTCTCTCTCTCTCTCTCTCTTTCCCTATCCCTATCTCTCTCTCGATCTATTTATTCTGCCGCCCCCTTAATTATTGGTCAAACCGGTAACAACGGCCCCCGGAAAACCACACGTGCAGTACGTTCCTGTGAAAAATCTCCTAATGTCCCATCAAAATTGACACCAGAAAAAACCCCTGTACTTTAGACCGTTGACTCTGTGAACGTGCATGGGCATTTTATCTTTGAATAATTCTGTTGACCATTAGCCTAATAATTATATGCTATACCCCCTTTTTTTCTCACAAAGCAATGTTACTATACCTTAGTGATAATGGGGCCTATATACACGTTTAATGACATTTCTTGCACAAAAGAAATCATCAAGAACTTTTTAGGGAGAGGGGGTTACTTTTTTGTTTTGATTACATGGATACGCATGGGCAGCAAAAGCGGAGTGGGGTGGGGGGGGGGGTGCGGGGGCTAAAGGTCCGTCTGCATTTCAGCACAACCGCTATAATTCAGATGATTAGAAATAAATGAAAGAAAAGAAAGACAGAGGAATGAAGAGAGGGAAGGGTAAAAGAGTGTTATCCAGTCCTGGAACGAGTTACATTTAGAGACGTTGGAGCCGGGTCGGGCATATAGTGCCCCCATACTTTTTCAAGCACCGTAAAAGTGCCCCTTTTCAATACTAAAAAGTAGCGGCAGATCCACGATTTGAAAATAGGGGGGTGGCGCAGCCAAAATTTGTCTGATATTAACATGTACGTTCAATGGGTGGTTTCCCCCAAAAAATAGGGGCGCATGCCTGCTGCGCCCCCTGGATCCGCCACTGAAAAGTGCCCAATTTCTTCCCAGAGAGAGCCCTTGTCTACCCATACTTAAAAGGAACTTTTTAGATTTCTTTAGAGAGTACGTGGCATTTACAATTTCACTAAAAAATAAGAGGCACTTTAAGAAGTGCCCCTTTTTACTACATGTATGTCTTTTCAAACTGCTCATGTGCACCTTAAAGCAACGATGAATAATGAAGTCTCTTTCAATATCCAATGTGTTCCACATGTGTCAGAATGAACTCATCATTTCGAGTCCATTTCGGGCCATAACCATAATTCTGACCCGTGGTTTTATTGTTTTTGTTTTTGTTTTTGTTTTATTTACAGTGTAGGCATTTTTAAATATAAAATAATGGGGGGATCTAAAAATTTTCACCTCGGCCATACCCAATTTTTTTTTTTAAATCAAGTGGTCTACGATAGACACTGGAAGTGGATGCTTGAATTGGGTGAAACGTGATTTCGCCCCCATCCCTTCCCATTCCTTCAACATCGTCGAAGACTCTTACTTCGTAGGAGGTAGGCCTAAGTGTTGATTATATGACATATAATTTAATAAGAGGGACAATAAACAATCGGTAATCTGAGGAGGCCGGAATATACCAAAAGAATATCAACAAGTCCATAAAATATCACCAGCTCAGCATCTTGGTTGTTCCGGTCATAGATACCAAGTCGTCTACCATTGGTCACTCAGTCTGGCCAATCACAATGCATGAGCTATAATCATACAATATCTTGACTAAAAAATACAGACATAGTGATAGTGACTAGTGATAAATGTTTAACAGTTATTAAAGAAGCGTTCCTCGTAGCTCAAAATCACTTTTGACATTTTGCACAGTGGACCATCCAGTGTTCTTCAAAATGACGTGTACTCTCAATCAATGTCCCAATTGATCTGAATATTCAGCTTTCGATACTGGTCAAGATTTTCTTTGTTGAAGGACTTTGACATTGGAGCTGAAGGTCTGGACTCATGCAACAATTTCTGAAATAGGTAAGTCTTCAAGATATACATCCGTTTGAAAGAATAATTTTCGTGTTTCTGATAGCAGGACTCGGATAGATCAGTGCATTGTAATAAAATGTTTGTTACTGCAGAAGAAGTAGAGCTTTGGTCGATTTGTGTAACTGATAGCTAACAATATACTATTATATAAGACAGGAGAGTGATGAACGGTTCTTACTTTTGAACATGTATAAACATAAGATGAACTCATGATATCTCGTGTTTAAAGTTCTCTTTGCGACATTCTCTTGAACTTGCTGATGTGAAAAAGTGTATCTATTTAGTCGTGCGCGCATGCCTTTTACAAAAAGAAGAGAGAAGAGAGGAGTATACTTATTTTCTTTCATTCTCAAGTATAAATCATCATTGTTACAAAGTACGAACCGAATTGAATTGAGCTCCCAAGATGTTTTGATACCAAGACGCATGCATGATGCTATTGCTTAAAGGTAATACAAAGTTGTGGTATGGGGTCATGAATTTGTTTCAAATAAACGTATTGGAAGCATATGCGATCCTACAATATTCAGTGATCGTTGTCGCGGTTGAAATCGACTCCAAAGTGATGAAATGTTGTATAGCTCCCTCTCAAGGTCAAAATATTAATTTAACTATTACACAATGTTTCTTTACTATAATCGACCAATTGGCTATTTCCGTTTGGAAATTATATATCACAACTACATATTCTCAGATTTTAATGGCCGCAGCTATACGATTGTATGGCCGTAGGCGCTATTTGCAATTTATCAAAATTTACCGGGAGCACCGGGAAATTTTTATATTCAATTTTTCTCGAAAACAGAAATGTTTTAGGGGTTAATTTTTTTAGTGCTTATAATACATCCACAGAGGCATCCAAATATATCAAAATTGTAAAAATTCACTATCCACCCAATTTTCAAAATTTCCAAAAACTTTGTATTACCTTTAATGTAACATTAAAACAGCCGCTGCGCATATATTAATTAAATCTGAAGAGGTGATCGATGGACTTGGTTAACGGGGGGGGGGGGGGGGATATAAATGTTCAGATTTTGTACACCCCAGGCAATTTTGTATGAAGAGGCCGATTAAAATATCTCGGTGAAAGGGGGGGGGGGGTTGTGGTACGTTACAATTTTAGATCGTCCATTATAGGGATGTATACTGTAGTAAACTGAGAACATATAATTAATTTGATTAAGTATTAATCTATATTTTTGTTATGTTTTGCATGAACATTGATTTTAATGATAATCCCAAAATGCGGATTTTAATTGGTTCAATAAATTTATTGGATTTGATTTGATTCAATTTCCATTTCCCCCCTCCGCCCCTCCCCAATAAAAAGCATACATGCTCTGGTGGGACCCGGCCGGATCTCTGGTCATTTTCCCCACCATTTTTCTTCAAACATATTGAGCCGGGGGGGGGGGGGTCCAGGCACCTGAGAACATTAGGCCTAAATGTTTCGTGTTTGGAATTGTCTATATTTTTTATCAAAGTGTCATATAAAGACCTAAAACGTACATATAACTTAGAACAATATTTAACATTAGACAATAAAAAGGTAAACGCTAAGAACTTTCTAAAGATAAGAATAAGTAATGGTACATGTAGATTAATGATTGAACAAGGGATCCGAGGCACAAACGACTGTACACGTGTATGTCCCACCTGTCCTCTGGAAACAGTTTCACTGTTTCACTTTATTGTGAGATGTCGCCCATCTTTCAATAACCATCGCAAAAAAAAAAAAAAATTAATACAGATCATGCAATAGTACCCTCCTTTTTTGAAAATAGCTTGGGAGGCTGCATATATATTTCATCATGTATTTTTTTTGTTATGTTAATTCTGCTTATTATACTATGATACTGTTTTTCGCTTAAGCATAACTGCTTTTTGATTAAGTATTAATTTATATTTTGTTATGTTTTGCTTGAACATTGATTTTAATGATAATCCGAAAATTCGGATGTTGGTTCAATAAATTTATTGTATTTGATTTGATTTGATTTCCATTCGCCCCCTCCGCCCCCCCCCCCCCACAAAAAAAGAGCATACACGCTCTGGTGGAGGCAATATAAAAACGTTTATAATACATCCTACGTCTTAACCCTTACTGCACCGGGGGCCTCCGAGCCCTTCCCCAACACATTTTTGCAGCGCAATAATGAACGCAGCATTTTCAGAAAGGCCACTTCACGACTATCTTCGTAACTGATCTTTTGACATCTAGTTGTTTTAAAGGGCAACCGAAATTTGAGATTTTTGTCATTTTTTGTATAAAAACAAAATCAGTAATGTTTCACTCTTTAGACTTGATTTATCATTGAAAATTGATCTAGATAATGACCTTTAGTATCAAAAGTCCTAAAACAAAGCAAATACATAAATAAAAATAATAGAATCATAAGAATTTCATAAAACAATGAAATTATAACGCATAATAATCAAAATAGACATGGACAACTTTTCTATCTGGTAATAACCAATAAGATTTTAAGAAACTTTTTGCCAAGAAATAAACTCTGTTAAAGCTTTATTTATGTCAATATTAATAAAAACATAATTTATTAATATAATTTGCATAAATTAGCATAATTGATGAAATAAGCAATTTCCAGAAAAAATAATATAATGGCGTGATCTCTTCCTTTGCGCACTTTTTGATTCACGTGCCCAGTTTCGTGGCGAAATTAGGGGAGGGGACCTTTGAGGCCCACCTCCCCCCCCCCCCAACCCCAGTACGAAGCTCAAAATAGCCCGGTTCAGGAAGGGTTTAAATGAAAAGTCTTGCTTTCTTCCAATTTGGATCAAAATTAATTAAGCTATAGCACATCATATCAAATTCAACATCATACTTTTAATTACATGTTAATTTTGAGGTCAGTTAATTTCATGAGTTCCCTATACTATAGCAGACATACATGTATGTTTTTAAAACTATTTTTCAACAATTAGAGGATGAAATTGTTATATTCCTTTGTCAAAACCAGAAAATTTTAGGCGATTGCGTAATAAAATGGATAGTGGCTGGCAATGGAATGAACCATTAGTGAAGTGATCTTCAAAGCATAAATAATGCACAAATTAAATTGAGCAGATTTAATATTCATGTTGAATGAATTTAATCAACACTTCATGTACCACAAGTACTTTTAAATAGGAAACGACAACAAGTATATTATAAAATATTAACTGAATACATTTCCTGAAATTAATTTTCCAAAATATAGGTAATTTATAAATATATACTTAAACAGATATTTTTCATATTGGCACAATCATGCTTCAATGTTGTTGATTTCTCTTGTCTAGTTTGTACAACACTCAAACTATTATTACATTTTCTTCAATTAGCCTAACTTAACCAAAAGCCATAACACAAGAAAATGGCTGCAGGTAAATTATTACAACAACAAAACAAAAAATAGCTCAAAATAATTTCTCAAAAATAGGTGAACATCCCGGGGCAAAATTTTAGGTATTATTTACCCTCATGGATGTATTAATGTGGAACATCTCAAGTATTGCTCCTTCCTCTTTTACCCAATTAAACTGCATTATTGTTTTGGACACATTGTTTTGGACCTCATGTTGGCCCCCCAAAATAGATTATGTACAAAACATTCTAGACTTTTTTTCTAAATAAGTAGTAATTACTCTTTTCCCCAGTTATGACCAATAATATGATGACCGATATGAAATAGTCAATACAAAAACAAAACAAAATCAAATATTGAGATTTCGAAAACTTGAATACATTTAAATCAAAATTACTATAGTCCATTTACTTTTGCATAAATGTTTATATATTCTTTAAATATCGAATATGTCTCACAATCTTATTTACAAATGAAATAAAATAATGTGCCTCATAGATGGTGCAATATTATTATTAGATGTTTAATAATAAATATGACATAATTGCCATGAATTTTTTTTACCCAGTACGAGATTTAAATATGCTGTTAGTCTAATGACTACAATTATTTTACAGATTGGTCCTTTAAGGCCAAAATTGACATTTCAGATACCCTTGTGTTCAAATTACCGCTTTTCATTGATTGCCTCATAACACTGCCAATCGTGTCTTTTAAGTCTTTTCTAAATCTACATGTAGCTCATCTTCTATTTTATCAATATACGTTTGTGAAATTAAAAAAAAAATCATACCAAAATTGATTACATATGAAATGAAAATAATGTAATACACAAGAAAATAACAAAGAAATAAATTACCCCCCCCCCCCATTCAATATTTTTAACTAAGCTCAGAATCTTTGAATATGACATTGACCTCCATATTTCCTTAAATAATGCATTAAATAATGCATTAAATATGCATTAAAATTGCATGAAGTAGAATAAAATAATAAATAAGCTACCTATGTGTCTACAAAAACAAGGCGGTTGAAACTTGCAGGTAAAACTTTAACCTCAAATGACCTTAGACCCTACTTTTGACTTTCACCCCAACAACATTTGAAGGTCCCATTAGTGTATTTACCACCTGAGTTTAGTTGAAATCGGTCCTATGGCTGCAAAGTTATTAGAGTTTATTTATAGTTAAGGACGGACAGAGAACTCTTAACCTACCTCCACCTTCAGCGGGCTCAACCAAAAACATGCAACAGAATTCTTTGCGAATGTTTCGACATGTACTACATGTAGTATATAGAAGCAAATTTTCTCGCAAATGGACCAGCTATTACATGTAGCCAAGATATTGGAGGGGGTGGGGGGATGGGGTGGTTACTGAACCATAATTATTTCAAGACTTGGGGGGGGGGGGATAGTTATTCTGTCAGTTGAAATTTAAATTGCAACACAATATACAGTGGAAACTCTATATAAGAGTTCTGATACAGTCCACTCCTGTTATAAAGAGCGCTTATACAACAAGATTTTGTTATAACGAGGGAATTCTCCCGGTCCAAATTTCAAACATGTGCATATATGTGTGTGTGTGTTCAGTAGAACAAGATTTTGTTATAACAAGTTAATTGGCTTGGTCCCAAGCATCTCGGTATGACGGGAGTTGACTGTATAAAAAGCTATTTCTCCAGTCACAATGAGATCAATTTGTTTTGTTTTGTTTTCTTTATTGACTACTGATAACAAACAAAATCTTTCGGTGCCACGAACCTCGTAATAAAGAGATTTCACTGTATAGTTTAAATTATATTTCTTAAATGGTTTACTAGCAATAATTCAAAATATCACATTTCATCGGAAATATACCACACCCCTTCATTAAAAAAATGGTTAGAACTTAGAAGACCAAAGTCAATATCTTATTAACCCATTAACAACGGGAACCGGACGCTTCCTGTTTTAAACCTATGGGAATGGGATAATTCAGTTGTCAACGGGTTAATTGCACATGACATTCATATACCATTTTTTTTTTACATCTAGATGTTCTGCATTTGTTGTCCTACTAAATTGGAGGCCTTATAAGTACGGTAAACACAACACTAATCCAGTAAAACTATTAAAACTAAATATAATGTTTATAGAGAACACATCCTAAACATGTTAAATCCCAAATATGTTTGGATAAACATTTCAAAAGGGTCTTCTTGAAGAATATAGTAATACATATATTCCATATTGTAAATTGTTCAAATATGAATAGAACCATTGTATCTTCTAACTAGATATAAATATATATATTATAGGTTTGACTTGTGTATTTTCTACAGTTATCAATCAACTACATGTACATAACATTGTTGTTATGCACATTAATGATTCAATGATAATGAGATTTAATGAACAGAGCATACATGTGTACATGTACCTCAAAATTGCCAGGGCCATTTGTTGGCTCATTTTACTTAATGTACCCTCCCTGGTCATATTATTGCAACATAGCTAAAATACGTGCGATTTTGATTTTACAAGCCTTTCTGTATATTGTTATATTACATTCATAACCATAGTGTTGTCGACCATTTTTGTATATTGTGAAGACGGAAGACTTGTCCCTTTTCATTCCTGAGAGCAGAAGATTACCAGACCCTGTCATTTCTGAAACAAAGGGAAAGACAAAAAAACAAAGGCAAACAAATTAAATTTTGGGAGGGGGGGGGGGGGGGGTTATCAGTGAACAAAATCATGAAACTGTTTCATATTTCTCCCAAAACTGTTTACAGGCTTCGTTTATACTTTTGGCAAAGACATAATGGCCATAAGGTACCAATACAAGGGCAACACCCAGAGAAGAAAGATTTCTTTGTGCCGTAGCTAAGGAGGATGCGTGCCAAAATCAGAGGTCGTGATTATCCAGCAAAATATAATAAATGTGTGAAAAATTCACCTAATGCAGTAAATTACAATATATTCACCACAAGAAACTGACTATAATTTGATATATCAGTGGAATAAAGTTGCATTTAAACGTCTTTGCAATACAGGACTAAATCCTCCTTGGCAACGGCACAAATAAATTTTAAAATCTTTCCTTATGTCTTTCTTTGTTTTGTTTTCTTTCCATCTGCTCCTTTTCAATTTTCTTATGGACATGCGTTTTGAACTCACCCCCTTTTGTGTTACGCCACCTAAATCTAAAAATCGTGCACCTATCAGATCAAAGTGTTCTTAACTCTAACCCTATAAGCGGATCCCCCCCCCTTTCCCGAAATTGAGCCTTTTTATTTTGTCGCTCACATAATTATGTCAATAACATTAACATAAAGCAACTGGGGGCATCTTAAAAGATAGCACCTAAAACAAGATTGTTTGATTTACTCGCTAATCGTAGATTGTGTTCAAGTATTGTAATTTTTGTTTATAATTTTTGCTACTAATGGTCTCAATGTTACCACCTAATATGCTTACATCGAGAAATACATTAGAACTGTTAAGTTTATAAACTACGATATAAGATATAACAAGAAACTGTATGTAAATGAAATTAAATGATAAAAAATTCTGCAATAATAAATTAATTCACCCATGCAATTTTCATGAAAATAGATGTAATGCGCAGTTTGTGTCCTTAAGCATTGAAACCAGTCCAATAAATGTTGCTCGCTTGCTTTGACGACTACTCCACTATAAAAAAAAAAAAAAAATACATAGATTTACGTAAAGACAAACGATATTATAATCAAATATAGTCAGGAGTGAGGGATATGTCTCAGAATGTTAAAGGGAAATCAATATTTCATTGCAAGATTGCTTACTTTGGGGGGGGGGGGAGGGATCAAAGAATCACATCTTCAGTGAAAGTTTAAGAATAAATTTATAAATATAAAGAAAGGTATGATAATTTGAAAGTTGCTATCAAAGATGATAGAAAATCTCCTATTGGTAATGCGGTCCATCTGTGTGATGACATACATGGAGAACTTTTCCCATATGGTGGACAAAAATATGTTCAAAACTTTATTTCCACCCCATTCCAATGATAGATGAGACGTTGAGTGTGTAACTTGTTTTTACATGACCTCCCGTTAAAATAATCTGTTCCACTATTATAATAGAGAAATGACTTATTTCAGTAAAGTGTTTACCAACAAAATGGGAAAGATAGTGACACCACACATCATGGTTGCATTAGCAATGGGAGAATTCCTCATTAGTGATTCTAAATTTCAAAAAATCATATCTTTCCCATTGACGTCTGATATTTCTGAAACATTGCCCCAATTTTTTTTTTTAATATTCTGCAGTCTTACAATAAAATTTTCTCTGAAAAGTTAATTCCCTTTGTCTTTTGTAGGTTTGCCTTTGGTACATATTTTCTAAAAGAAATTGTCTTTGTTGCCCCTTAATTTGATAAATCCTTGGGGAAATAAAATATATTTTAGTTAAGAATGTAGGATCTGATCAGAGGCGGGAGCTTTTTTTGTATTCAAACTCTCATTTGTTTTGATGGATTCTTGTAGGTAACCATAATATGTGGGATAAATCAAGGCAAATAGCAGCAAACAGTTATGGATGGGGAGGGGTGGAGGCAATTTCCTATGCTCCCAACATCAATACTCATGATTTAATATGCCGCAGAATATAACAGAGAGAAAGATTTAAATTTTTATTCAGTATTTACTTTGATAATACCTCAACATTTTTTTTCCTCAACATGTTTGCAATACAGTTAGTACAGGGGGGTGTTTCACCAAGTCGTTCGTAAAGTTACAAACGACTTTACGAATGACTGGAACATGTTCTTGGGTGCTATACTAATCACATTCTTAATCATTTAGCACAAGAACTGATCACCAGTTGTTCGTAAAGTCATGCGTAAATTTGAATTATGAACGACTTGGTGAAACACCCCCTGGTACATGTACATGTATGAGAAAATACTAAGGAAAATGCAATAAACAAATAAATAATATAGTGTGCCCGGCAAAAGGGTGTGAACAGAAATATGGGTCGATAATTTTAATTATTAATTTTGTGATAAAATGATAGAGAAATGATCTTTCACATGATATGATTCATGGTCCTGGGAGTAAAATCATTATAACATTATAGTTCAATTTGGATTAGATATTTCGTTCCCCTGTCATTTTTATCAAAAATTAAAGAAAAAAAAAAAATGGCCCAAATTTGTGTTCGCACCCTTCTCCCGGCACACAACGAAAATTACGATTTCAATGCTAATCTATAACATAAAATAGGAAATACAAATAAAAGAGGGCAGCTAGATCCTTGAAGTAAAGCTTTGCCTGAGGAACTTAATCTTTACTAAAAATAAGGAATCACGTTCTCACCAGTAGCAAACAATGTGTAATAGTATTTATCAAAAGTTAAAAAGAGCCCTTTTTGTTTGGGGGTACGAGAAACGCGGAAGGGGAGGGGTTACTACGATTCCTGTCATCCCTGACCACCTCCTCTCATTACAAAATATTTCTGCTGTCGGGCCAGCTTTGAATTTATCAATATTTTTTAGGCACTTTTAGTACATTGTCATGGTCAAGACTATATCAAGCGAAGGAAGGGGGGCAATAGTCAATTAATATGGGAAGGGGGAGGGTAAACTGCCCATTTCTATAATATATTTCAAATATCATTATATATAATGGGCACACCACATGGGAAAATAGGAATAAAGTAACTTCTTAATTTCGCTCTATACTCAGTTTTAGAATTATGGACATCACGTCCCATATCACTTAAAATGTTCAGTTTATAATGGGCTACGATTTAGCGATATAATAGGGAAAATGCTAAGAACCTGTATTTTTCTCTATATAATAAAAATCAAATGTATATATAATTGTAGATGATTTAATATTTTTTTATTTGATACAAGTCAGGTTGATTTGAGGTTTAATCTGAAAGTCATTTTGTTACATTTAAAAACACCAACATGTCCCCAATATAGTATTACACATACTTGTACGGAGCTTATATTGTTACTAGTATATTGCAAAAATGTTGTTTTTGTTGAAATCAAGTTCACGATTTTAGGATGCTCCAACAGTTTGGTTAAATAAGATACAAACCTGTAATTTTCACAGGATGTTGTGCATATAATTGGACAATTTTCTAAACAGTTGCAAATGAAATTTCACTTCTGAGTTTTGATATATGCAAAGTATGAAATTTGATTACATTCAAATTTTTGAAAACAATGAGCAAAAATTAATTTTTTCACTCAAAATGTTTATTTTGAGCCCTCTGAATTCCATCAAACTAGGTATCATTGTGTACACAATTTAATACTTTTAAATAATACTAAATTTTAGGTGATTTGATGTATTAGGACGCCCCCTTCTATTTTGAGGTGACCGCTACAAATTTATAAGAGCACACATCTGAAATACTGTTTCCGATGATATTATCTTTCCAAACATCAAGGTGTGCATAGTTTGTACAGAATCCTCTTTTCTGACTTTGGCCCTCTGCTTATTTAAAAAATGACATGCAAAATAAGGTAGGGTGAGATGGTAACATCTTATGAGGGAAAATAGTTGATTTTTGAGGGCCCCAATTTTTTTAAAATTTTGAGCCCCCATATCTTTCCTCCCTGAAACTTCCTTTCATAAGATATATAATTATAGGGGGTTCCTTCATTTCATAATTTCAATTTTTCTTATGTGTACAACAAATGGGGTCGCTCCCATAGATTTTGGGTGTACCACTTCCCCCCACCCCCTCAACCACCCTCATCATTTTTAATTCTATAGGAATTTCAAGTGCTAATGAGCTCATATTTATAGGCATGATAGAGTTTTTATTCAGTTTTCAAATGATACCAATTTGATGACAATACTCAGCCTAGATATAAACACAATGACATTTGAAAAAGCCACCCATTTTGGGTGGTGAGTTCAAAATGCATGACCGTATGCATTTCTTTGTTCTTTTCTCTTCTCTTTACCTTCTCCTTTTTTTTTTTTAATGCTTTGTGTTCCCCCGTTTCCATCTTCTTCTATTAATAATTATGTGCACACCTTGTGTATTCTTTTTTTTTTTTTTAGTTTTTTTTTTTTTTGTGTTTGTTACTCGGGTTAGTGGTTTGGAGTGAGAACAGCGTGGATTTCCTTAGCCGGGGTTAGGCAGATAACAATGCCAGTGAGAAAAGGAAAAATAAATAGTACAGGGCTAAGGATAGTCCGGGCTAAGAAAACACAATGAGAAAAGGGTAGGAGTCATAATAAATCATTACCATGGGTTACAGTGTACTACATTGTATCAACCTTCATCTGTGATACACATTGGTATTAGGGAAGGGCTTTTCTTAATAGTAATTATTTATATATATATAGAAGACATCTATTTTTCCAAATGTGAAAACATTATTACATACAAATAGCTTTATTTTAAAATGATTATAGAGGGCCATTCCACGGTAACTCGTGTTACAAATAATGGGTACATTTCAAGATTATGGGTCGATATCTTTAAAATTGTTAAGATCTACAAGTTACTTTTTTCACTATATGATGACATAAATGGTACACTGGGGTACCAACTAAAAAATCACCATTATTGTTGAATTATTTAATTTTTTTCAGCGCTGTACCCTGGGTTACCAAAAAATGCGTAAAATTGATTTTTAGAGTTTTATGCAAGAAGATTTTTTCTCGTTAGTGATCTTATGCAACAATTAATGTATGCAAATAATAACTTTATTCTAATTTACATGTTCTGTACTAATTATTGATCTTGTGACTTTGAATGTAAAATGTCATTGCAACTTTGAAACTATACCGTAGCGGACAATTTATTCATGTATTTATTGTGCTACATTATATGATTTTGCAGATTTTCTATAAAAATTTTGTATAAAATAAAATAAATAAATAAATTTTTAAAAAAATTAGGAGAGGGCACTTCACAGAACCGTACCCCGGGTTATTACCATACACCGGGTACTGCGTTGTGCATCATATGTAGCATAGACATAGACTGATTAAATGAATCAAAAAACAAAACAACAAAGGTCAAGCTTGTTCAGATTCTTGACTCGTTTAATTTCGGTAACTCACATTACGAAAAAAGGACATGGTCAATTTCATGAAAGCCTGTTGTGACGAAGTCTCCTCATACTAGACAATGTTGACACAACTTTTCCTATCTTGAAATGATATTAGGTTATGTCTAATAGATCGACTATATCATAGTGGAGAAACAATGGACTGGTAAAATACAGGGAGCATTAATGTTGGTAACTCGTGTTACTGTATGTGCGACCCTTCATATACCAGATTTTTGTATCTTTTCCACGTCTTCAGTTTGAATTTTATTGTTTATATATGTGTGACTTCATGTTCTTCAGATTATCCAATTGAAAAAAAATTACGAAAGAAATCCTTGTTTTCTGTCACTCTAAAAAACTGCTTAAAACTGAGTGTAGTCCCACATGTTTCAATCTATATATAGTACGGATTCTCCAACAAGGACATTAAATTTTAAGGTAAAATAAAAGCAGTCTGCATTCCTCAATGCACTGATAATTTCAGATGAATTTGAACCCAAAACATAACCTGAATTTCAGATAAACCAAAAAGAAAGAAAAACTAGAAATTTAATTCGTCACGAAGACGAATAAGGTGGTCTGTCTTCAAGTCTTATGATAGATTAAAATAGTTACTGTATTGAGAAAGGGAGAAGTTATAAAGACATGTAAACAATGATCATGATGATGATGATGATCTTGATAGTAATGGTGATGACGATAATGATGATGATGATGATCATGATGATGTTGATGATTATCATCAACAGACCATGATGACATCAGACTGAACAAAATGAGAGAACATTTAGATAGTATAAAGTCTCAGCTACAACACACTCAAAAATCAACAAAAATCAAGCTGAAATAACGGCGATATTGCTCGCAAAAGACAAGAATGTAGAATCCAGATTTGAGAAAAAGTCATCTCCCATAAGGATTACACGCAAAAAGTAATGGATCAAGTGATAATAGGGTAATAATAAAGTAAATATGGTTGTTTATTACATTATTTGCGATTGTACGTGTTTTAATATTCAAAGGAGATGGTACAGTGAAAGGTCAAAAAGAAAAAAAAGTTTTAAAAAAAAATTGTTGGAGACGCCCGGACTCGAACCAGGGACCTCGAGGTCGGAAGTCAAGTGCGTTACCGATATACCAAAACATTTCCCATAGAGATTACACGTAAACGGAAAATGGAATTATCAAATCCCACTTTGTAAGTGAAATATGAGCATGATCCCGGCATCTGATCGAAAAATAAAGGGCACACTTGTGATAGCTTATTGTCTCAGCTACAACATACTCAAAGCTCAGCGTAAACAAAGATAAAACAACGGAGATATGGCTCGCGAAAGACCAGAATGTAGAATCCAGTTTTGAGAAAAAGTCATGTCCCATAGAGAATACACGCAAAATGTGAAAAATTGACATGCCTCCTTTAATCGCAAAAATACGCCATGATACCATTGTCAAAATGAAATAGCGTGTCGACTGCATTTGTAGAAAATATTCTCAGGTAGAACATATCCAAATTTGAAAGAAAATTGATCAATATTTACAGAGATACAATCAATTTTCCAAAAATCTGCTGACGTCATAATATGCAAATTGAAATTTTGAGTTTGGAGGCCATTATGATGACGTCATGAGTTAATTGAGGGTCAAATGACACATGAAATCATATCTCCAACTCATGCTTCTTCCAACCATGATATAAAAAATGGGAACAATTGATTATCTGAAGAGCTATTTTGATTTTTAAAATGTCATGTTTTTGATCAAATTTGCATTATATTGCCCATAGCAGCACGCGCGGATTTTGAACTTTGACGCGCGATCACGGCCTTTTGAAAGGTCAAGGGTGACTGAAATTAATGTAAATTGTCATTTACGGTAAGAGGAATCTAAATCATGTAAACAATTTGAATTTGACCTTTTCCGCGCGTTATGAGCGCGCGCAACGCGCGCGGTGACACTTACGGACGGAAAATTTTGAAATGCTTAAAATGACCTGATTCGTACTCTCCTTTAATAGTTAAGTGATTTTGAGCATTTTAAAATTTTGACGCGCACGTACGCGCGCGTCATGACCTTTATGTGACCTTTGATGACATGACCTTTTGACCCTTGACCTGAAATATATGTGATATGGATATGAATGACCTTTGCTTATGCATCATGAAGATATGATGGATAACGTGATTTCACAAAATGGCGCCTGGATGACGTCACGATGACGTGATGACCTTGAAAAGGTTCCTGTCACGTCTCATGACAATGACCTATGACTGTGCCAAAATTGAATGAAATTGACGAAATCGAACTTGAGTTATCCTAGGCACAAAAAAGTGTAGGAAATAAATAAAAATAAAGAATAATAATAAAGAAAGAAAATTCTGACGAAAACAATAGGTGATCTGTCGTTGACAGACCACCTAAAAAGAAGAAATGTCCACCATCCCGTGGTATAGGTAGAAATATAATAAAACTTACTTTACATGAGTTTGTCTCATTCAACTTTCCAATTTGCTTATAGGCCCCTATCCGTGTAATTCAATCAAATTCAAATTTCTTAAAGCATCACTATATATATGTTTATATATAACTGTTTCGTGTAAATTATGTTTTTTGATAATTTTAAATGCTGACAGATTTTTCATACATTTCAATCTCACAACCGTTCAGATTACGCTATGTCAGACATGTCCTAGCAGTCAGATCTGTGACCTTTGACCTATTATTCAAATTTTTTGACAGATTTTCTGCCCATAGAGATACGTGTTACCAACAAGTTTGAACTTCATATCTCAACTGGTTCTTGAGATTTCGGGCCCGCACCGCAGTGTATTGCACAAGTCAACCTCTGTGTCCATTGAACTTTGACCTTGTTATCTCAAATCTAATCATACAGATGATCTTCCTACGGTGATATACATGTACACTATCATCAAGTTTGAACTTCATATCTCAAGCGATGGCAGAGGCATACAAATAGCATTATAGAAATTGTTATTGCTTGTATATTAATTAGTTTGCTTTTTTAGTTTTTTAGATATGATCTCTACAACTAGATAATTTCCAATATAAATACAACACAAAAAGTAAGTTCCCGCTAAAACAAACATCGTTAATTTTTTAAGCAGGAGGAGTTGAAAAAATGGTTCAGTAAGCAAAAGGCAAAAATGTCACTTTTGAAGTTTACTGGCCTAATGACATAACTTTGATTCAATGATATTGGAACAAATTTCAGGTTTTCAACATAAGATGTGTCAGAAGGCATGTAAACATGTACTTCCAAACACACAAAATGACTTTTGCGCCAAATTTCAGTTGAGTGAGCACGGGTGAAAATTGCAGTTTATACATCTTTTTTCCACTGTTAATTTAGATCAAATATGATGGAATTAATGTTTTGGGATAGTGTTCTTGACCTTTGCAAACAATATCCATTAATTTACGGTTGAATGAACACATACTAAAAACAAAAAAAAGATCATGTTAAAATTATGAAGCAAGTATTGTTTTCATTTTGTGCACTAAAAATCATCCAAACAAAATTTTTTTGGGTATGTTTATGACCGGTGGACATTTGTAAACAATCCTATGGCATTTAATTCAGAATTCATGCTTCAATGAGCACGTGGGACTGGAAAATCTCTTTTTTTACTTATAACTAAAATTCAATTGCTTACTTTCGTTAACTATCATAATTCTTCTCGGGGAGTTCGTCTGATTTTATTTCTATGGAAATCCTGATGTCTTAAGATATTAGCATATTATGTAAATGAGAAGAAAGTTTAGGCCTTTGTCATCGCTCCGTAGTGTATCAGATACGTAATTTGGCATATGCTCCTATTAGTTAGTAACCTCCTGAAGATTTGTGCCAAGTTTCATGAAATAACTCACAGTAAAATGAACAAAAGTCATCAATGAAAATAGGCCAAATTTATCTTTTGTTAAATATTGATTTCCTCCCCCAATTACTTTATTTACAGAGGTTAATTATATTTTTTAACTCCTGGTTAAAAATTATTGATGTTTTTTTTTTAGGAAACTTACTTTTTGTATTGTGTTTAGTTTCCTTCCTCTCTTCATGTGATACAAAAGACATTTGAGAATCTTTAGAATTTGATGATTTTGTTTGTTCTCTCCATACTTATTATAAAGGTTCCTACTTCCAAGACATCACTACTCTTCACAGGAATAAACTCACTGTCTATGCAGTCAATACAAGTCCAGGAACATCAACTGATGGAAGTCCTCTAAGCTAGGTTGCTTGCAAGACAGGAGCACACTCAGCTGCAACTTCATTGAAGGAGAAGGTTCTTGGTATTGCCAGTACATCACCAAGCCCACAGCTAAAAAAGGTATTATATTAATAAATCAGGATCAATAAGAAGTCCTTCTTTATCTCATTGTTAAACTCTTCTAGGATAATTTCTTCAAGATGATGCACTTGGTTTGAGCTTTTCAAAAAGAAGTTGGAGATAAAACTTAACTTATCATTTAGACGATTCCCATTGTCATTTCTTTCTTCTCTTAATTGATCAATGCAATATCACGATTAACTTGGTGCATCTACCTCAAACATATTGTTTATTAATTTCTTATTAAGATAATCTGTACAACTCGGTAATTTCCAATCTAGTTTCCTTCCTCTCTTCGTGAAATACAAAATTAAAATTTGATTGACATAACATAAAATTTAGATTCTTTCATGTACAACAAATCCAATGATTTGTCTTCCTTCAATTTCTAATTGTTTAAGAATCTTTAGAATTTGATGATTTTGTTTGTTTTCTCCATACTTATTATAAAGGTTCGAACTTCCAAGACATCACTTCTCTTCACTAGAATCAACTCACTGTCTATGCAGTCAATACAAGTCCAGGAACATCAACTGATGGAAGTCCTCTAAGCTAGGTTTCTTGCAAGACAGGAGCACACTCAGCTGCAACTTCATGGAAGGAGAAGGTTCTTGGTATTGCCAGTATATCTAGGAGGAGCCCACAGCTAAAAAAGGTATTATATTAATAAATCAGGATCAATAAGAAATCATTCTTTATCTCATTGTTAAACTCTTCTAGGATAATTTCTTCAAGATGATGCACTTGGTTAGAGCTTTTCAAAAAGAAATTGGAGATAAAACTTAACTTATCATTTAGACGATTCCCATTGTCATATCTTTCTTCTCTTAATTAATCAATGCAATATCACGATTAACTTGGTGCATCTACCTCAAACATATTGTTTATTAATTTTTTATTAAGATAATCTGTACAACTCGGTAATTTCCAATCTAGTTTCCTTCCTCTCTTCGTGAAATACAAAATTATAATTTGATTGACATAACATAAAATTTAGATTCTTTCATGTACGACAAATCCAATGATTTGTCTTCCTTCAATTTCTAATTGTTTAAGAATCTTTAGAATTTGATGATTTTGTTTGTTTTCTCCATACTTATTATAAAGGTTCGAACTTCCAAGACATCACTTCTCTTCACTGGAATCAACTCACTGTCTATGCAGTCAATACAAGTCCAGGAACATCAACTGATGGAAGTCCTCTAAGCTAGGTTGCTTGCAAGACAGGAGCACACTCAGTTGCAACTTCATTGAAGGAGAAGGTTCTTGGTATTGCCAGTACATCACCAAGCCCACAGCTAAAAAAGGTATTATATTAATAAATCAGGATCAATAAGAAATCATTCTTTATCTCATTGTTAAACTCTTCTAGGATAATTTCTTCAATATGATGCACTTGGTTTGAGCTTTTCAAAAAGAAGTTGGAGATAAAACTTAACTTATCATTTAGACGATTCCCATTGTCATATCTTTCTTCTCTTAATTGATCAATGCAATATCACGATTAACTTGGTGCATCTACCTCAAACATATTGTTTATTAATTTTTTATTAAGATAATCTCTACAACTCGGTAATTTCCAATCTAGTTTCCTTCCTCTCTTCGTGAAATACAAAATTAAAATTTGATTGACATAACATAAAATTTAGATTCTTTCATGTACAACAAATCCAATGATTTGTCTTCCTTCAATTTCTAATTGTTTAAGAATCTTTAGAATTTGATGATTTTGTTTGTTTTCTCCATACTTATTATAAAGGTTCGAACTTCCAAGACATCACTTCTCTTCACTGGAATCAACTCACTGTCTACGCAGTCAATACAAGTCCAGGAACATCAACTGATGGAAGTCCTCTAAGCTAGGTTTCTTGCAAGACAGGAGCACACTCAGCTGCAACTTCATGGAAGGAGAAGGTTCTTGGTATTGCCAGTACATCTAGGAGGAGCCCACAGCTAAAAAAGGTATTATATTAATAAATCAGGATCAATAAGAAATCATTCTTTATCTCATTATTAAACTCTTCTAGGATAATTTCTTCAAGATGATGCACTTGGTTAGAGCTTTTCAAAAAGAAATTGGAGATAAAACTTAACTTATCATTTAGACCATTCCCATTGTCATTTCTTTCTTCTCTTAATTGATCGATGCGATATCACGATTAACTTTGTGCATCTACATGTACCTCAAACATATTGTTTATTAATTTCTTATTAAGATAATCTCTACAACTAGGTAATTCCCAATATAGTTTCCTTCCTCTCTTCGTGAGATAAAAAAATTAAAATTTGATTCACACAACATAAAATTTAAATTCTTTCATGCACATCAAATCCAATGATTTGTCTTCCTTCAATTTCTAATTGTTTAAGAATCTTTAGAATTTGATGATTTTGTTTGTTTTCTCCATACTTATTATAAAGGTTTGAACATCACTTCTCTTCACTGGAATCAACTCACTGTCTACGCAGTCAATACAAGTCCAGGAACATCAACTGATGGAAGTCCTCTAAGCTAGGTTTCTTGCAAGACAGGAGCACACTCAGCTGCAACTTCATGGAAGGAGAAGGTTCTTGGTATTGCCAGTACATCTAGGAGGAGCCCACAGCTAAAAAAGGTATTATATTAATAAATCAGGATCAATAAGAAATCATTCTTTATCTCATTATTAAACTCTTCTAGGATAATTTCTTCAAGATGATGCACTTGGTTTGAGCTTTTCAAAAAGAAGTTGGAGATAAAACTTAACTTATCATTTAGACGATTCCCATTGTCATATCTTTCTTCTCTTAATTGATCAATGCAATATCACGATTAACTTGGTGCATCTACCTCAAACATATTGTTTATTAATTTTTTATTAAGATAATCTGTACAACTCGGTAATTTCCAATCTAGTTTCCTTCCTCTCTTCGTGAAATACAAAATTATAATTTGATTGACATAACATAAAATTTAGATTCTTTCATGTACAACAAATCCAATGATTTGTCTTCCTTCAATTTCTAATTGTTTAAGAATCTTTAGAATTTGATGATTTTGTTTGTTTTCTCCATACTTATTATAAAGGTTCGAACTTCCAAGACATCACTTCTCTTCACTGGAATCAACTCACTGTCTATGCAGTCAATACAAGTCCAGGAACATCAACTGATGGAAGTCCTCTAAGCTAGGTTGCTTGCAAAACAGGAGCACACTCAGCTGCAACTTCATGGAAGGAGAAGGTTCTTGGTATTGCCAGTACATCTAGGAGGAGCCCACAGCTAAAAAAGGTATTATATTAATAAATCAGGATCAATAAGAAATCATTCTTTATCTCATTATTAAACTCTTCTAGGATAATTTCTTCAAGATGATGCACTTGGTTAGAGCTTTTCAAAAAGAAATTGGAGCTGAAACTAAACTTATCATTTAGACCATTCCCATTGTCATTTCTTTCTTCTCTTAATTGATCGATGCAATATCACGATTAACTTGGTGCATCTACCTCAAACATATTGTTTATTAATTTCTTTTTAAGATAATCTCTACAACTAGGTAATTCCCAATATAGTTTCCTTCCTCTCTTCGTGGTAAAAAAATTAAAATTTGATTCACACAACATAAAATTTAAATTCTTTCATGCACATCAAATCCAATGATTTGTCTTCCTTCAATTTCTAATTGTTTAAGAATCTTTACAATTTGATGATTTTGTTTGTTCTCTCCATACTTATTATAAAGGTTCCTACTTCCAAGACATCACTACTCTTCACAGGAATCAACTCACTGTCTATGCAGTCAATACAAGTCCAGGAACATCAACTGATGGAAGTCCTCTAAGCTAGGTTTCTTGCAAGACAGGAGCACACTCAGCTGCAACTTCATGGAAGGAGAAGGTTCTTGGTATTGCCAGTATATCTAGGAGGAGCCCACAGCTAAAAAAGGTATTATATTAATAAATCAGGATCAATAAGAAATCATTCTTTATCTCATTATTAAACTCTTCTAGGATAATTTCTTCAAGATGATGCACTTGGTTAGAGCTTTTCAAAAAGAAATTGGAGCTGAAACTAAACTTATCATTTAGACCATTCCCATTGTCATTTCTTTCTTCTCTTAATTGATCGATGCGATATCACTATTAACTTTGTGCATCTACATGTACCTCAAACATATTGTTTATTAATTTCTTATTAAGATAATCTCTACAACTAGGTAATTCCCAATATAGTTTCCTTCCTCTCTTCGTGAGATAAAAAAATTAAAATTTGATTCACACAACATGAAATTTAAATTCTTTCATGCACATCAAATCCAATGATTTGTCTTCCTTCAATTTCTAATTGTTTAAGAATCTTTAGAATTTGATGATTTTGTTTGTTTTCTCCATACTTATTATAAAGGTTCGAACTTCCAAGACATCACTTCTCTTCACTGGAATCAACTCACTGTCTATGCAGTCAATACAAGTCCAGGAACATCAACTGATGGAAGTCCTCTAAGCTAGGTTTCTTGCAAGACAGGAGCACACTCAGCTGCAACTTCATTGAAGGAGAAGGTTCTTGGTATTGCCAGTACATCACCAAGCCCACAGCTAAAAAAGGTATTATATTAATAAATCAGGATCAATAAGAAGTCATTCTTTATCTCATTGTTAAACTCTTCTAGGATAATTTCTTCAAGATGATGCACTTGGTTTGAGCTTTTCAAAAAGAAGTTGGAGATAAAACTTAACTTATCATTTAGACGATTCCCATTGTCATTTCTTTCTTCTCTTAATTGATCGATGCGATATCACTATTAACTTTGTGCATCTACCTCAAACATATTGTTTATTAATTTCTTATTAAGATAATCTGTACAACTCGGTAATTTCCAATCTAGTTTCCTTCCTCTCTTCGTGAAATACAAAATTAAAATTTGATTGACATAACATAAAATTTAGATTCTTTCATGTACAACAAATCCAATGATTTGTCTTCCTTCAATTTCTAATTGTTTAAGAATCTTTAGAATTTGATGATTTTGTTTGTTTTCTCCATACTTATTATAAAGGTTCGAACTTCCAAGACATCACTTCTCTTCACTGGAATCAACTCACTGTCTATGCAGTCAATACAAGTCCAGGAACATCAACTGATGGAAGTCCTCTAAGCTAGGTTTCTTGCAAGACAGGAGCACACTCAGCTGCAACTTCATGGAAGGAGAAGGTTCTTGGTATTGCCAGTACATCTAGGAGGAGCCCACAGCTAAAAAAGGTATTATATTAATAAATCAGGATCAATAAGAAATCATTCTTTATCTCATTGTTAAACTCTTCTAGGATAATTTCTTCAAGATGATGCACTTGGTTTGAGCTTTTCAAAAAGAAGTTGGAGATGAAACTTAACTTATCATTTAGACGATTCCCATTGTCATTTCTTTCTTCTCTTAATTGTTCAATGCAAGATCACGATTAACTTGGTGCATCTACCTCAAACATATTGTTTATTAATTTCTTATTAAGATAATCTCTACAACTAGGTATTTCCCAATCTAGTTTCCTTCCTCTCTTCGTGAAATACAAAATTAAAATTTGATTGACATAACATAAAATTTAGATTCTTTCATGTACAACAAATCCAATGATTTGTCTTCCTTCAATTTCTAATTTTTTACGAATCTTATGAATTTGATGATTTTGTTCGTTCTCTCCATACTTATTATAAAGGTTCCTACTTCCAAGACATCACTACTCTTTACAGGAATCAACTCACTGTCTATGCAGTCAATACAAGTCCAGGAACATCAACTGATGGAAGTCCTCTAAGCTAGGTTGCTTGAAAGACAGGAGCACACTCAGCTGCAACTTCATAATGGAGAAGGTTTTTGGTATTGCCAGTACATCTAGGAGGAGCCCACAGCTAAAAAGGTATTATATTAATAAATCAGGATCAATAAGAAATCTCATTGTTAAACTCTTCTAGGATAATTTCTTCAAGATGATGCAATTGGTTTGAGCTTTTATTGGCATCATGTCAATTGATAGGTTATGATACTGATTTGTGATGTATAATGAATTTATGTTTGAAATACACTGAGCACATATTGTGAAATGAAAAAAAAAAATCAATACATGTAAAGAGATCTTCAAATTCTGTCAACTTCGGAAATAATATGTCCATAAATGTGTATATTAATTTAATACATCAAAACCAATGTAAACTTAAAGAAACTAATGATTGAAAATGAGTATTGTCTACTTATATTTAAACTGACATTAGATACATTCTGGATACTTTGACAGTTTTATTTTTTAATCAAACATTACCTAAAATATAGCAATACAATTCCAAAAATACCAGTGAAATAACTAGTGATACCTGTACCCCCCAAATAAATATTTACCATTGCCTCAAATTAATTTCAAAACTAGATTTTTTTCTTGAAGGGAAAGGTTTAACTGTTCTTAATAAGTTATTTGTTGAAATAGTTTTCTGCTTCATTAAAAAAACTATTTTTAGAATGCACATGTACATGTACACAAAAAACTTGTTCAGATGAAGAAAAAAAAAATAGAAAATAAGATTCAATATTTTAATATTATTTCTCTTCCTTCTCTTTACAGCTTTCAAAATGAAGAGGCTCGTCACTACAGAAGCACTCTTTAACTTATTGAAGGAATGGCCTAATATTGACCAATTAGACACCACTGGTTACAGACCTCCATTATGTGCTTGGACAGAACTAGCAACATCTCTGAGGTTAAAGAACAGCATTGGCAATAGAAAGTGGTTATATAACCAATGGAAGAAGAATGCAGAGAGGCTTAGAGATAGAGTATTAGAAGCAAGGAAACTATATTGTGTATGCAGAACAAGAAATGATGAAACAAAACCTATGCTTGCATGTGACAAATGTGAAGAATGGTTTCATCATAAATGTATTGGGATGAGAAACTCTCCCAGCATAAAGAAGATTTACTTCTTATGCCCAAACTGTACCAAAACTTCAAAGAAGCCATGTTCCACTAATGACTTGAGCCAAGGTGCAAATTCTGCATTCAGTTTTGAGCCACAGGACAATGCCAAGGTGCCAGCTCCAGCCGATAGAGATTTAATTCAGGATGATTCCCATGCCAACAGCTCAATAGCTGATCCAAGCCTTGTTGACATTTCTCAAACGGATTGCTCAGGTCAAGCAAATTCAGAAGATGATGACATACATGTATTCAAAGGCGGAGCATCTGTGGGAAAGCCATCAACAACCAAAGACCCATCTGATAATGATCAAAGTATACATAATGGAGCAATCCCGGATGGCGACTCCAACAATGAGAGCACATCAGACAACTCAGAAGATGATGATCGCTCCAAAGGCAAGGGAGTACATGTACCTCGAACAACCACAGAACCTGATAATGATCAAAGTATACATGATGGAGCAAAACCGGATGACGACTTCAACAATGAGAGCACAACAGACAACTCAGAAGATGAAGATCGCTCCAAAGGCAAGGGAGTACATGTACCTCAAACAACAACAGAACCTGATAATGATCAAAGTATACATAATGGAGCAATCCCGGATGACGACTCCAACAATGAGAGCACATCAGACAGCTCAGAAGATGATGATCGCTCCAAAGGCAAGGGAGTACATGTACCTCGAACAACCACAGAACCTGATAATGATCAAAGTATACATGATGGAGCAATCTCGGATGATGCCTGCAACAATGTGAGCACATCTGACAACTCAGAAGATGAAGATCGCTCCAAAGGCAAGGGAGTACATGAACCTTCAACACACACAGAACCTGATGATGAAGCAATCCTGGTTGAAACATCCTCCAATGATAGTACATCAGAATCCAACACAGAAAATGAAGACATTTTTGTAGATGGAACTCACTCAGAATTTTTTTGTATAACATTTATCTTTGTTTCATACTTGAGCAGTACTATTTGCGATTATCATTTTTGTACTGTTTCGCTCCTTGTGTGAAATATTTAGGGGAGGCTGAAATCTTCATTTCTTTCGTGCATGGTACTCATATCAATAGATTTTACAGCTCTCGATCTGTACCTTAATTTTGGATATGCCACTTTACATTTTATATGTGGCGCTTGATCTGCCTCATTTGTATACTTTCCTCATTCAGAGGGTTGAATGAGCTGTGCCTGTGTGTTATTTATTTCCCATAAAATGAAACCTTGTATGTACACCTTTACGATGTAAAGAAAAGAGAGTTATTCATATTAGTGATGTTCTTGGGTCATATTGGTCAGATGAAGATCTATGCCCATGTGTTATTTTCCACGAGGGATACCTTGTATGTATAATGTAGGGTAGCTGGAAACCCTGTATTTTCTGGGGATGTGTTCAAGCGTTTTTGGAAGTGAACTGTACCGTACCTGCTCCAATGACAATGCATACCTTGCCAGTTTTTTTTTTTTTCCAAGCGTTCAGGCGCTTATGTTGGAATCTCATTCCCATTTTCTGTGTTAATTTCAGGATATGTGTACAACAGCAATTTTCAATTTGGCGCGCTTGATCACTTCCGGTACGTTACAAAGGAAAATATTACATACAGCAAAAGAGAGTTATTTTTATACATTTACATAATGTCTGTTCTCAGGTTATATTGGTCAGATGAAGATCTAGCTATGCCCATGTATTATTTCCTACCAGGGATACCTTGTATGTATAATTTTGGGTAGCTGAAAACATGCACCTCTACCATGTAAGAGAGTTTATTTTGTATACATTTATATCTCACATGACGAACTTAGAAAAGCCTTCTATGCTCATTAATGGATATGATTTGTGATCGAGAGTTATTATTGTTATATTATACAGTACTGCAGGGCAGCTGAAGTCCCTTTAGACATGTACCATCCTATCATGGAGAGTTTATTGCTATGCATTTATTTTCATATGACGTGCTTATATCTGTATACTATATAAACCCCGTTGAAAGAATACATGGTTATATAACCGCAAACCTCGCTCAATTATGTATAAGCCTGATTTGTATCAGTTCATTATGATCACATGATATGTGCCTATTTTTGTACATGTATATTTGCTTATTTAAGGGTATGTTTATGCTCAACTTTTTCTGGCCAGAATAATGCATTTCTTACGCGTTTAGTTCAAAATACGGTTGCGTCCTTTCTCATTTTTGTAGAATCACCGAAAAACGGCTATCATAAACTCACAAAAAGGTGCGTTTTGGATCGGTGATTCTGCAAAGAGACGGTTTATGGGGAAGCGAATCCAGCTGCAGAGCCAGAATCATGCCTGGAGGAGCCAGAGAAGTGAGCATAAACAGTACACCGTGGAACTGCAATTACGATGAGCGTTTCAATCGCTCATTCTGCCATCAAAATTGAGCATAAACGTACCCTAAATGAAACCAAAGATCTATAAGAAAGTTCATGTCACTTCATCTGCATTTCAAAGGCAGATTGGGGGGGGGGGGTGGTTGAGGGAATGGATAAAGCACCTGCGGCTTCCCCTGCTGGTATTACAACATTTAATTTGTGTTCAGCACCGAGTAGGAATTGCTCAGTGTGTTGTAGGGTCTGGTCTAGCTACCATAAAGAGAACTGAGAAACTGGAGACGCTCCTTTATTTTCAGTTTCTGTCCTCCATTACCATTTGGTTATCGACTAAAATCTATGTTTCTGTATAAAAACATTAATTGACCCGAGGTAAATGTACACATATGAGGGTTCAGTACCTTGATATTTCCATTTTGTGCTTTTGGTGAGCTCCACTCTCTGTATAATACGTGTATACTATATCTCCCTGAGCAGTGGTGTAGCGACATGGGGACACAGTGTCTCCCAAGCAAATGGTGGTAAAAAGACAAAACGAAAGGGAGAGGGGAAAGGGAGGTGAGAAAAAATATGATTATTCATTTAACATCACCCCCCTAATCACATCTTGTGAATTCATATTCAATCCACCTATTAAAACAAGTGCCACCCTCCCCCATAATACCAGTGCCCCCTGAAAACAGCTGGGTCAATGCTACACCACTGTCTCTACCTCAAGTCAAACTATATGATCCTTAGGCAAATGAAAATGGTACAAAAGATTACATGATAACTCTGTCATTTCACCAAACTGACTCAAAATGAAACGATTCTTGGCAAATTTGTCTGTCTGTCATTGATTTCATCAGTGTGACTTGGGTATTATGCACCACCATTGCATGAGTCTAAGGAGATGATATATAGCCAAAGACTGGAGTGTTAAAATGTAACCAGGCTTGCTCTTATACAGAAAACAAGTTTGAGTCAAGGGTGCTATGTTAGGCCATTTACTTGACTTCTATTGTTGAGAAAATGGACTGCCCATTATCAGTGTTCAAACTTTGTAAGTTGTAATTCTGTAATATTCTGAGTGACAGACTTCAAACTTGTCAGTAACGTGGCTCACAAAGCAGCAATATGTAAACAGGTTCAGACTTTTGTAATTAAATTCCTAAAGCAGGTGGATGCAATTATTTGTGACTATCAGGCCTTTGATAGGAAAGGGGTCTGCATTTGTGAACTGCTTTATACATTTAAGTCAAACTTCATACTGTATACATGTATGGGTAGCGTTTCACAAAGCCGTCTTAAGTACAAGTTCGCTGACAACTTATTGAAATGTATTCAATTTAAAGCATGCAATGTGACTTGTATCAAATGTGTACATATATTGGTACTCTTGATTATCCAAAAATGTTGATTGATTAACTGGTCTAGACTTCAGTCATGGTACAATTAAATTTCACTAAGTGCTCTCCATTTTTTTTGTCCAGCACTGATTAGGAAATTTGAAGTGTGTTGTAGCTATGGTCTGGTCTACCATAAAAAGCAATGAGAAACTGGAGTTGCTCATTCATTTTCAGTTTCTGTCTTCCGTTGTCACTTGGTTATCAACTGAAATCTATATTTCAGTTTAAAAGCATTAAATGACCTGAGGTAAATGTTCACATATGATGGTCTAGTACTTTAATAGGTGTTTCTATGTTTTGCTCTTGGTGAGCTCCACCCTGTATACCTGTATACTACATTCCCTGAGCAGTGGCATAGCTACAAAGGGACACAATGTACGTCTCCCAATCAAATGATGGAAAACAAGACAAAATGGAAGAGGAAAAAAGACATAAGTAAAGGGAGATGGAAAAGGGAGGTTAAAACAAAAATGATATTAATCCCTTAATTAATATCATCCCCTAAATCTGAGATCTTACAAATTCACATTCAAATCACCTATTAATACAGGTTCCGCCCTCCTCCAAAATAACAGTGACCCCTAAATTGGTGGACCAATGCTACACCACTGTCTCTACCTCAAGTCAAACTGTTTAATCCTTAGGCAAATGAAAATGCTACATAAAAGCTGTTATTAAATGCTATACCTCTGTCATTTCACAAAACTGACTCAAAACGAAACGATTCTTGGCAAATTCGTCTGTCATTGGTCTATCATGAGTGTGACTGAGGTATACATGTTACATCAGCTTACTTCAAATCATCAAGTCCGGTTGGGTGGTCGCTTTACACGATCTTTTGTGAAACTAAAACAGAAGATCATCCAACCTTTCGTAGATTTGCCTTAGGGTTTTCACGAGGTGTCTGGCAAATTGGACCAGACTATTTGAAGATGAGAGTGGTTTATTTTGTAATCATATTACTCCTGACATTTCGTGAATAAAGGGGCATGTTTTCACAAAAGGTCTGGTAACGCTGCCACAATGACCCAATGATTAGAAGTAAGCATGTTACATTAACCCTATGTTCTAAGGCAGTGTATGAGCCTGTGTACTATGAGCCTAAGGAAATGATAGCCAAAGACTCGAGTGTTAAAATGTAACCAGGCTTGCTATTTAAGAGAAAACAAGTTTGGATGAGGGGTGCTATGGTAGGCCATTTACTTGACTTTATTATTGAGAAAATGGACTGCCCGTTATCAGTGTTCAAACTTCGTAAATTGTGGTACATAAGTCTTACAATGAAAGATAAATAGCATCAATGTCTGAGCTGTACAGTCTTTATGATATATATGCACAACAGAATCTAAAAAGGCCAATATATGGATATAATTACTACTTGGCATATAATTTAGGCACCACAGTTTGGCAGAAATAAATGGTTTCACAATATGGCTGATGTCAGCACCACTTCATTGGGGAAATAGTCTGCATGGCAGATGTCAGCACCAGTGCACAGGATAAATGGGCCCCACTACGTGGCGGATATATGTACCACTCCGTAGCAAAAAGGGTACCACTATGTGGCGGATATATGTACCGTTACCTAGCAGATACATGCACAACTGCAAGGCTGATGAAAGTATAGCTGACAATGGGTCAGCCTATGTTGTGGATATAAGCACCACTACATAGCAGAAATAAGTCATTACAGACTGACTACAGGCATCACTGACATAGCAGATAAAAGGCTAATAGCATAGATACAATAGACTACAATGGTCTATCTTCAAACAAGGCTGTTTCAGCCCTAAACTATGCAATTAGGTTATAATTGTAACCTAATTAAAATCAAAATGATATTGGAGGACCACTCCATAGCAGACATGAGCCATATACAAGAAGCCATTAAAGAGTTGGAATTATAACATCATTCTAAACAAATTGAGAAAAAGAAACACCATATAGACTGTGCAAGCCTTTGACTGATTGATGCTCTGGTGCCATGAACCTTCACGCTCATAAACTCAGCATGATTTAGAAATTATAATCTTTATAGTCTTTGTTATCATTTCCCAGGCTCATAGACATAGCAAAGTTATTGTTGGAACATGGGGATTAAAAGTTTAACTTCATATATACCAGTATCGATGATGAAAGGCATTTACATGAACTTGTAACATCAGTATTTTCAGTTATTTTTGTATGTTATGTATGTATTTTGTCTCTTTACATGTATGTTATGTATGTATTTTGTCTCTTTACGTGTATGTTTATATTGCATTACTTGTAACATTATATTAAAAAGTCTGTCAGCCTAACAAAATTCTCTCTAATGAGGTCATATGCTGACGATGGTGGTCCAGATTTAAATGCCGGCCATGCCAAAACACTTATTTGAAAAACTGATAGATTAGCTTTATATCTACCGTAAGTGAAAATAATAATGTGACAGTTCTGTAAGACAGCAATCTTAATTGTAAACACAAAGTGCTACATGTCCATACGAGAAATGTTAAATAAATGAAAAATGAAAATAAATTGCAGTGAAGACTGAATACAAAATAAGTGTCTTCATAATTGCTTTGTTTTGTTTTGTGTTTTGTTTTGTTGCTTTAATTGTTTCCCTATTTCAAATTTGGTGTGATGTTCTTACCTTCTTCTCCTCTGCTTTTCTCTCTGACATGTCCTTGGTAAATGTGCTTTTCTTGAACCACTTATTGGAGCTAGCTTGCTGTCCTCACATTGTCAGATGTTTCCTTGTGACATGAGCTGAACGGGGATGATGAGTCTGTTTGGCTGGTGGGCTTCTCTTGAATGTTGTTTGCTTGTGAGATGAGCTGAACGGGGATGATGAGTCTGTTTGGCTGGTGGGCTTCTCTTGAATGTTGTTTGCTTGTGAGATGAGCTGAACGGGGATGATGAGTCTGTTTGGCTGGTGGGCTTCTCTTGAATGTTGTTTGCTTGTGACATGAGCTGAACGGGGATGATGAGTCTGTTTGGCTGGCGGGCTTCTCTTGAATGTTGTTTGCTCGTGAGATGAGCTGAACAGGGATGATGAGTCTGTTTGGCTGGCGGGCTTCTCTTGAATGTTGTTTGCTTGTGAGATGAGCTGAACGGGGATGATGAGTCTGTTTGGCTGGCGGGCTTCTCTTGAATGTTTGCTTGTGAGATGAGCTGAACGGGGATGATGAGTCTGTTTGGCTGGCGGGCTTGTCTTGAATGTTGTTTGCTTGTGACATGAGCTGAACGGGAATGATGAGTTTGTTTGGCTGGTGGGCTTCTCTTGAATGTTTGCTTGTGACATGAGCTGAACGGGGATGATGAGTCTGTTTGGCTGGCGGGCTTCTCTTGAATGTTGTTTGCTTGTGACATGAGCTGAACGGGGATGATGAGTCTGTTTGGCTGGTGGGCTTCCCTATGAATGTTGTTTCCTTGTGACATGAGCTGAACGAGGGTGATGAGTCTGTTTGGCTGGCGGGCTTCTCTTGAATGTTGTTTGCTTGTGAGATGAGCTGAACGGGGATGATGAGTCTGTTTGGCTGGCGGGCTTCTCTTGAATGTCGTTTGCTTGTGAGATGAGCTGAACAGGGATGATGAGTCTGTTTGGCTGGCAGGCTTCTCTTTAATGTTGTTTGCTTGTGAGATGAACTTCCTCAGTAAGGAGGAAGTGGTTATCTGCAAGTAGATGTCCAGGTAGATGAATAGACATCTTCAAATAAAATTGGTGGGTACCCATTGATGAAAGAGAGGTGGAGACAGTAGGAGAAAGATGGAGAAAGATGGAGCAAGGTAGAGAGAATGAGAGAGAGAGAGAGATAAAGATAGAGAGACAGACAAACAGAGAGAGGGAGAGAGGAGAGAGAGAGAGAGAGAGGGAGAGAGAGAGAGATAAAGATAGAGAGACAGACAAACAGAGAGAGGGAGAGAGAGAGATAAAGATAGAGAGACAGACAGAGAGAGGGAGAGAGGGAGAGAGAGAGAGATGGGTAATAGGGAGATGAATGACAGCCTATAATGATTATAAAAACTGTGACTTTGTAGGTCTTTATTTTGGTACATCCACCAGCCAAGCTAGCAAGCATGCACGTACGGGGGGGGGGGGGGGGGGGGGGGGGGGTGTTTTTGGGGATAAATGCCCCCCCCCCCCCCCCCCCTAAGAGAGAGAGAGAGAGAAATTCCTGGAATTTCCGCTGAACAAATTAAAATGTAAAAATAAAATTAAAAAATCACATTTTTAAAAGAATTAGCATTGATTGGATAAGAATTAGTTCCAAAGGATACCTGAATAATCCAATTAGCGTGGTTATTAGTATTAAAAAAAGAAAACAAAAATAAATTATTTAATGACGCAAAGTTATTCTGCGTTTGCACATACCGATGTGGGTTCAAAGCGCCATGAGCACCGAAAGGTGGACCTGTGCGCTATACAAGTAGCCACTATTATTATTATTATTAAGACTCTTCTCAAATAAGCACTTACCTTCGATAACGACGCACTTTCTCACCTAGCCTTCCTGCTATTCCTGAGGGACTCTTTCTATTCCTCAGCTATGCTTCAATAGGTCCCTCATATTCTACTTAATCTATATGAATTGAGAATCATTGAGATGTGGTTTTTTATACTATAGTTGTATCGTATAATTTTTTATTTCATATGTATGTCTATATTTTCTGTAAAATGTGGACCAATAAAACTTGAAACTTGAAATGTCAAGAAGTGCAAACCATTGTATGTTGTCAATAATTAGATCATCAGAATATACTGAAGTTGTGCAAAATACAAACTTTCTTATTGGCAATGATTCTACTTCCATTTTATGCAATATACTTACAGTGTTGGGTGCAGTATTGAATAACATACTGCCTCGTAGCATCACGGCTACACTGCAGCCCTTTAAGGGTCAAAGCCTGACACCTCGGCCGCTCGGGTGTTTTTGGGGATAAATGCCCCCCCCCCCCCCCCTAAGAGAGAGAGAGAGAGAAATTCCTGGAATTTCCGCTGAACAAATTAAAATGTAAAAATAAAATTAAAAAATCACATTTTTAAAAGAATTAGCATTGATTGGATAAGAATTAGTTCCAAAGGATACCTGAATAATCCAATTAGCGTGGTTATTAGTATTAAAAAAAGAAAACAAAAATAAATTATTTAATGACGCAAAGTTATTCTGCGTTTGCACATACCGATGTGGGTTCAAAGCGCCATGAGCACCGAAAGGTGGACCTGTGCGCTATACAAGTAGCCACTATTATTATTATTATTAAGACTCTTCTCAAATAAGCACTTACCTTCGATAACGACGCACTTTCTCACCTAGCCTTCCTGCTATTCCTGAGGGACTCTTTCTATTCCTCAGCTATGCTTCAATAGGTCCCTCATATTCTACTTAATCTATATGAATTGAGAATCATTGAGATGTGGTTTTTTATACTATAGTTGTATCGTATAATTTTTTATTTCATATGTATGTCTATATTTTCTGTAAAATGTGGACCAATAAAACTTGAAACTTGAAATGTCAAGAAGTGCAAACCATTGTATGTTGTCAATAATTAGATCATCAGAATATACTGAAGTTGTGCAAAATACAAACTTTCTTATTGGCAATGATTCTACTTCCATTTTATGCAATATACTTACAGTGTTGGGTGCAGTATTGAATAACATACTGCCTCGTAGCATCACGGCTACACTGCAGCCCTTTAAGGGTCAAAGCCTGACACCTCGGCCGCCTTCTGTTTACCATTTTGAGTATCCTAGTATGATGAAAATACATGTAAGATATAGTTAATACACTTAATATACTTACTTGAATGATCAAGAAAAAGGAATGATTAAAATATTTCAGTTATATTTCAGTAATCTGTTCACAATAATAACATGAAATATCGAAATACAAATATAAGTTATGGAATGCACATTATTATCAAAGTGTGCCTATACAAAAATCATATGATATCTTTCTAGTAAATGTAATATATGGAATTGCTCTTTAATAATTCTTTGAACAATTTTTAATTAGTTTGCTAAATGGTTGTTTGGTATATGTTCATTTTGTAATCACTGCATTGGTAATTCATATTCCTGTGATCTCTTGACTTATGCATCAAGAAATAATTGACACTCTGTTCCTAAAATCTAAATGATGTACATAAAAGAAACCAAATGAGGTGATAGTGCATTTGCAGCCAATATATTTCATGTCTGTGAAATTATTAAAGGAATAGTTGAGTGTTGGTCAATACTCACATTAGCGAACGAAACTATGATCTAAACATAAAAAACATACAATAAATGTCTAAGAATGCATCATTGAAGATATAAATCCGAAATATTACATTAGAGTGAATTTATATGCAAAAAACCTGTTCGACTGCAAATGATTTTATTTATCAAAAATTTTACTTTCGAGGCGTGTTCAGTGTAATTGTATAGCGCCACCTCTCGGTCAAGCGGCAGCACACCGTGAATTTTCGCCAAGACGACGATCGGATATGGGCGTGCAAGTAATATCCGAACCATGTCTATAGCGCGCTGACTGATTTATATTGTACACATTATGGTATGCGAGGCCTGGTAGCGCTATTGTTTTTGAGCGCGATATGCGAATACTGTATGTGTATGTAGTGCGAGTACGCTCGACCTAGTAGTAGTGTATGTGTATGTATTGTACGTCGTATGACCCAGTTGATTACTTCTACAGTGTAAAGAAAGTGGCTTACTCTATCTATCAACCAATATGTGAGACAACGCAAGGGCAATTTTGTATTTCGTTTGTAGGAACAAAGCTGTGGAATGATCTCCCAGATGAAATTAGATTAAAAACATCGAGGTTATCTGTCCACCTACCGTCTATGTAAATGACGTGGGCCTTCGTTTTTCCTTTTATATTACTTGTCTTCCTTTTATAATATGTGAAGAGTTTCATTCCAAAAGGAGCCAAATCCACTTTGGGTACTTCTGAGTAAATTGCCTTTTTTATTTCTCCACTTTCCCTTTAGCCATGTATACCTTCATGTTGTTATATATGTTAAAGGTGTCACCCTGCATGGACCTGATTATCTGCCAATAATGATAAGAAAAAATCTTCCCTTCGGCTTTTCTGATGTTTACTAAATTTTTTGATTTTTTATTTTCGTGGATTTAGCTCCTTTTGGAATGAAACATGTTATTGTACCTAAAAAATAAAAAATAAATCATATTTTCTCAATAAAGTCACTGAAATTTTATTCAAATTTAGCAGCAAACCTTTCCTTTTAAATAATAATAGTGAAATCACACATAAATATAACCTTTCGAAAAGAAAGTAAACAACATTATTACAGTTTCATTCCAAAAGGAGCTAAATCCATTCAATTCCAAAAGAAGCTAAATCCATGTTTCATTCAAAAAGGAATTACTAAATCCACATTTTTTTTTGGCACATATCGCACGACAACCAAATGCCCTAAGATGTTGATACCCACTTTGATAGAAAAATAAGGTTTTACAAAATGGAAAAATACTAGAAGAGAAAAGGTAAGAAAGAGTAAAGACGGATTGAGGACGGTAAACCCCAAACAAGAGACTCAAAAGATCTACCCCAGAATCCTCTCACCGGCACCAGAGTTGCCTAGGCCAATGATGGCCGAGAAGATTGCGCAATGTACCGCGCCGGTCTGGCAGGAAGGGGTTTTCATGGACCAGTAGATCTGAGATTATATTATCCAAAAAAAAGAGATGAATATGAATTGACAAATAGTACCAAAAATAGAAGAAAAAAAAAAAATAAAGTGAAAGGCGTAAATATTCTAAAAAAGAATGAAACGCCGATAATACCAAACAACAACAACAACACAAAATCTAAAAATTTGATAGAAATCAGAAATAACTGGTGGATTTTTTGTCTTATCATATGTTATAGGTCCAGAGCGACACCTTTAACATATATAACAACATGAAGGTACATGGCTAAAGGGAAAGTGGAGAAATAAAAAGAAATAAATTTAAAAAAATATTAAAAATTGTTGTATCAGTATACTATAATGAATAACAGTAGTGAATTAATTTAACATCTTACTTGATTCATACTTGTCCATAATGCAGTGTTTTTCAGTATTCTTATTTTGGTACTGCATGCAATTGTAAAGTTTAAAAAAAAAAGTGATTGTAACTTCTTGTAAATAAGTTGTGTTCTACAGTGCCTGTGTATTGCATGACCTACGTCAGTACGTGATAACTTGTAAATGTGTAAAGACATAAGATTTTAATATAATTATAGTAATGCTAAAATGAAGATACATAACATATTTTTATGGTGTACATTGAAAGCTTTATTCGGCCATAACTAACAGTTAAATTTACACAACATTATTGAGATGAATACAAATTATAATTGCTGTACTGAAGGCAATATTTAAACGTGATGTTGATTTCAACCATTGCATACAAACAGATCATGTGTATTAAAAAAGGCACATTTTTATTTAGCATCTATCGCTATGACAACTTTAACCGTCGTCATTAAGAAGGAGCAATATACTTTATTTGTATACCACCATGTCTTGTTACTTATTAGTTACTGCTTATTTATATACATCTTATCTTGTGTCTTTCATAAAAACTTGACATACTCTATAGGCAATGTGTAGATAAGTTTACCAAAGAAAAGTATCTATAACAGTAATGTTTCTACGCGCTTGACAAATATACTATTACCCCGGTCATTTGATTCAGTGCTTGCCCGCACACAATGTTTTGACTAGTACGTGATCATACAAATTTTGCCGAGAAACTGCCTACTAATTGATATATTTGGTAAATTATTATATCTATTTGGACTTGATAGATATAACGCATGTGTCGCGCACTTGTGCGTAGTCCCATATACATCTTTCTGTGTACAGTGCTTGTAACTTTACCAAGACTGGGCCAATTTTTTTATCATTTCGATGATTCTAGAACCTTGCAGTACACACCAAGACTTATATGCTAGATGATCAACCTTTTCTGATCGATTCCACAACAATCCTTTCACAATGCAGTCGCATGACCATAACTGGTTTTATCTTTTAAGTTTCACATCTTACTTTATATATAAATGCTTTAAAAATTGTCTGAGTGATTCTTTTCCTTAATGTGTACGAGTATACATGTATACATACTCCATATCGATCTCAAATCCTGAATCATATCAGTTTCAGCACAAAATTAAGTATAGTTAGGTACATATATGTCTTTCATCTTCCCTAATGCTCGACTATGAATATCACCTCAAGTGATTAACATCCAACATAAGGTTTTTCAAAAAAATAGCACAGACATTTCAAAACTGGTCATGTCCTATACGCACGCAAAAGACAATTCTGCGTTGTGTGTACTGAGTTTCATATGAATCGATCAAACTACTTCCAATAGTTTGCTCACATACTTATTTTACACACTGCACATGCATTGAGTTTTATACTGTTATTATAATGCCTCATCAAAGATACCAAAACTATAAAATTGCTAAAACTTGGAAAGAATATGCTCCACAAGATTATTAAAACAAAATTGTATTCTTTGTGCAAAGCTTGGTTACCATGGAGGTACCTTAACAGACAGACACAACAAATGTGTCTTGCACACCCTCGGGTCAATCGGTATACCAAGTTTTATTACAATTTGCAAAAAAATTGGAAAAAATTTGACCCAGTTTTTTACAATAGACCAACAGAAAGACTCGCCTGCCCAACTGTATCCTTATTCCTTTATACACCCTTTCAAACTACAAAGTAGTTACAGGCAGCATATCTCTTGATGGTATAACCTTGAACCGCAATACTTTGGCGTTGAGCTGATTCACGTTCATTGATTCAAATGATGCATGAAACCAACTGTTTTGCTGTCTTGTGATCATTTCTCTTTTTCGCTTGCATTATTTTAGTCACATTGATTGCATTAAACAAAAAATGAAGACTATTTACAATAAGATATTCTACAAATCTTTCTTCTGTCCATGTTGATTTTCAACAGGTTCCGAAGTATAGTCTTTTTCATGATCGACTGTCACCTCAGTTACATGCACAGTCACTAAAACCAAACACATTGTTGACTCATGGTTTGACCTCTTGGCTGTAAATTTTATAATTACTACCGTAACTTCTTCAAGGAATATAGGTTGCCAAATAGATACAAATTGAAATATCCACCATTTCCACATGAGCAAGCACTGATTTTATCACAAATTATGAATTGTATAAATCACATAGAGCTTTTATACACTGATGTCACAATTTGTCTTTTATATTCCTACATTTCTTCCATTTGTAAACTTGCCAACCTCTTATTGTAATACAATATACAAGTGCCAAGCATGGTGGCTAATCTAGCAACAATAACAATTTATTTCTGGTACATGTATATCATGTGTTATGTGATTTTTTTTCTCCAGATAACCACATCCCCATGATCCCCAGGGACACTCTAGTATCAAGTTTGGTGGTATTTTGTCAAAGGGTCTCTGACATATCAAGAATACATGCTCGTAATGCTAAGCCATGCAATCTTTCACCTCCGGACCACAAAATCATTAGCAACCAAATGAGTCCAAAATGTTAAGTTCCAACTAATCCTCAAGATAGCCTAAAAACATGCCACATGGACAAATTAAATCGAGGCGATTAAGAGTCTTGCATGCAATCATGCAACAATGAACCTCATTTGACCTTTGACCTACTTATGTGACCTTCAACTCCAGAATATCATGGAGGCCAATAAAGGGCATCTACCAATCAAGTATGGTTACAAACAGATGCAGGGTTGGAAAGTTAGCAACCCTAATTGATTTTTGCAGGTAAGATTTCACATTAGACTTCATTCAAATTTGTGTACAGTCACAGAGGATGGACGGAAGGACGCCATTTGGATCCCTTAGTCTCTGCTCGAAAAAAAGCAGTTCTCAAGTCAGACAATCCCAAATGTTCACTACAGAGGATTACATGGATTTCTCTAATCGGCCTAGTCTCCTGGCTAGGATCACATCAACTTGTGGTGGAGGAAATGGTGCAAGCCGGGGCCTTGTGTGTCTAGGGTCATCAGGGAGCAGAACAGCCTTCGAGAACAGTGGTCCTTGGTCCTGTTCTCTGCGTTCCAGTATCGCACCGATGAGTCCTTGTACATACATGTAGGGGTAGGTCTTGGGGACCTTCTCCTTCCGGGCCACGTAGTTGTTGGCACGCTTTGACCATACTGCAACATATCTGTATCATAAAATAAAAGAACATGCAAAATGTAACAAGTTGCATTATATGCACACTCATTCTTGTCAATTGGAAATGATTCATATCTCTTAAAGATAAACTTGAGTTCTGGTAAAAAAAGAAAATGAATTCTCACAGAATCTAACGAAACTTACACTGAATGTTCAAGGTTACAAATAAATGTCATGTGCCAAACAATTTTGGAAGAAAATGTATACTGGCTGAGTAATGAGCATAGAAAGATAAGGAAATCAGGGTAGTACTAGCCCCGACAGGCCGACACCATGTGTGTTGTCCCATATACATCTTTCTGTGTAAGTGATTGTTACTTTACCAAAACTCTGCCAAATTTATGATGATTTTGATGACTCCAGAACCTTGCATTACACACCAAGTATATTATTACACTGAATCCAAGTCCGCATTTAGGGTCCAAAATCAGCAGCATGATTGACAAACCATCAGCTTACAGTCCGTCATCTACATAATTTAGATGTGCGTCGTGTACAGGGACAACTTCTTTAGATGACGTCATATTTTGGCGATTTAAAAGGGGCGTTCCCAGGAAGGACAATTAGATATTTAATAATTTCCCCAAAATTGATAAATTTCATGGGAAAGAACTGCCAATTCGGATTGCCCTGTCCAACTACACAGGGAAAACAAAAAATCATGTTTTTTTTTTTTTACTCCACCCACTTTGGATTGCCTTGTCCATCTAAAAAAAAATGTACAAATAAAAATAGGAAAAACAAGAAAGAAAAGAAAACCTTTTTTTCTTTCTTTCTAATTTCCACTCACTTTGTATTGCCTTGTTCATCAATCTGGTCGGGCCTGTCCTTGTGTGCCATGTAGTCGATGACCGCAAGCAAATTCCTTGCCCGGTTTGCTGGGTAGCTGGATGGATAAGACAAACAATTGGTATTACCACTACCATGATGAATGAATAGTAAATGCTTTAGACAAATCTCAGACTCATTGGCCCGTAGTCACAAAGGAGGTTTGTAGGAGGTCTGTACAAACCATGGTTTGACGATGGTTTACATCTATGGAATGCTGCTCGCATACCGTAAATTGTAAATTAACATTGTTAACAAGTATGGAGTTTACATTCCTTCTCCATCAGTTTACAAATGGCATTCCATATGTGTAAACCTTGGCCAAACCATGGTTTGTACAAACCTCCTTTGTGAATACGAGCCATTCACTTCAGTTCTGGATTTGTGTTGTAAATTATTGACTCTTAATTAAAGGTAGTTACATTTCCCTGCTACAACCACTCCAACTTGACTTAACATCAGGTACCGACACAAGTACGATACAAAGTCTGCTGTTTCAAGACTCTGCATGCATCCAAAAGTGATTTCAGCATTTATATAGATGTCATTCATAATTTCTCATTAACTTTGCTATTTGCTTCAAATATGATATTGTAACTGTAACCGTACTGTAATGATATGTTTCAACTTTTCCACAATCTTACTTCAAACATACAAAATGATACTAAAAATACTTACTCAAAGGAATACCGCTTGGAAGCATACATCAGTATATGGTTGTGGAAACACTCGAGCATGCTGGTGTGCCTAAGGAATTATGAAAACAAAATAAAAACTGATATAAATGATAGGGCATTTCATTATTTTCATACCACAAAATCAATATTGAAAATCCCATGTCATACACATGAGCAAATAAGATGCATTATCTTGACCTGCTGATATGTCCCAATTTTATAGGTCATAACCGAAAAAGAGCTCAATCTTGCAAACATGTACGTAATGAACGCATTCTCATTAAATTCCTCTCAATTTACAGAGCCTTTCGTACATGTATACAGAATCCTACCTGAAGCGAGCAAATCAGCAGAGTAGGCCAAGTTCTCCATGAATTTGCGGTCAAAGGTGACTTGTACTATTCACCTGCTAATTCCCCTACTGCTGCTTGGAATTTCTTCGCTGGGGATGGATTGTGTTGTCTGTTCTTCATATCTGTAAAAAGTGAAGAAACGAAAGTCATTCACAAAGTAAAAAACATTCAGATTTTAAATCACCAAAAGAAATTATTTTGAAGATGGCATTCTCTAATAATTATCACAGCTAGCCAGATTTGGAATTTGCATGACTAATAACTGATGCATTGGTTCTCTGTCATGTATGTGAAGTTGAGACACTCTTTGGTAGAGATAAATATAGATGAGACAGTCACATCTCAAGCAAGCTATAGTATAACCTTGTCGACTTTTAAAAAGAGCAGGATGTTTACCCGGTTGACTAGCCCTGCACGTCATCATTACAAAGAAAACTGCAGTTGTAACGAGGGACATTAAAGGTAGGGTCTATTACAAAGTTTTGGGAAATTTTGAAAATTGGGTGGATAGTGATTCTTTACAATTTTGATATATTTGGATGCCCCTGTGGAAGTATTATAAGCACTAGAAAATTTAGCTCCTAAAACACTTCTGCTTTCGAAAAAAATTGAATATAAAAATTTACCGGTGCTCCCGGTAAATTTTGATAAATTTAAAATAGCGCCTACGGTCGTACAACGGTAGCTGCTACCATAAAAATCCCGGAATATGTAGTTGTGATATATAATTTCAAAAAGGTAATAGCCAATCGGTCAATTGTAGCTTGTTGTATAGCTGAATTAATATATTGACCTTGAGAGAGAGTTATAGTATACCCCATAAAGAGATTATTATTTACGATTTCATCACTTTAGACTCGATTTCAACGCGACAACGTTCACTGAATATTGTAGGATCGCATATGCTTCCAATATTTTCTTTTGAACCAAATTCATCCGGAGGTCTAGTGGAGCCAGACGTAGTCTCAGTGGAACAACCGACGATATAGAGACTGAAGCTTTCGGTCTACTGTAGACCTAGGCTAGACTATCTGATTCATGAAATCTGAATTAAAAATCCAAGGCAAGAGATAACAAAACGTAATTTCTTAAATTTGCCGATTCCATGCATCTAGTCTCTAGACTAGATCAAATTAAAACGGTAGGCCTACCCAATGCAGTGGGGCGTATATCATTTCAACTTACCTCTCAGTGAGCTGGCATGTCTATTGCATCCTCTAGACTCGGCAACGAGAAGGCCGCCTGCAGCTCGCGAAGTTTCTCCGCCGTACCCTGGCCTTGTTCACAGCCACTCCCGCGCCTCCTCTGGGCCGGATGGTCGAGCTGCCATTGCTCGTTTCTCTCCTTCCTCTTACCGTCTTACTTAGTCTTATTCCGATTTAGCGTAGCCTTAGCCTTGTCCTTAGGCTTAGCACTAGCTGAGTCCGAGCCCGAGTCCGAGTCGGCCATCGTCCGTGACCTCGAGCCCCTTTTCCAATCTCGATCTCGTTATCGTATTTCAATCAAAGCTTGTCTGTGTAGCTGTCTAGCGTTCGATCGGCGCCGGTGATAATCTGATATGAGCTGTGTGTGTTATACTTTACGTGAAAGCAGCGTATTGGAATTGATCAGCTGTACTGTATTACTAGCGCGCGGTCGGATACCCGCCTGCTAGCTAGTACTGTACGTACCAACGAACTCAAACACTCGTTGTAAATACGCTGGTTGTTAAATGACATAGAGGGAGCTAAACACGTAAATTCAAAAAATAAACCGTCGAAAGTCAAAAGTGATGTCCGGACGTCAAATACTTTTATATAATGTTTTGAAAGCAAATTGCACAACAATTAGAGCATTTGATTTGGAATTATTATCATCTCCCATGTTTTTTTCGATGATCTTTCATATGGTACTGAAATAAACCAAATTTGTTTTGGAGGGGCACTTTGGAAATTACCAATACTCAACTATACCTTTAAACTGATCATTCAGATTTCAAAATATGTATAAGCTGAAAAACTCTCTTGATAAGAAACATGGGTGGATAGTGATTCTTTACATTTTTGATATATTTGGATGCCTCTGTGGATGTATTATAAGCACTAGAAAATTTAGCCCCTAAAACATTTCCGCTTTCGAGAAAAATTCAATATCAAAATTACCGGTGCTCCCGGTAGATTTTGATGAATCTCAAATAGCGCCTACGGCCGTACAATGGTAGCTACGACCATGAAAATCTCAGAATATTTAGTTGTGATATAGTTTCCAAACGAAAATAGCTAATCAATCAATTTAGTCAAGAAACATTGTTTTATAGCTTAATTAATATCTTGACCATGAAAATCTCAGAATATGTAGTTGTGATATATAATTTCCAAACGGAAATAGCTAATCAATCGATTTTAGTCAAGAAACATTGTTTTATAGCTTAATTAATATCATGACCTTGAGAGGGAGCTATATAATAAACTTCCACCTTGTGCTGTTGATCATATGACATCATTTGACACCGCTCTCATTCGCTCGAAGTACAAAATTATTAAGTCAACTTATATTTCTTCTTCCCATACTTTTATTGATACATTTATATGACAAACTTTGCAAACGTTGTTGGTCCGTATTACTTGCTCTTATATTATACTTTTGTAATGTTTTTTTAATGGAAATGTTACATGTTGTTGTTGTTTCATTTTCTCATTCATGTATTGTGTTGAATTTCATATTTATATGCACAGGGCCCTAAAGGATAACAGTGACTAAGCCACCTTCGGTATGATAAAACAAAAACATATGAATAACTAATTTTTTTAAAGTAAATATTCAAAAAGATTTTCATGAAACTGTAATTACTTCATCAACTTAGGAAGTTTTCATCCTTATAACGCAAGCTGTGATGTAGGAAACAAAACCAAGTATTTTTTTATTTTTTTAGTAAATAATGTTTTACATTTTCAACTGTTCAAATATATATTATTAAGATTTAATCAACAAACACTAAATATGAATTCTACAATTTTCTGAAGAAAACAAATAATTCTGAAAATCTATCGCTTAAAATAGAATGGACCGTTCCCATGCCCTAAATTTATGTGATATGACCCCTTTTCTTCTAGTAAAGCAGGAGAATTCTTGTGACAACTTGCCACAACATGTTTAGGGTACAGATACGCTTATTCTCCTTGGATGTTGTTTGTAATAAAGCCTTAAAAAACAATCTTAACTTGTAGTTCTGAAATGTACATGAAGATTAGGGGATATATTCAACCAACAATTCCATACAATTTCCATCAAGATCTGTTGACTACTTTTAAAATCTTGTATCGCTGTTGAGAAACCCCCTATTGGGTTATATAGTTTTGTCCGACCCTATTGTTTGAGTACTCACTCTTCCGCCGTGTAAACATCTCGATGCTGGTAGCACACGCGGGAGAGGTGTCTCGTCTTCCACTTACACCTCTCCCCGTCGCCCACGGCCCCACGTTCACATTGACCTACGGCGGCAGGCGGTCCGTTGTCTTGTGGATACTCCATAATAGACTGCAAGGAGAAGAGAAAAACTGAGTGGTCATTTATTAATCTTATTAGGCCTGTACTGTTTTTATGAGATAATCATTGTAGCACACATTCTTAAATGAGCAAGTTCTAGATTTCTTTAATTGATATATGCTTGTAATGTTGTTCGGTTCCTCAATATAATGTTTACATTAAGATTACTACATACAGGCATTCCTTTTAGTCACAACATATTCAACTTTCTGAATTTTTTTCTTCATTGTTTGATGTGAATGCTCGGGCCATGCTCTAGGGCCATGCATCTCAGATTGAACGTTGTTAAACGATGCCTTTAATGCGATCTCACAAATCTTTAAACTTTTCTAGTCCGCCTCATGTAATGTCTGCAGCCCTAGTAAAATTCTATTTGTTACGGGCCTGTGACCTATGTATGTAGGAAGGCCAGAGATGGCCTTTGAATGAGGAAATGTCTCTCCCCCCCCCCCCCCTCCTTCATCGAGAAATCATCGATTATTTGACATAATCAAGAAGCAAAGAATGGGAGGGGCTCAGGGGGCTAAGTGAGGGTTTCTTAGCCCTTCACCTGCTTAATATATTGTAGGGTTGCAGTTCTAACAGATAATTCCTAGCACTCTTAACACAGAGGCAGCCCCAGCAGACATGTTGTAAGATTGATAACTAATGGCTAACTGACCAGGTTTTAATGTATAAAAACATTACTGCATTCTGTGTAGCATTCCACATACATTCCATGCAAAGTAGAAGAAACAAATTAATATTCATAAAGTCACATACAAGTATAAATCAACATCACAAAGTATCTTGAATATTCAAACATAAACAATAAACAAAGGGTATATATTAAATATTCATAGTATATGTAAATTATACTTTAAGCTTAACTGCATCAGGTGAACATTGAACCAATCAGAGAGAGAGAGAGAGATAGATGTATGAAAGGAAAGTGGATGAAAAGGGTGAATGTGAATGAGGGATAATGAAAGGGATGAATCATGGATATGAAGGGGAGTTTAAGAGTTCAAAATAAATCCCTACAAACTAGTCTTCCTATTACAAATAAAATGTCCTCATTTCATAATCTCAATCAAATGTCTTCATTATCGTCATTAATCATCCCATTCTATCTTTGTTACCAGCATCATCATAATATTAATTTGATCAAGATTATTATCATAACTTTCCTCATCATGATTAACTTCAACATTTTTGTCGTCACCATCATCATCATCATCATCATCATCAACATTCACCCTCTATATTCACATCAATTCATAAATCAATGAGCTAATTGAGGTTGGTATAGTGAGGGGAGGGTTGTTGATTCCTGTGCTGTTATCGACCGACGTTATCAACATGCACACGAATATCCTTCCCCAAAACTTGTTATGCCTTATTTTGTAAATTCTTTAAGTAAGTGTCCTTTTCCCTCTGGATATGGGCCCCCTTTTCTTCTCACCCTAAAATGTACTCTTAATTTAAAGCGACTAAGAGCATCTTTTTCTTTCATTTCACCCAAAGCTCGATCACTACGCTTGCATTTTAAGTTATTATGATTTTGTTTCTTATATAAAGATCTTTTAAGTCTTTCATGATTAGGATTTTTCCTCCCTCTTTATAAGATGTAATTTTTCGCTTTGCGACTTCACAAATTAAAAAATTGAAATCTTAAATTAAATATTCAGACCATCAGACTCAACTGCAAAGTATGATGCTTAACCCTTACTGTACTGAGCTATTTTGAGCACCTCACTGACTGGGGGGGGGGGGGGCAAGGAGGCCCCCCCACAATGATCTCGGCCATTGAATGTCCGAAGGACACAAAAATGTGCATGTTTGTAGATATTTACGTCAGGAACAAGATGGTATAATTAGTTTTTTCCTACTAAGCAAATTTTTGTCGTCATAGCCTAATTACTTATGCAAAATGCTAATTTTATGCATTTTACAGAAAACATATTTGTCTGTAGACTTGTGAATAATCTTGAAAATGTATTGAATAAATGTTTCCTTCATCTCAAAATGTTTTTCTGAAGAAAAAAAGTTCGAAATTCATCATTTTATTTTCTTATGTATTTTATTGTTGTTTTATTTCTAATGTATTCTTTTGTTCGTGAATACATCAAGTTACTTTGAGAAACATATAAAAGCAATTTGATATCAATTCATATCTCCCACTTAGGAAGAAATACATCGTCCTAATCTAAACCTGTATTCACATTTCTGCTTGTACATGAATATATATGCAATTATAGCACTTTTTAATGACATGCGCATACTAATTGTTATGTAACACCTTACAGGTATATCCAATTTCAACGAAAATGGTATCAAAATGTGCGTAAGACTTGAGGGAAAAAAGTCAAGAAACGACAATTCAAAATTCCAAGCGGTTGCGGCGCAATCTCCGAAAATGTCGAGACAGTAAGGGTTAAGCAGTATCTTGGACCATGTGCAGAGAAAAACAAACAATGAAATCATCCCTGATAATCTAATCACAATGTAGGGGTATCATATGGCCTAAAAATGTCTATAAATTGTATATTTTTGCTTTGAGGTTTCCCTTTGTGCGTGCCCCCCCCCCCCTTTTTTTCCAGAAAGTGCCCTTTTTTGTTGGTGCCCTTCCCCCCCCCCCCCCCACTTTTAAAGTCGCTCTGCCAGGCTCTCGTCCATGGTGAGAGGTGATTGTTAAATCTTGAAGAACAAAACATGCAGGAAAACCTGAGGTTTTTTAAAGCTAGGATATCGAAATTCGAGACGTGAATGACCCCCTCCAACACCCTCTCCTGTTCAGTTCCTTCGCTACCTTGCGGGGTCACATTAATGATGCCATCCAATTTCTAAACACCCCCCTTGAAAAATCCTGCGTACGCCACTGATCACTAGTATCATTATTATCAACTTACTGATTACTTCTAGGCTAGGTGTTAAAATTAAAACAATTATTCTCAGATTCTAATCGGGCGACTATACACACAAACAAATCAACGATTCTCTTTCAGTGGGGAAGGGGGAGGAGACAAGTGTGAAGCTTATAAAACCTTTGACAAGCAAATAAAAAGGTCATCACATTTCTACATGTTACTTTCTAGGTGATTTTTCTTGATCCAAGTTGTCTGATGAAGCAAAAGGGTAATTACCGTATTTGCCGGCGATAAGGCCGCACCGCCGCATAGGCCGCACCCCCAACTTGGACATTTCAAAGAGGAAAAAAAAAAAAAAAAAAAAAAAACCCAACGGACAAAACAAAATAATCGTAATTTTCTTGTAAAACACTATTTTTTTTTTACAAACTGATACCAAATTCATCAATATTCTTATAATTTACCGGAAGTTTAGCTCAAAAAGTGATCGCGGGCAGATTTGGTGTCCGATACCCCTACCACAATGTACGGTGTAATGCGAAACTGCATGAAATGGAAAAACAAAATGGCGACTTCGGATGGATGCTTCGCGGCAGCTTCGATAAATGGTCCCTTCCTTTACTTTTGCAATGCATTGGCACGAACTTAGATCAAGATCTATCGGTAAATGTTGGTTTAGCAATTTATTTTCGTATTCATGTCAACAATGCAAGATAAAACTGTCGGTAAGATGTGTTTAAATGTCCTGTACAATCTAGTTATTGTACCGTTAGTAGATCTAGTCCCATACGTGCAAATTCATGCTGGTTTTGACTTCTTTTTTTTTACTCTTTCGTCGTAAAGGCCGCACCCCAACTTTTTGATATTTTCTCTTCCAAAAATACTGCGGCCTTTACGCCGGCAAATACGGTAGTACACTTGAAATTAGGGGCGCATTTGATGGTGAGAGGAAAAGATGACACTTATCAGAAAAAAGAAGCATGTGTCAAAGTACAAAGAGTAATTATCAGGGGTGAAAATGGGGCACTTCTTACACCTTTAAAATGCGGCGCTCACTAGGGATGAAAAAAGGCACCAAGATTAGGAAATGGGCATTTGCCAACAGAAAAGGGGCACCCATCAGATATTGATAGGGGCATTTATAAGAGGTGAAAAGGGGCATTTATGAAAAGGGGATAGGTCCCTTTTTAGAAAGGAAAAGGGGCATGTACCATTGTTAAAAGGGAAATTATCAGAGGTGAAAAGGGGCACTTATCGCACCTGAAAAGAGGAAATGACCAGATATGAAAAGGGGCCCTTATGAGAATAAAAAAGGGGCATAATAAAGGAAAATGTGCATTAGTTGAAAGAAAAGGGGCACCAATTAGATTTTATTACGGGGATTTATCAAAGGTAAAGGGGGCACTTAATCAAAGTGAAATGGACTCTGGAGTAACTTCTTGTACCTGAAAAAAGTCATTTACCAGAAATGAAAAGGGGCTTTTATGAGATGGGAAAGGGGCTCTTTTTTAATGGGGGCATTTATCAGGAAAAGGGGCACTTATTAGAAAGGAAAAGGGGCTCATGTGAAAATATAAGGTTTGCTTATCCGAGTTAAAAAGGGAGTAGTTATTAAAAGTGGAAGGGGCACTTTCTACGAAGGAAAAGGGGCATTTGTCAAAATAAAAAAGATACCTCTCAGATTTGAATAGGGCAATTATCAAAGGTGAAGGGGCACTTATCAGAGTGCTCTGTTTGTGTATATATATGTATGTTACATGTAGGTATGACAGAATGGCAGGGATTTTGCTGGGGGGGGGGGCAAATAACCGTGCCAAGTCCTTCTATCAAATATTAAATTAGGGCCGCATGGAAGATCTAGGCCTACTCTTGATGCCATGGGCGTAAATCTGCAATTGATACCTATTGTTCAGGGGGGGGGGTGATCTATTCATTCATCCCCCCCTGAACAATAGGTATTACGTAAGGATTTACGCCCATGCTTGATGCAAGGAAATGTAAATATTAATCACTATCAAAATAAAATATAAATATTTAAAAAATGAACAAATTATTTTTGGACTTGGTTTGTTAGTATTTGTCACTAAAACTTTGGGTTGCTAATCCAGGATCCCACCCTCTGTGCAACAAACGTGGCATGAAATATATGCGAAACCCTGAAGATGAAATATTTAATTAATATTCATCAATAAATAATAACTAATATAAATAAATAAAAATGAACAAATCATGTTTTTTAATTCTTTCAAAGTTTCAAACCAACCAATGGCAAAAAGAGCCGTTAGTAGGCCCCAACTTGTTTTTAAAGGCTGGCTGTACTAGTTCAGCCAGAAGGGATTAGACCACCCAGCAAGGTCACTGACAGGTGGCTACATAGCTCATTAAAAATTCAGCTCTCAATTAATAACATAAGAAAAAGAGGATCATGGTGGACCAACAGGCACCGATTGGGGAAGTTTTCTATATGCTATAGAGGGAGCAAGTAGCTACAAGTATAGTGTGGCTTTAACAAAACTTTTGGTTCCTATCCGGCATTCGATTTAAACGTGTCTTCATGTACTGGAGCCAAAAGCTGCACGTACACCATGCCACCACCACCATCACCATCACCCTCCGGCCTCCTGCACAAACAATCGCCTGCTGGTATCGCACACACTCAAGATCAAACACGAGTACATCACTTTTCACAATCGACTATATTGAAAATATTGATTGTTACCGTCATCCAACAATGCTTGTAAATGATGTAATTCCTCTCATCATGTCAGCATCCCAGTCATAACCTGAATCCACTTTGGAATCGTCTTTAACGTTCACGTTGAGATGTTGTACCCCATTACTAATATTGGATGACAATGAATCTGGATATCTGGCCGGTTTGGTACCATAGGCCATCGGGAGACTATTCAGACTGGTCATCACGTGCTACGACTCCTCCCTACGTACCCTCGAACAAACTTACTCCAGCAGCCGCAAGGCCACACCTTATCTCCCACCCATTTGGCCAATGAAACTTGATTGCGAGTTTCCCGTCACATTTTTTTCAGCTCATAGTGGGGCAACTGTTTAATTATTCATTATTCATTATTTCCTTTTTACGAACACTTAATTCACCTTTGTTGGTTAAACCTGTGTATTTCCAGTTTGTTAACTTAATTAATGCATGTATGAACATCGCATTATACACATTGTTAGCATATCTTGTTTATTTTTATTAATACAAACATCAATATTGTAAAAATAAACCACACATATACATGCTATAAATCCAAATAGAACAGTACTATGTCCCATACTCCCATTTGCAGCCAACATCAAATTCTGTAGAACATTGCAGGAATTATGAATAATATATGATGTATATCCTATCTGTGAAATTTAACCGTTAGCAGTGTCTTATTATCTAGACTTCACAGTCAGGCACTATTGAGTGACTGACTGACTTTTTTCCCCTTTAGTAACAACATACTTTACATAAACTGAGCTGTAAAGGTACATGAGTATTAAAAAAACAATGCTTCATGGAATTTTCCCCCAAAAAACAAGTCTATTTGTAACAATAAAAATTGGCAATTCACAACGGTAATACACAAGTCGCTCCAACAAAAGTTTTTTTCTTCCCCCTTTTCCTTCCCTTACTTCGCTCTCTCTCTCTCTCTGATTTAAGTTTGCTGAGGGAGGCAGGGGCCTTTCGCCCCCTCCCCCCGATCCACACGATGTTGGTGCATGGGATTAATCGCAGCTGATCTCTGCCTCTTTTCACCCTTTTCTTTTCTTCTTCCTCTTTTGTGTTCCATTTTGGCTCTCCTCTTTCCCTTTCCATTCTTTCTCTCTCTTTTTTTGGCGGGGAGGGGGTGGGGTGGTCGGGGAGGGGGGGGGGGGAGGCAAAGGCCTTTCTCCGCGATCCACATCTTGTTTGCAGGAAAATTGCAACTGATATCCCTTCTTTTCTTTTCTTCTTTTGTTTCTTTCCCTTTCCTTCCTTCTCTCTTGTTTTGCGGGGGGGGGGGGGAGGCAACAGCATGGGCGGCAAGGCCCTGTCGGACCCCTTTTTCTTTTCTTCTTCCTTTCCTCTTCTCTCTTCTTTCCCTTTCCCTTCTTTTCCTTCCTTCTCTCTCTCTCTCTTTTTGTTTGCTGAGGGGCCAGGGGAGGGCAGGCGAAGGCCTTTCGCCCCCGATCCACACCGCGTTGGTTGGAAAAATCACAATTGATCTCCCGTACCTTTCTTTACTTTCCCTTCCCCTTCTCTTCTTTTCTCTCTCTTTTAAGTTTGCTGTAGAGGGGGGGAGAGAAGGGCCATTTGCCCCCCCCCCCCCCCCCCCCGATCCCCAACTTGTTGGCGGGAAAACTGCAACTGATATCCCCCTTCTTTTCTTTTCTTCCCTTTATCTCGTCTTTTCTCTTTTTTCTATCCCTTCTCTTCCTTCTCCCTTTCTTTTTGCCGGGGGGGGGGGCAACAGCCTGGGAGGCAAAGCCCTTTCGCCTTTCGCCCCCCCCCCGATCTTCTTCTTTCCCCTTTTTCTTCTTCTGCTTCCTTTCCCTTTGTCTCTTCTTTCCCTTTCCCTTATTTTCCTTCCTTCTCTCTCTCTCTCTCTCTCTCTCTCTCTTGCTGAGGGGGGGGGGGGGGGTGGCGAAGGCCTTTCGTCCCCGATCTCCTTTGTTCCCCCCTTTTCTTTTCTTCTTCCTCTTCTTCCTTTCCCTTACTCTCCGCTTTACCTTCTCTCTCTCTCTCTCTTCATGTTTTGTTGGCGGTTGGGGGGTCAAGGCCCTCCCCCCCCCCCCTTGATCCGCGCCGGGAAGACCTGTAGTGTCATCCCTGGCTAGCTGGCAAAGCTGAATATGGGTTATCCAGTCGTCCAGTCGGGGGGGGGGGGGGGGGGTAAGCGGACACTTTTTTTTTCTTCTTCAAAATTTGACATTTTTCTTCGTTGGGGGGGGGGGGGTAAGGCCACCTTTTTTAGGTTAGCCGTGGGTATAATTTTTTGTTTTTGTTTTTTGTTTTTAATAATTAGATTAGGGGGGGTTTACACACATACAAATACCAAGGGGGGTTTAAACCCCCCCCCCCCCCCCCCCCCCCCCCCCCTGCGTACGCCCCTGATACAGACCGCCGTTGGCGTATTATCGTACCTTATTGCACGTGAGTTTTTTTTGTAGTGAGCTTTGGTGTACTGGATCAGACTGAATTTAAAATTTTGAATGTTTAATCGTTAAAGGTATATACGGAGTGCCCAACCACGTACATTATGGCTATACTCGAGAAGGCTCTAAGACTCGCATTACAAAGCAAACAACTTTATGGTAGTTTTTTGTAGTGTCGGCTCATCGTTGAGTGTAAATGATTATGAAAGTAGAAACGAAATTTGAAAAGGAAATTATAGATCAGCTTGATTTAAGTCAAGAAAGAGAAAGTGTATTAAATGAATACTTTAGAGTAACGATAGGACTAGCATGGATATGGTGGTGATTAATGCGTGTTCATCACAAATCCCTGGTTATATTCGTCCTCTCTGTATAGGATACGCTGAAGAGCCACCATGATACATCAATCGATAAAAGAACTACTCAACTCAGTACAGTAGGTGGGCGAACTCACCACTTTCTGTTTTTTATTCACCTTTAAAAATAGGCCTACTGCCACCCCCTCCCCACATACACACTTTCTCTCACCCCCCCTCTCTCTCTCTCTCTCTCTCTCTCTTTCTCACTCTTGCACACTCAGCTAAAACCCCTCCTTCCATTTCTATATTCAGGGGCTGATCTAGCTTTTTGCTAAGGGGGGGGGGGGTTTGACCAAAATAATGACGATGCGGAGCATCGTCCACGAGCCGCGATGCGGCAAGCCGATTTTTTTTTGGGGTGTTTATTTGTACTTCGTAAGTGATGTTTTCCTGGCATCTATTAACACAATAGAGACCATAAAAAGCAGTGCATGATAACGTCTTTTTAAATCAAGTAAAAGTTAAATACACAGTTATATCCAGAGTTATCATGTGTTTGGTTAAGTTACCAGATGAGTTAAATATCTTCTCACAATATTTGCACTTGAAAGGGTTTCTCTCCAGCGTGCGTTCTTTTTTCTTTCTTTTTTTCTTTTTTTTCCCCCTTTTTTTTTCCCTTTTTTTTTTTTTTTTTTTTTTTTTTTTGGGGGGGGGGGGGGGGGGGGCGCCCAAGGGGGGGGTTAAACCCCCTAAACCCCCCCCCCCGTAGATCCGCGCCTGAATATTGTCACTAAATTTCAGCTTTCATCTCTGCATTTTAGATATTCCTCTCCTTTTCTATATTTCTCTCTGTCTTTCTCTTTCTCTTCCCCCACCCAGCCCCCCCCCCCTCTCTCTCTCTCTCTCCATTAACGTTATGCTAGTCACTATCATGAATATGTCGGCTATGATTTCATCTCTGGTCATCACTTTCTTTGCATTCTGCAGTGGTGTCAACTATTAAATAGCCTACGATACAATCTTCTTCTAATTATAGCATGCGTCATTTTCTATTCCCAAGCATCATTACCAGTTAGCTCTCATTTCGTTCATGTTCCGATTGTCAGTTTGTCACGGTTCTGCTCCCCCCCCCCCGCTTCTCTCACTCTCTCCCCTCCCCTTCTCTCTCTCTCTCTCCCTCTCCCCTCTCTCTTTCTGTATCTCTTTCTCTCACCCACTTTCCCCCTCCCAGGCGCAGATCCAGAGGGACCTTGCCCCCCCCGCCAAAAAATAACTTGAGAGAGAAAGAGAAAGAAAAGGAAGAAGAAAAGAAAAGGGGGAGGTGCCGAAAGGGCCTTGCCTCCCAGGCTGTTGACTCAGCCCCCCCCCCCCCCCCCCTCCCCCAAGCGAGAAAAAAAGGAAGGGAAGGGGGAGAAAAGAAAGAGGAAGAAGAAAAGAAAAGAAGGGGATATCCCTTGCGATTTTCCCGCCAAACAACGTGTGGTTGCCTGCCCCCCCCCCCCCCCCCCAGCAAACTGAAATTCAAATTCAAATTCAAATTTTATTATTTTCAATCCTAACCAATAGGATTTTTCTCAACTTTTTTATACATTGGATAACGAATTTCAAAATTATAGTGTAACATAGATAATTTAGTGTCAGAGTAAAGCTAACGATAACCAGGAAACTCTCTTCTAAGATATAATACAGGGATGAAAATAAATTAGAGAGAAGGAAGGGAAGGGAAAGGGAAAGAGGAGTGAAAGATAACAAAGGAGGAATAAGAAGGGTAGGGGAGATCAGTTGCGATTTTTCCCGCCAACAAAGTGTTGATGAGGGGGGGGGGCCGAAAGGCCCTTGTCCCCCCCCCCCCCCAGCAAACAACGAGAGAGAGATAGAAGGAAGGGAATGGGAAGGGAATGGGAAGGGAAAAGGAGAGAAAGTAAAGGAAATAAAGAGGAAGAATAAAAGAAGGGAAGATCAGTTACGATTTGTATCTTCTATCATCATTGTACAAATGCATTTATTCATTTATTATGTTATTCCTGTTTGATAACAATGACATGAATATACACTCACAACAGCAACAAAACAAAATACAGAAGGAAAATATTTTGCAGGCAGAAAGAAACGCAAAATGAATGATCATACATTTGCATTAAAATTGCATCGTTAGAATTATTCATATTGTCTTGTGAAATTGAATTAAATTTGAATTAAATCTATTTATTCACGGTAAAACTCACATCAGCCTGAAAAAAACTGCTTTTCAGCAAGTCCGTGTAAAAAAACATAAAACAGATCATAAATACGTATACATAAATAAATATATAGGAAAAACTACTTAAATATGACATACATGTACTAAATAACAAGCTAGCGCATCAATTAAAAATAACAAGCATAAATATATATGATATAAAACGTTTCATATGCATCAATTAGGAAGAACAAAATTAAGTAAGAAGCTAATAAATGAATAAAACGGACATAGATATGTCTTATAAAAAGTGTGATTTTAAGCAATAGGCATAGGCAGTAGCGTTTTTTTTTTTTTTTTTTTAAATGGGGGGGGGGGGGGGGGTCATCAAAAATCACACACATAAAGAAATTGAGGGGGGGTTCAACTGATAAAGTAAACAACCAGTCTTTTTCATTCTGGTTCTTAATGGTATAATACACAACTTGTAATCATATTATAGTTATCATATTACAGGTCAATAAAGTCTACTTTGAGAAACTTAATACCGAGCTCGACATCTTTATTGTATCACGTACGACACTGTTTTCACACAAAAATATTGAGGCTGATCCTATTGAGAAATGTTTATTGATTGTATTAACAAATACAAAATGGTTATTGATTTACAGTATCTGGCCATCTCAGATACATAACGGCCTATTTGATATGATCGCTGAGGAATAATATATGAACTCTTACGGCTCCTGCAAGAGCCGACGCGTCGGGCCGACGTATGTTATTAAAAGTGATAAGGATTCACAAAACTCAGTGTTTAGGGCGGGTTTCGAGGGAGTGACACCTACAGAAACTTAACCTAATTCATTACCGAACAAAATTTGAATTTAGAAAATTTAGCCATTATAATGCTATGTACGGACTTAAAAATTTCAGAAAGTTTTTCGGGCGGGATCGAGTGAAGGCCTGGTGAAAGTCCTCCTCTTCCCACGTTCTATACAAAATGTGGGTGTTATGTTTCGATATAATGATAAGCGTGGGAAATGCTTTTGCGCACTCTTACCCCCCCCCCCCCCCCCAACGAGACCAAGCGCCAGATACGCCACTGGTCACCAGTATCGTACTGATGGCTGGGGGGGGGGGGGGCTTGCCCCCGAATACAATTCAAACGTGGTTTATTTTTAATTCGATACCAGTGAAATTACATAATTTTTCGGGATTTATCCTCACTTCTTTAGTAAATTAATCATTTGTAAGCGTTTGTTGGAATATGACAAATTCCCAAATCTACAGTCTAGCCTCTAGGCAAAAAAAATACTTATTTCGATGGCTTTGAAAGTCTATGTATGCGCATGATGTTCACACTGTAGCAGAAACGTGGTGCACATTTGAAAGGTTGTCAAAGTGGAGCAAGGAGTTCAATTTAGCTCACCACCGAGATCCGCGCGAATAATTGGTTGGTGATCTATAATACTAATATCAGTTTTCGGCAATCAGAGAACAGATCGATCCACGCCCCTTAATTGTTAACCTTGATCAAAATCCTAATTTAGAGCGCATACTGTGTGTTTTATCTCTAAAGTTAAAAAAAAAAGGGGGGGGGGGGAAGAGACATGCCCTATTGTGTCCCCCACCCTTAATATTATTATTATTATTATTATTATTATTATTATATTATTATTATTATTATTATTATTATTATTATTATTATTATTATTATTATTATTATTATTATTATTATTTATTTATTATTTTTTTTTTTGGGGGGGGGGGGCTTGTCCACCTGACCACCCCCGGATTGACACCTATGCTTGTTGCTACATGCATATCGGGCAAGCCTCGGGCAAGCTTTCAGATTGTCAAGAATAACCTTTTATTGGAAACGTACGCATACGCATGGATTTTAATGTGTAAACCGGTCTATTTAATTGTTGCTTGTTTTGTATAATAGCTATTTCCGTAGCCTCTATAATGTAATACATCAAACTCAATGCATACGAAGGTCTTTCATAGGCCATTTTCGTAATGTAACCAAATTTAATGCATAGGCCTACGTCTTTGTCCGGGGTCTTTGTGAAGTGCCTCAATACAATTTATTTCATTCACCTGATAAGAATAATAGTATTTCAATAGACCATTTTCGTAATGTAACCAAATTTAATGCACAAGTCTTTGTGAAGTGCCTCAATACAAATTATTTCATTCACCTGATAAGAATAATAGTAATTCAATAGTCAGAATGCAAACTGCATATTTCAAGTGTTGCTAGGTAGGTCAAGCCATAATGTTTGTCCTACCTGGCAACAACTAATGTATGCAGTTCGAATTCTGTCTATTGAAATACTATTATTCTTATCAGGTGAATGAAATAATTTGGATTGAGGCACTTTACAAAGACTTATGCATTAAATTTGGTTGCATTACGAAAATGGCCTATTCGAACTGCATACATTAGTTGCTGCCAGGTAGAACAACATTATGGCTTGACCTACCTAGCAACAATTAATATATGCAGTTTGCATTCTGACTATTGAAATACTATTATTCTGATCAGGTGAATGAAATAATTTGTATTGAGGCACTTCACAAAGTCTTATGCATTAAATTTATTAACATTCCGAAAATGGCCTATTATGAAGCGCCTCGTTACGAATTATTTCATTCATCTGTTCCCGGCACCTGTTACGAATAATTTTATTTCAAAAGTCAGAATGCGAATTGCAAACGTGTTTTTCGGTACTTGGCAAGCCCTAATGTAATTTGTCCTACCTAGCAACAATTAATGTAGGCACTTCACAAAGACGTATGTATGCATTAGATTTGGTTACATTACGAAAATGGTCGATTGCAGTAAAATGTCAGAGTAGAATCTATGCCTTCAGACTATGGATAGGTTATATTAATTATTAAAGCCCTTATAACTCGATTCTAATTTCCCGTCGCCCGCCCGCGTAATGATTTACCGCCCGTGTTTGCGATCGACTCAATCTGAAAATAGTTTTCTTTTTTTTAGACTTAAAAAAAAAACAAACTTTTGTTGGAGCGACTTGTGTATTACCGTTGTGTGTTTTGGGGGAAAATTCCATGAAGCATTGTTTTTTTAATACTCATGTACCTTTACAGCTCAGTTTATGTAAAGTATGTTGTTACTAAAGGGGAAAAAAGTCAGTCAGTCACTCAATAGTGCCTGACTGTGAAGTCTAGAAAGTAAACGGGTTTCCTTGCATAATTTGGATAATAAGACACTGCTAACGGTTAAATTTCACAGATAGGATATACATCATATGGCATATTCATAATTCCTGCAATGTTCTACAGAATTTGATGTTGGCTGCAAATGGGAGTATGGGACATAGTACTGTTCTATTTGGATTTATAGCATGTATATGTGTGGTTTATTTTTACAATATTGATGTTTGTATTAATAAAAATAAACAAGATATGCGTATAATGCGATGTTCATACATGCATTAATTAAGTTAACAAACTGGAAATACACAGGTTTAACCAACAAAGGTGAATTAAATGTTCGTAAAAAGGAAATAATGAATAATGAATAATTAAACAGTTGCCCCACTATGAGCTGAAAAAAATGTGACGGGAAACTCGCAATCAAGTTTCATTGGCCAAATGGGTGGGAGATAAGGTGTGGCCTTGCGGCTGCTGGAGTAAGTTTGTTCGAGGGTACGTAGGGATCGAGGAGTCGTAGCACGTGATGACCAGTCTGAATAGTCTCCCGATGGCCTAATATGGTACCAAACCGGCCAGATATCCAGATTCATTGTCATCCAATATTAGTAATGGGGTACAACATCTCAACGTGAACGTTAAAGACGATTCCAAAGTGGATTCAGGTTATGACTGGGATGCTGACATGATGAGAGGAATTACATCATTTACAAGCATTGTTGGATGACGGTAACAATCAATAATTTCAATACAGTCGATTGTGAAAAGTGATGTACTCGTGTTTGATCTTGAGTGTGTGCGATACCAGCAGGCGATTGTTTGTGCAGGAGGCCGGAGGGTGATGGTGATGGTGGCATGGTGTACGTGCAGCTTTTGGCTCCAGTACATGAAGACACGTTTAAATCGAATGCCGGATAGGAACCAAAAGTTTTGTTAAAGCCACACTATACTTGTAGCTACTTGCTCCCTCTATAGTATATAGAAAACTTCCCCAATCGGTGCCTGTTGGTCCACCATGATCCTCTTTTTCTTATGTTATTGATTGAGAGCTGAATTTTTAATGAGCTATGTAGCCACCTGTCAGTGTCAGTGACCTTGCTGGGTGGTCTAATCCCTTCTGGCTGAACTGGTACAGCCAGCCTTTAAAAACAAGTAGGGGCCTACTAACGGCTCATTTTGCCATTGGTTGGTTTGAAACTTTGAAAGAATTAAAAAACATGATTTGTTCATTTTTATTTATTTATATTAGTTATTATTTATTGATGAATATTAATTAAATATTTCATCTTCAGGGTTTCGCATATATTTCATGCCACGTTTGTTGCACAGAGGGTGGGATCCTGGATTAGCAACCCAAAGTTTTAGTGACAAATACTAACAAACCAAGTCCAAAAATAATTTGTTTATTTTTTAAATATTTATATTTTATTTTGATAGTGATTAATATTTACATTTCCTTGCATCAAGCATGGGCGTAAATCCTTACGTAATACCTATTGTTCAGGGGGGGGGGATGAATGAATAGATCATCCCCCCCCCCTGAACAATAGGTATCAATTGCAGATTTACGCCCATGGCATCAAGAGTAGGCCTAGATCCTCAATGCGGCCCTAATTTAATATTTGATAGAAGGACTTGGCATGGTTATTTGGCCCCCCCCCCAAGCAAAATCCCTGCCATTCTGTCATACCTACATGTAACATACATATATATATACACAAACAGAGCACTCTGATAAGTGCCCATTTTCATCTCTGATAAGTGCCTCTTCACCTCTGATAATTGCCTTATTCAAATCTGAGAGGTATCTTTTTTATTTTGACAAATGCCCCTTTTCCTTCGTAGAAAGTGCCCCTTCCACTTTTAATAACTACTCCCTTTTTAACTCGGATAAGCAAACCTTATATTTTCACATGAGCCCCTTTTCCTTTCTAATAAGTGCCCCTTTTCCTGATAAATGCCCCCATTAAAAAAAGAGCCCCTTTCCCATCTCATAAAAGCCCCTTTTCATTTCTGGTAAATGACTTTTTTCAGGTACAAGAAGTTACTCCAGAGTCCATTTCACTTTGATTAAGTGCCCCCTTTACCTTTGATAAATCCCCGTAATAAAATCTAATTGGTGCCCCTTTTCTTTCAACTAATGCACATTTTCCTTTATTATGCCCCTTTTTTATTCTCATAAGGGCCCCTTTTCATATCTGGTCATTTCCTCTTTTCAGGTGCGATAAGTGCCCCTTTTCACCTCTGATAATTTCCCTTTTAACAATGGTACATGCCCCTTTTCCTTTCTAAAAAGGGACCTATCCCCTTTTCATAAATGCCCCTTTTCACCTCTTATAAATGCCCCTATCAATATCTGATGGGTGCCCCTTTTCTGTTGGCAAATGCCCATTTCCTAATCTTGGTGCCTTTTTTCATCCCTAGTGAGCGCCGCATTTTAAAGGTGTAAGAAGTGCCCCATTTTCACCCCTGATAATTACTCTTTGTACTTTGACACATGCTTCTTTTTTCTGATAAGTGTCATCTTTTCCTCTCACCATCAAATGCGCCCCTAATTTCAAGTGTACTACCGTATTTGCCGGCGTAAAGGCCGCAGTATTTTTGGAAGAGAAAATATCAAAAAGTTGGGGTGCGGCCTTTACGACGAAAGAGTAAAAAAAAAAAAAAAGTCAAAACCAGCACGAATTTGCACGTATGGGACTAGATCTACTAACGGTACAATAACTAGATTGTACAAGACATTTAAACACATCTTACCGACAGTTTTATCTTGCATTGTTGACATGAATACGAAAATAAATTGCTAAACCAACATTTACCGATAGATCTTGATCTAAGTTCGTGCCAATGCATTGCAAAAGTAAAGGAAGGGACCATTTAACGAAGCTGCCGCGAAGCATCCATTCAAAGTCGCCATTTTGTTTTTCCATTTCATGCAGTTTCGCATTACACCGTACATTGTGGTAGGGGTATCGGACACCAAATCTGCCCGCGATCACTTTTTGAGCTAAACTTCCGGTAAATTATAAGAATATTGATGAATTTGGTATCAGTTTGTAAAAAAAAATAGTGTTTTACAAGAAAATTACGATTATTTTGTTTTGTCCGTTGGGTTTTTTTTTTTTTTTTTTTTTTTTTTCCTCTTTGAAATGTCCAAGTTGGGGGTGCGGCCTATGCGGCGGTGCGGCCTTATCGCCGGCAAATACGGTAATTACCCTTTTGCTTCATCAGACAACTTGGATCAAGAAAAATCACCTAGAAAGTAACATGTAGAAATGTGATGACCTTTTTATTTGCTTGTCAAAGGTTTTATAAGCTTCACACTTGTCTCCTCCCCCTTCCCCACTGAAAGAGAATCGTTGATTTGTTTGTGTGTATAGTCGCCCGATTAGAATCTGAGAATAATTGTTTTAATTTTAACACCTAGCCTAGAAGTAATCAGTAAGTTGATAATAATGATACTAGTGATCAGTGGCATACGCAGGATTTTTCAAGGGGGGTGTTTAGAAATTGGATGGCATCATTAATGTGACCCCGCAAGGTAGCGAAGGAACTGAACAGAAGAGGGTGTTGGAGGGGGTTATTCACGTCTCGAATTTCGATATCCTAGCTTTAAAAAACCTCAGTTTTTCCTGCATGTTTTGTTCTTCAAGATTTAACAATCACCTCTCACCATGGACGAGAGCCTGGCAGAGCGACTTTAAAAGTGGGGGGGGGGGGGGGGAAGGGCACCAACAAAAAAGGGCACTTTCTGGAAAAAAAAGGGGGGGGGGCACGCACAAAGGGAAACCTCAAAGCAAAAATATACAATTTATAGACATTTTTAGGCCATATGATACCCCTACATTGTGATTAGATTATCAGGGATGATTTCATTGTTTGTTTTTCTCTGCACATGGTCCAAGATACTGCTTAACCCTTACTGTCTCGACATTTTCGGAGATTGCGCCGCAACCGCTTGGAATTTTGAATTGTCGTTTCATGACTTTTTTCCCTCAAGTCTTACGCACATTTTGATACCATTTTCGTTGAAATTGGATATACCTGTAAGGTGTTACATAACAATTAGTATGCGCATGTCATTAAAAAGTGCTATAATTGCATATATATTCATGTACAAGCAGAAATGTGAATACAGGTTTAGATTAGGACGATGTATTTCTTCCTAAGTGGGAGATATGAATTGATATCAAATTGCTTTTATATGTTTCTCAAAGTAACTTGATGTATTCACGAACAAAAGAATACATTAGAAATAAAACAACAATAAAATACATAAGAAAATAAAATGATGAATTTCGAACTTTTTTTCTTCAGAAAAACATTTTGAGATGAAGGAAACATTTATTCAATACATTTTCAAGATTATTCACAAGTCTACAGACAAATATGTTTTCTGTAAAATGCATAAAATTAGCATTTTGCATAAGTAATTAGGCTATGACGACAAAAATTTGCTTAGTAGGAAAAAACTAATTATACCATCTTGTTCCTGACGTAAATATCTACAAACATGCACATTTTTGTGTCCTTCGGACATTCAATGGCCGAGATCATAGTGGGGGGGGGGGCCTCCTTGCCCCCCCCCCCCAGTCAGTGAGGTGCTCAAAATAGCTCAGTACAGTAAGGGTTAAGCATCATACTTTGCAGTTGAGTCTGATGGTCTGAATATTTAATTTAAGATTTCAATTTTTTAATTTGTGAAGTCGCAAAGCGAAAAATTACATCTTATAAAGAGGGAGGAAAAATCCTAATCATGAAAGACTTAAAAGATCTTTATATAAGAAACAAAATCATAATAACTTAAAATGCAAGCGTAGTGAGCGAGCTTTGGGTGAAATGAAAGAAAAAGATGCTCTTAGTCGCTTTAAATTAAGAGTACATTTTAGGGTGAGAAGAAAAGGGGGCCCATATCCAAAGGGAAAAGGACACTTACTTAAAGAATTTACAAAATAAGCCATAACAAGTTTTGGGGAAGGATATTCGTGTGCATGTTGATAACGTCGGTCGATAACAGCACAGGAATCAACAACCCTCCCCTCACTATACCAACCTCAATTAGCTCATTGATTTATGAATTGATGTGAATATAGAGGGTGAATGTTGATGATGATGATGATGATGATGATGATGATGGTGACGACAAAAATGTTGAAGTTAATCATGATGAGGAAAGTTATGATAATAATCTTGATTAAATTAATATTATGATGATGCTGGTAACAAAGATAGAATGGGATGATTAATGACGATAATGAAGACATTTGATTGAGATTATGAAATGAGGACATTTTATTTGTAATAGGAAGACTAGTTTGTAGGGATTTATTTTGAACTCTTAAACTCCCCTTCATATCCATGATTCATCCCTTTCATTATCCCTCATTCACATTCACCCTTTTCATCCACTTTCCTTTCATATATCTATCTCTCTCTCTCTCTCTCTCTGATTGGTTCAATGTTCACCTGATGCAGTTAAGCTTAAAGTATAATTTACATATACTATGAATATTTAATATATACCCTTTGTTTATTGTTTATGTTTGAATATTCAAGATACTTTGTGATGTTGATTTATACTTGTATGTGACTTTATGAATATTAATTTGTTTCTTCTACTTTGCATGGAATGTATGTGGAATGCTACACAGAATGCAGTAATGTTTTTATACATTAAAACCTGGTCAGTTAGCCAGTAGTTATCAATCCTACAACATATCTGCTGGGCTGCCTCTGTGTTAAGAGTGCTAGGAATTATCTGTTAGAACTGCAACCCTATTATTAAGCAGGTGAAGGGCTAAGGAGCCCTCATTTAGCCCCCTGAGCCCCTCCCATTCTTTGCTTCTTGATTATGTCAAATAATCGATGATTTCTCGATGAAGGAGGGGGGGGGGGGGAGACATTTCCTCATTCAAAGGCCATCTCCGGCCTTCCTACATACATAGGTCACAGGCCCGTAACAAATAGAATTTTACTAGGGGTGCAGACATTACATGAGGCGGACTAGAAAAGTTTAAAGATTTGTGAGATCGCATTAAAGGCATCGTTTAACAACGTTCAATCTGAGATGCATGGCCCTAGAGCATGGCCCGAGCATTCACATCAAACAATGAAGAAAAAAATTTAGAAAGTTGAATATGTTGTGACTAAAAGGAATGCCTGTATGTAGTAATCTAAATGTAAACATTATATTGAGGAACCGAACAACATTACAAGCATATATCAATTAAAGAAATCTAGAACTTGCTCATTTAAGAATGTGTGCTACAATGATTATCTCATAAAAACAGTACAGGCCTAATAAGATTAATAAATGACCACTCAGTTTTTCTCTTCTCCTTGCAGTCTATTATGGAGTATCCACAAGACAACGGGCCGCCTGCCGCCGTAGGTCAATGTGAACGTGGGGCCGTGGGCGCTGGTAGCGCACTGGTGCCTGTGTAGGACAAGGGCCGGGGAGAGGTGTAAGTGGAAGACGAGACACCTCTCCCGCGTGTGCTACCAGCATCGAGATGTTTACACGGCGGAAGAGTGAGTACTCAAACAATAGGGTCGGACAAAACTATATAACCCAATAGGGGGTTTCTCAACAGCGATACAAGATTTTAAAAGTAGTCAACAGATCTTGATGGAAATTGTATGGAATTGTTGGTTGAATATATCCCCTAATCTTCATGTACATTTCAGAACTACAAGTTAAGATTGTTTTTTAAGGCTTTATTACAAACAACATCCAAGGAGAATAAGCGTATCTGTACCCTAAACATGTTGTGGCAAGTTGTCACAAGAATTCTCCTGCTTTACTAGAAAAAAGGGGTCATATCAAATAATTTTAGGGCATGGGAACGGTCCATTCTATTTTAAGCGATAGATTTTCAGAATTATTTGTTTTCTTCAGAAAATCGTAGAATTCATATTTAGTGTTTGTTGATTAAATCTTAATAATATATATTTGAACAGTTGAAAATGTAAAACATTATTTACTAAAAAAATAAAAAAATACTTGGTTTTGTTTCCTACATCACAGCTTGCGTTATAAGGATGAAAACTTCCTAAGTTGATGAAGTAATTACAGTTTCATGAAAATCTTTTTGAATATTTACTTTAAAAAAATTAGTTATTCATATGTTTTTGTTTTATCATACCGAAGGTGGCTTAGTCACTGTTATCCTTTAGGGCCCTGTGCATATAAATATGAAATTCAACACAATACATGAATGAGAAAATGAAACAACAACAAAATGTAACATTTCCATAAAAAAAACATTACAAAAGTATAATAAGAGCAAGTAATACGGACCAACAACGTTTGCAAAGTTTGTCATATAAATGTATCAATAAAAGTATGGGAAGAAGAAATTTAAGTTGACTTAATAATTTTGTACTTTTGAATGAGAGCGGTGTCAAATGATGTCATATGATCAACAGCACAAGGTGGAAGTTTATTATATAGCTCCCTCTCAAGGTCATGATATTAATTAAGCTATAAAACAATGTTTCTTGACTAAAATCGATTGATTAGCTATTTCCGTTTGGAAATTATATATCACAACTACATATTCTGAGATTTTCATGGTCAAGATATTAATTAAGCTATAAAACAATGTTTCTTGACTAAATCAATTGATTAGCTGTTTCCGTTTGGACATTTTATCACAACTACATATTCTGAGATTTTCATGGTCTTAGCTATTGTACGGCCGTAGGCGCTATTTGAAATTTATCAAAATCTACCGGGAGCACCGGTAAATTTTTATATTTAATTTTTCTTGAAAGCGGAAATGTTTTAGGGGCTAAATTTTATAGTGCTTATAATACATCCACAGAGGCATCCAAATATATCAAAATTGTAAAGAATCACTATCCACCCATGTTTCTTATCAAGAGAGTTTTTCAGCTTATACATGTATTTTGAAATATTTTGAAATCTGAATGATCAGTTTAATAATTTCACAGACATATTGGCTGCAAATACACTTTCACCTCATTTGGTCTCTTTTATGTACATCATTTAGATTTTAGGAACAGAGTGTCAATTATTTCTTGATGCATAAGTCAAGAGATCACAGGAATATGAATTACCAATGCAGTGATTACAAAATGAACATATACCAAACAACCATTTAGCAAACTAATTAGAAATTGTTCAAAGAATTATTAAAGAGCAATTCCATATATTACATTTACTAGAAAGATATGATATGATTTTTGTATAGGCACACTTTGATAATAATATATATTCCATAACTTATTTTTGTATTTCGATATTTCATGTTATCATTGTGAACAGATTACTGAAATATAACTGAAATATTTTAGTCATTCATTTGTCTTGATCATTCGATTAAGTATATTAAGTGTATTAACTATATCTTACATGTATTTTCATCATACTAGGATTATACAGATGATAAATCGCCGACGCCCACGCTGCCAGGCTATGACCCTTAAAGGGCTACGGTGCTCAAGAGATTCAACAAGGCAGTTTGTTCTGCATTATTGCACACAGCATTGTAAGTATATTGCATAAAATGGAAGTAGAATCATTGCCAATAAGAAAGTTTGTATTTTGCACAACTTCAGTATATTCTGATGATCTAATTATTGACAACATACAATGGTATGCACTTCTTGACATTTCAAGTTTCAAGTTTTATTGGTCCACATTTTACAGAAAATATAGACATACATATGAAATACAAAATTATACAATACAACTATAGTATAAATAACCACATCTCAATGATTCTCAATTCATAGAATGTGAGGAACCTATTGAAGCATAGCTGAGGAATGGAAAGAGTCCCTCAGGAATAGCAGGAGGGCTAGGAGAGAAAGTACATCGTTATCGAAGGTAAGTGCTTATTTGAGAAGAGTAAGGATCATGAAAAGTGGTAGTAAATGACATATCTATATCAGTGCATCAAAAATTGATTAGTTTTAGATTGATTGAGAGCTCGTCATGTGACCAGAAATATTTTAACCATTTTAAGGTTGCTCTGAAAAGGTACTAATTGGAAAATACTATTAGGGAGTTGAAATTTTTTGTTGTTGGTAATTTTTTAATTTTTAATTTAAACATTTCATCAAAATGTTTACATTTCTAAACTTGTATAAATTTGTTTAAATAAAAAAAGAAGTTAAAATGTTAGAAATTATAATTTTAACAATTTTTCTTTTCTTCTTAAATACATTTTGTTGCTGTTTATACAGGATTTAAAAAACAAAAATAATATACCCTAGCTGTCTTCTTTTCAAGGTACTGGTTAAAACTATGGGCCTCAGTGACTATTTTCTTTGGCCATAGTTTTAACCAGAACTTATCAGAACAGTGTATATTTGTATTATATCTATAATAGTGTCTATCTATCTATCTAGCATTGCACAGTAATTCATCAAATATACATAAATCATATCTTGAGCATTGAGTAGTAACAGTAATTAAGTAAATTTACACATTTTATATTCTAATAAGTTAAAAGAATGAAAGGACATTGTTGAAGCATACCAAAATCCTTACTCTATGGTTAAATTATCATAATAAAGTTATAGCCATGTTCAGACAGGGGCTTCCTAGTCTGCGTAAGTTAATCCCTGCAGCAGTAAATATCCCATAAATATTTGACTTACACCATTAGTTGACCATATCCTCTTACTCGGACCAGCTTGCCTCGATTAAGGTAATACGACCTTCCACTGACCCAGTCTTACTCAGCGTATCTTCTAGTAGTCAGGGGCGGATCCAGGAAGTTCCAAAGGGCGGGGGGGGGGGGGGGGGGGGGGCTTCCATGCAAATTTTTCTCCGTCAGGGGAAGAAAAAAAATCTTTGTCAAATGGCAAGAGTGTCCTTCTAGAGCCAAAATTGCCCAATGTGGTAATATACAGTGCCCTGTCATGGTCAAAAAATTATTCTTCAATTCCAGCAAAGTGCCCCTCTGAAGCCAATATTGTGTTTTTTTCAAGTTGCCTCGTTAGGGGTGAAATATGCATAATCAAGGGGGCAAAAGGGCCCTTTTAGAGCCAAAATTGCTCTTTTTGATTACTAAAAGGGAGGGTTGAGTTCTGGGAAGGGTAAGAAAGTTCTAATAATCTAATTGAGAAATTTGATTAAAGTATTATAACATAAACAAACTTAGGATGAATTGTTTTGAAGGGGTCTATCAAATAGTGTAATTTTTAGCCACATAATACGCTTTCAAGGTGGTCCCTTATCATTACACATTATACTATTATCTTTTTTATTTTTTATTGTGATAAAACACAGCAGTAAATCACAATTTTCCCAAAAATTTATATTGATTAATCTTGTGTCATTACAAATAGGTTGGAAGATAAAATGGACAATTTCCTGACCCTTTCCAGAACTCAATACCTCCCCCCTAAAGGAAAGTAAATAAATGATTTTGATGAACAAGGCTCAAGCAAAGACCAAGGTCTTTGAACCCACATCGGTTTGTGCAGACGCAGAATAACTTTGCGTCATGAAATAATTTATTTTAATTTTCTTTTTTTAATACGAATAAACACGCTAACTGGTTTATTCAGGTATCCTTTGGAACTTCTTATCCAATCAATGCTAATTCTTTAAAAAATGTGATTTTTTGTTTGTTTTGTTTGCATTTTAATTTGTTCAGCGGGAATTCCAGGTATCTCTCTCTCTCTGTTAGGGGGCATTTATCCCCCAAACCCCCCCCCCCCTGTACGTGCATGCTTGCTAGCTTGGCTGGTGGATGTACCAAAATAAATACCTACAAAGTCACACAGTTTTTATAATCATTGTAGGCTGTCATTCATCTCCCTATTACCCATCTCTCTCTCTCCCTCTCTCTGTTTGTCTGTCTCTCTATCTTTATCTCTCTCTCTCCCTCTCTCTCTCTCTCTCTCCCTCTCTCTGTTTGTCTGTCTCTCTATCTTTATCTCTCTCTCTCATTCTCTCTACCTTGCTTCATCTTTCTCCTACTGCCTCCACATCTCTTTCATCAATGGGTACCCATCAATTTTCTTTGAAGATGTCTATTCATCTACCTGGACATCTACCTTGCAGATAACCTCCTCCTCCTTACTGAGCAGTTCATCTCACAACATTCAAGAGAAGCCCGCCAGCCAAACAGACTCATCATCCCTGTTCAGCTCATCTCACAAGCAAACGACATTCAAGAGAAGCCCGCCAGCCAAACGGACCCATCATCCCCGTTCAGCTCATCTCACAAGCAAACGACATTCAAGAGAAGCCCGCCAGCCAAACGGACCCATCATCCCCGTTCAGCTCATCTCACAAGCAAACGACATTCAAGAGAAGCCCGCCAGCCAAACAGACCCATCATCCCCGTTCAGCTCATGTCACAAGCAAACAACATTCAAGAGTAGCCCGGCAGCCAAACAGACTCATCATCCCCGTTCAGTTCATCTCACAAGCAAACAACATTCAAGAGTAGCCCGGCAGCCAAACAGACTCATCATCCCCGTTCAGTTCATCTCACAAGCAAACAACATTCAAGAGTAGCCCGGCAGCCAAACAGACTCATCATCCCTGTTCAGTTCATCTCACAAGCAAACAACATTCAAGAGAAGCCCGCCAGCCAAACAGACTCATCATCCCGTTCAGTTCATCTCACAAGCAAACAACATTCAAAAGAAGTCCGCCAGCCAAACAGACTCATCATCCCTGTTCAGTTCATCTCACAAGCAAACAACATTCAAGAGAAGCCCGCCAGCCAAACAGACTCCTCATCCCCGTTCAGTTCATCTCACAAGCAAACAACATTCAAGAGTAGCCCGGCAGCCAAACAGACTCATCATCCCGTTCAGTTCATTTCACAAGCAAACAACATTCAAGAGTAGCCTGCCAGCCAAACAGACTCATCATCCCTGTTCAGTTCATCTCACAAGCAAACAACATTCAAGAGAAGTCCGCCAGCCAAACAGACTCCTCATCCCCGTTCAGCTCATCTCACAAGCGAACGACATTCAAGAGTAGCCTGCCAGCCAAACAGACTCCTCATCCCCGTTCAGTTCATCTCACAAGCAAACAACATTCAAGAGAAGCCCGCCAGCCAAACAGACTCATCATCCCTGTTCAGCTCATCTCACAAGCAAACGACATTAAAGAGAAGCCCGCCAGCCAAACAAACTCATCATCCCCGTTCAGTTCATCTCACAAGCAAACGACATTCAAGAGAAGCCTGCCAGCCAAACAAACTCATCATCCCCGTTCAGTTCATCTCACAAGCAAACGACATTCAAGAGAAGCCCGCCAGCCAAACAGACTCATCATCCCCGTTCAGCTCATGTCACAAGCAAACAACATTCAAGAGAAGCCTGCCAGCCAAACAGACTCATCATCCCCGTTCAGCTCATCTCACAAGCAAACAACATTCAAGAGAAGCCCGCCAGCCAAACAGACTCATCATCCCCATTCAGCTCATGTCACAAGCAAACAACATTCAAGAGAAGCCCGCCAGCCAAACAGACTCATCATCCCCGTTCAGCTCATCTCACAAGCAAACGACATTCAATAGAAGCCCGCCAGCCAAACAGACTCATCATCCCCGTTCAACTCATGTCACAAGGAAACGACATTCAAGAGAAGCCCGCCAGCCAAACAGACTCATTATCCTGTTCAGTTCATCTCACAAGCAAACGACATTCAAGAGAAGCCCGCCAGCCAAACAAACTCATCATCCCCGTTCAGTTCATGTCACAAGGAAACGACATTCAAGAGAAGCCCGCCAGCCAAACAGACTCATTATCCCCGTTCAGCTCATCTCACAAGCAAACATCTGACAATGTAAGGACTGCAAGCTAGCTCCACTAAGTGGTTCAAGAAAAGCACATTTACCAAGGACATGACAGAGAGAAAAGCAGAGGAGAAGAAGGTAAGAACATCACACCGAATTTGAAATAAGGAAACAATTTAAGCAACAAAACAAAACACAAAACAAAACGAAGCAATGAAGACACTTATTTTGTAATCAGTCTTCACTGCAATTTATTTTCTCATATGGACATGTAGCACTTTGTGATTACAATTAAGATTGCATGCTGTCTTAATAATAATAATAGACATTTCTACAGCGCCATCTATCTAGACAATTCTATTCCGAGGCACAGAACTGTTACATTATTATTTTCACTTAGATATAAAGCTAATCTATCAGTTTTTCAAATATAAAAAGTGTCGTGGCATGGCCGACATTTAAATCTGGACCATCATCGTCAGCATATGACCTCATTAGAGAGAATTTTGTTGGGCTGACAGACTTTTGATGTAATGTTACTTTGAACTCAAATAAGTATAATTATAAGTACATTATTTCTTGTCTGCATCAGGAAATCTGATTTCCACTGGTTGGTATGTACAAGTAATGCAATATAAACATACACGTAAAGAGACAAAATACATACATAACATACCAAAATAACTGAAAAATACTGATGTTACAAGTACATGTAAATGCCTTTCATGATCGATACTGGCATATATGAAGTTAAACAGTTAATCCACATGTTCCAACAATAACTTTGCTATGTCTATGAGCCTGGGAAATGATAACAAAGACTATATAGATTATAATTTTTAAATCATGCTGATGTTTATGAGCGGGAAGGTTCATGGCACCAGAGCATCAATCAGTCTAAGGCTTGCACAGTCTATATGGTGATTCTTTTTCTCAATTTGTTTAGAATGATGTTATAATTCCAACTCTTTAATGGCTTCTTGTATATGGCTCATGTCTGCTATGGAGTGGTCCTCCAATATCATTTTGGTTTTAATTAGGTTACAATTATAACCTAATTGCATAGTTTAGGGCTGAAACAGCCTTGTTTGAAGATAAACCATTGTAGTCTCTAGTATCTATGCTATTAGCCTTTTATCTGCTATGTCAGTGATGCCTGTAGTCAGTCTGTAATGACTCATTTCTGCTATGTAGTGGTGCTTATATCCACAACATAGGCTGACCCATTGTCAGCTATACTTTCATCAGCCTTGTAGTTGTGCATGTATCTGCTAGGTAACGGTACATATATCCGCCACATAGTGGTACCCTTTTTGCTACGGAGTGGTACATATATCCGCCACGTAGTGGGGCCCATTTCTCCTGTGCACTGGTGCTGACATCTGCCATGCAGTTTAGACTATTTTCCCAATAAAGTGGTGCCGACATCAGCCATATTGTGAAACCATTTATTTCTGCCAAACTGTGGTGCCTAAATTATATGCCAAGTAGTAATTAGGTCCATATCTTGGCCCTTTTTAGATTCTGTTATGCATATATATCATATAGACTGTACAGCTCAGACATTGATGCTATTTATCTTTCATTGTAAGACTTATACCACAATTCACGAAGTTTGAACACTGATAACGGGCAGTCCATTTTCTCAACAATAAACTTAAGTAAATGGCCTACCATATAGCACCCCTCACCCAAACTTGTTTTCTCTTAAATAGCAAGCCTGGTTACTCTAGTCTTTGGCTATCATCTCCTTAGGCTCATAGTACACAGGCTCATACACTGCCTTAGAACATAGGGTTAATGTAACAGGCTCACTTTGAATCATCGGGTCATTGTGGCAGCGTTACCAGACCTTTTGTGAAAACATGCCCCTTTATTCACGAAATGTCGGGAGTAATATGATTACAAAATAAACCCCTCTCATCTTCAAATAGTCTGGTCCAATTTGCCAGACACTTTGTGAAAACCGTAAGGCAAATCTACGAAAGGTTGGATGATCTTCCGTTTTAGTTTCGTGTAAAGGTCGTGTAAAGCGACCACCCAACCGGACTTGATGATTTGAAGTAAGCTGATGTAACATGTATGTTGAATACCTCAGTCACACTGATGATAGACCAATAACAGACGAATTTGCCAAGAATTGTTTCGTTTTGAGTCAGTTTTGTGAAATGACAGAGGTATAGCATTTAATAACAGCTTTTGTGTAGCAATTTCATTTGCCTAAGGATCATACAGTTTTACTTGAGGTAGAGACAGTGGTGTAGCATTGGCCCAGCCGTTTAGGGGGCACTGTTATTATGGAGGAGGGCGGAACCTGTACTAATAGGTGAATTGAATGTGAATTTGTAAGATCTCAGAATTAGGGGATGATATTAATTAAGGGATTAATATAATTTTTGTTTTAACCTCCCTATTCCATCTCCCTTTATTTATGTCTTTTTTCCTCTTCCATTTTGTCTTGTTTTCCACCATTTGATTGGGAGACGTACATTGTGTCCCTTTGTAGCTACACCACTGCTCAGGGAATGTAGCATACACGTATATAGAGTGGAGCTCACCAAGAGCAAACCATAGAAAGTACTAGACCATCATATGAGAACATTTACCTCAGGTAATTTAATGCTTTTAAACTGAAATATAGATTTCAGTTGATAACCAAGTGATAACGGAAGACAGAAACTGAAAATGAATGAGCAACTCCAGTTTCTCATTGCTTTTTATGGTAGACCAGACCCTAGCTACAACAAACTTAAAATTTCCTAATCAGTGCTGGGAAAAAAAATGTAGAGCACTTAGTGAAATTTAATTATACCATGACTGAAGTCTAGACCAGTTAATCAATCAACAATTTTGGATAATCAAGATCAGTCAAGTACCAATATATGTACAAGTTTGATACAAGTCACATTGCATGCTTTAAATTGAATACATTTTAATAAGTTGTCAGCGAATTTGTAGTTAAAGATGAAGTTGAGTTCTGTTCATGCGATTGCATTGTGAAAGAAACGGTGTGGAATCGACCAGATCATCTAGCATATAGGAATTTGTGTGTATTGCAAGGTTCTGGAATCATCAAAATGATAAGAAATTTGGTCAAGTCTTGGTAAAGTTATAAACAATGTACACAGAAAGATGTATATGGGACTACACGACCACGTGGCGTAAAAATCCGGGTAGGATTTTTACGATGTTACATGACATATTTAGAATATGAAGGCATTTGAAGAGCCATGCCCTTCAGGGAACATGTCTTATCTGATGTTCCTCCACACTTGCATAATAATAATGATAACGCTCACAAATTGTTTTTCACCTCTTCCCAGAACTCAACCTTCTCTTTAAGACGGCTTTGTGAAACGCTTCCTATACATGTATACAGTATGAATTTCGACTTAAATGTATAAAGCAGTTCACAAATGCAGAACCCTGCCCTAACCACAGGCCTGATAGTCACAAATAATTGCATTCACCTGTCTTCAAGAATTTAATTACAAAAGTCTGAATCTGTTTACATGTTGCTGCTTTGTGAGCCACGTTACTGACAAGTTTGGAGTCTGTCACTCAGAATGTTACAGAATTACAACTTACAAGAATCGTTTTGTTTTGAGTCAGTTTGTTGAAATGAATAAATAAAACTTCAACTTCAACTTCAATAACATCTTTTGTACCATTTTCATTTGCCTAAGGATCATAAAGTTTGAGGTAGAGGCAGTGGTGTAGCAATGGCCCACCAATTTATGGGGGAGGGTGGCACCTGTATTAATAAGATTTAAGGGACGATATTAATATAAACCTCCTTTTCCCCTCTCCCTTTCTTTATGTCTTTTTTCCTCTTTCGTTTTGTCTTTTTACCACCATTCGCTTGGGAGACACTGTGTCCCCATGTCGCTACACCACTGCTCAGGGAGATATAGTAAACACGTATTATACAGAGAGTGGAGCTCAATAAGAGCACAAAATGGAAATATCAAGGTACTGAACCATCATATGTGTACATTTACCTCGGGTCAATTAATGTTTTTATACAGAAACATAGATTTTAGTCGATAACCAAATGGTAATGGAGGACAGAAACTGAAAATAAAGCTGCATCTCCAGTTTCTCAGTTCTCTTTATGGTAGACCAGACCCTACAACACACTGAGCAATTCCTACTCTTTGCTGAACACAAATTAAATGTTGTAATACCAGCAGGTGCTTTATCTACTCCCTCAACCAACCCCCCCCCCCACCCCCCAAATCTGCCTTTGAAATGCAGAAGAAGTGACATGGAAGATCTTTAGTTTCATTTCAAACAAGCAAATATACATGTACAAAAATAGGCACAAATCATCTGACCATTAACTGATACAAATAAGGCTTGCATATTTGAGCGAGGTTTGCGGTTATATATAACCACGTATTCTTTCAACGGGGTTAATATAGTATACAGATAAGCACGTCATAAGAAAAATAAATGCATATAGCAATAAACTCTCCATGATAGGATGGTACATGTCTAAAAGGGACTTCAGCTGCCCTGCAGCTAGTACTGTGTATAATAACACTTGATCACAAATCATATCCATTAATGAGCATAGAAGGCTTATCTCAGCTCGTCATGTGAGATATAAATGTATACAAAATAAACTCTCTTACATGGTAGAGGTGCATGTTTTCAGCTACCCTACATTATACATACAAGGTATCCCTGGTAGGAAATAATACATGGGCCTAGCTAGATCTTCATCTGACCAATATAACCTGAGAACATATTTAAATGTATAAGAATAACTCTTTTGCTGTATGTAATATTTTCCTTTGTAACGTACCGGAAGTGATCAAGCGCGCCAAATTGAAAATTGCTATTGTACACATATCCTGAAATTAACACAGAAAATGGGAATGAGATTCCAACATGAGCGCCTGAATGCTTGGAAAAACAAACCGACTGGCACGGTATGCATTGCCATTGGAGCAGCATGGGTCGGTACGGTACAGTTCGCTTCCAAAAACGCTTTAACACATCCCCAGAAAATACAGGGTTTCCAGCTACCCTACATTAGGGACTTTTAGATTTGCGTGGACTGATACGTGTGACGTCTATTCAAGGCAGTGCATTAAAAGGACGTTGAACGTAGCAATCCACGTTGTCGTTGTGCAAATCTAAAAGTCCCTATCATACATGACCCAAGAACATCACAAATATGTTAACTAATGTATATGAATAACTCTCTTTTCTTTACATCGTAGAGGTGTATGTACAATGTTTCACTTTATGAGAAATAAATAACACACAGGCACAGATCATTCAACCTGCTGAATGAGAAAAGTATACAAATGAGGCAGATCAAGCGCCACATATACTGACATGTAAAGTGGCATATCCAAAATTAAGGTACAGATTGAGAACTGTAAAATCTATTGATTGAGTACCACGAAAGAAATGAAGATTTCAGCCTCCCCTTAATATTTCATACAAGGAGCAAAACAGTACAAAAATGATAATCGCAATTATCGGTAGTACTGCACAAGTATGAAACAAAGATACATAAATGTTATACAAAAAAATGATACCCATCACTTCACTGATATACATTTTCAAAGTTGTTCAGTACAACAAAAAGTATGTAAAATACAAAAAACCAGGAGCCGAAGCTACTTGATCCTAGGGCTCACAGCCCCTACGGAAACAAGCTAGGGTGTCATCCCTGACGGGAGCCTGGCCGGCTAAAAATCTTCATCTTCATGGGCCTCTTGAGTTCAACACCAAAAAGACAGTAACTCTTACCATAATCTCAATAGAATGTTGGTTAAAACACAGGAAATTTGTAACAAAATAAATATACATATTATCGTGTGTAGACACAATTATATCAGAAATAAATATTTGTTTACATAATAAACAGGAGATGTTCGTAGGCCAAATAAAAAGGAAGAGAAGAGCTACCAATCCTTTCCCACGTTCACTTGGACATTCACCTTTTTTATGAAGAAAAAAACCCCACAAAAAATAGATAAATACGAAAAATGTATGAAAAAAGTAATAAATATAAATGCAGGTAAATGGCCTGCAGTTCCCTTTATTGTAAAAACACCTTTCTTTTTTTTACATTTTCTTTATTTTGATTTTTGTTTGTATTTTTTTGTCCGTTATTTCATGTGAGATAGATAAGATATAAGTCTTCGTCAATATTGCACATATATTTAGTTGTACACAAATAATCTCACACAGGGTTTCCAGCTGCCCTGCTGTACATATATACATATCATCCTGTGAAGACACAATTACATCACAAATAAACATTTGTTTACATAATGAATAGATGAGATACAAAAGATATCCGTAGATATAGTTGTACACAAATAATCTCACAGCTGCCTTGCTGTACATATACATATCATCGTGCGTAGACACAATTACATCAAAAATAAACATTTGTTTACATAATGAATAGATGAGATACAAAAGATATCCGTAGATATAGTTGTACACAAATAATCTCACAGCTGCCCTGCTGTACATATACACATCATTGTGTGTAGACACAATTACATCAAAAATAAACATTTGTTTACATAATGAATAGATGAGATACAAAAGATATCCGTAGATATAGTTGTACACAAATAATCTCACAGCTGCCCTGCTGTACATATACATATCATCGTGCGTAGACACAATTACATCAAAAATAAACATTTGTTTACATAATGAATAGATGAGATACAAAAGATATCCGTAGATATAGTTGTACACAAATAATCTCACAGCTGCCTTGCTGTACATATACATATCATCGTGCGTAGACACAATTACATCAAAAATAAACATTTGTTTACATAATGAATAGATGAGATACACAAGATATCCGTAGACATATAATTTATTGTACACAAATAATCTCACAGCTGCCCTGCTGTACATATACATATCATCGTGCGTAGACACAATTACATCAAAAATATATATTTGTTTACATAATGAATAGATGAGAAACAAAAGATGTCCGTAGACATAGTTGTACACAAATAATCTCACAGCTGCCCTGCTGTACATATACATATCATCGTGCGTAGACACAATTACATCAAAAATAAACATTTGTTTACATAATGAATAGATGAGATACAAAAGATATCCGTAGATATAGTTGTACACAAATAATCTCACAGCTGCCCTGCTGTACATATACATATCATCGTGCGTAGACACAATTACATCAAAAATAAACATTTGTTTACATAATGAATAGATGAGATACACAAGATATCCGTAGACATATAATTTATTGTACACAAATAATCTCACAGCTGCCCTGCTGTACATATACATATCATCGTGCGTAGACACAATTACATCAAAAATATATATTTGTTTACATAATGAATAGATGAGAAACAAAAGATGTCCGTAGACATAGTTGTACACAAATAATCTCACAGCTGCCCTGCTGTACATATACATATCATCGTGCGTAGACACAATTACATCAAAAATATATGTTTGTTTACATAATGAATAGATGAGAAACAAAAGATGTCCGTAGACACAAGTACTATACTGGAAGAAGAAGAAGAAGAAGAAGGAGAAGGAGAAGGAGAAGGAGAAGGAGAAGGAGAAGGAGAAGGAGAAGGAGAAGGAGAAGGAGAAGGAGAAGGAGAAGGAGAAGGAGAAGGAGAAGGAGAAGGAGGAGAAGGAGAAGGAGAAGAAATAATAATCTCACAGCTGCCTTGCTGTGCATATACATATCATGGTGCGTAGACACATTTACATCAAAAATATATGTTTATTTACATAATCAATAGATGAGATACTGGAGATGTACTTAGGCCAAATAAAAAGGAAGAGAAGAGCTACCAATCCTTTCTCACGTTCACTTGGACACTCACTTTTTTGTGAAAAAAACCCCACAAAAAATAGATAAATACAAAAAATGTATGAAAAAAGTAATAAATATAAATGCAGGTAAATGGCCTGCTGTTCCCTTTATTGTAAAAACACCTTTCTTTTTTTTACTTTTTCTTTATTTTGAATTTTGTTTGTATTTTTTTTGTCCGTTATTTCATGTGAGATAGCTTAAGATATAAGTCTTCATCAATATTGCACATATATATAGTTTTACACAAATAATCTGACACAGGGTTTTCAGCTGCCGTGCTGTACATATATACATATACATATCATCGTGTGTAGACACAATTACATCATTTGTATTTATTAGTCATATGCATATTAACGCCAGGGAGCTCCGCCGCCGAAGGCGTTGAAGCTCCAGATCCCGAACTGGGAAATGGTTTCAACAGCGGGTTATGTCCTATTTTTTTGGAAATCTAAAAAAGTAGTTACCGGTATTTAAATGTAGGCTTACAATGTTTTTTTATTCCTCAGGGCATCCGGTCAACCAGGAGTCGAAAAACATTGTAAGTCTAAATTTTAATTACAACTTTTTTAGATTTCACCCCTAAAAGGACCAAATCCGCTGTTTGAATCTTTTCCCGGTTTAGGATCTGGAGCTCCGACACCTTCGGCGGCGGAGCTCCCTGGAGTTAATGCATCATGAGATATAAATAACTGGAATGTATTCTTTGTAAATACATGTATATATAAATTCATATTTAAGATAAATAATTATCTTTTCTTCCTTTTTATTTGGCCTATACCCATGGCAAGAGGTTCATTGTGTTGACAAAATGTTAAAGACATACTACCAGTTAGTAAACTGGTTTGCAAACTGGGCCCGTAATGGGTCGGTGACAACGAGTTCATAAACAAAATGAAAACGAAAGAAGCTCGGATATACAGTTGAAGTCCACTTTATTATCTTTATAAAGTGAGCCGAAGCTCCAGTAGTTCAAACAAAGATTATTTATTTAAGGACATTTTTAAATAGCTTATCCTCTCAGAGGATGGGCGGCCCTATAGATTGAACAGAATGAAATAAACTGAGCTACAAAATCCCTCACATGGCATTTACATACTCAGGAACCCGAGAAGGCTTAAAAATCACATGATCTTATTAGCCAATCAGGAGAACCCTTATGTAGACAACCAGTCACAAGATGGGATATATAAAATTACCCTGAGGTCACCCGACCTCTAGACCAGTTCAATCTACCAATTAAGAAAGGAGTTGTACATTTAATTAAATATAACCAATGACAAAGCACAATAGATAGAGTGATTTGAACTAGGTACCGAAGAAAATGAGAGGAGCCTACAGCACCGCGAGAATGTCAGGTCCCCGAAAAAAAAGTCTATTGTCTAACGTATTTATCGGAAATGAACACCTGTAGATCTAATGCAGGAATTCAAGTCCTGGGGTTGTTTACCCGTTCCTGGCATACTATCGGGAGCAAAATTAATGCTGTTCAACAAATCTAAACTAACCTACAGCCTAAAACCTAAATTGCAATTGAAAGCCATGTCTTAATCCCATATCTCTGACGGAAAAAAGGAATTGAGCAAATGTCGCTTGGGCAGAAATTAAACATGACATAAATATATGTCATAAAAAAGCCAGGAGCCGAAGCCACTTGATCCTAGGGCTGGAACAGGGTTTCCCCCTTCACAGCCCATACGGATTCAAGCTAGGGTTGCATCCCAGAGGGAGCCTAGCCGGCTAAAATTGAGTATTTTAGCCTCCCCTGAGTTTTACATCAACAAAAGATGTATGAATTAGAAAAAAAGGAACCTAAGACATTTGAAATGGCTTCGGGCAAGCCAAGTCAAGCTCTGTTAAGGTGACCCACAAGACAAGGCAGTGTGACCCATTTTCTATCTATCTTTTTTAATCATGTGATATATTTAATTTGACCCTGCCTATATTTTTGTCTCTTCTCTTCAGATTTTCACTGCCTACCCCCACCTCCCGGAGATGTTTAAATCAGAAAACGAGGAAATCTCAAACACCTGACACAGCACAGGGCAAGCCAAGCCTACAGGACAAGGTAGATATAATGGGCAAGTGAAGCATTTAGATATAGGCAAGGCAAGATCTGTTAGGGTGACCCACAAGTCAAGTCAGTGTGACCCATTTTCTATCTATCATTTCTATGATGTGATTTTTAAAACTGACCCTGCCCAACCCATTTTGTCTCTCCTGCCTTGAGGCATTTTTGTTGGGGGTGGTTTGAAGAGTTGTAATATTATCCTCCCGTGAGTTTAATACAAACAAATGATGTATAAATTAACAAATGAGGAATCTATGAAAGACACTTGACACAGAACAGAGCAAGCCACGCCTACAGGACAAAACAGATATTATGGGCAAGTGCAGACTTAAGCCTCTCCTCAGTTGATAACAAAGGTAGAAACTAGTAGAAGTCTCTTTGTAATTTTACTTTTTAGTCTTGTAGAAGGCTTGCTTTATAATCTTGAATGAGATCGGGAAATATATACGGGAAATAAAGTACACATATTTCCTTTATACAATTTAAAATGCAACAATTCAGATTCCATTATTTTTTTTAAAAGGTAATGATTTGAGTATTTAAAATATTTTGAAGGCCTACATTTTTTCTCATATCATATGAAGCATGTTTCCAATTCATATTATGTGAAGCAAGTATTAGATTATTCTTATCCCATTAAAAAATATTTTGTTGTTTTGGGAGAACAATGGTGATTTCATGCATATATAGGTATGCTTTGTTGAACCACTTCGTGTATACCTGGCATGAAAACTATTCATTCTGAAGTGCATGAGATTTGCACAGAGTGCATAATGAATTAAAAGTGGGAGCTCCCTATTCAAAAAAATTATGTCCTATCAATCATTATTTTTGAAGCACTTCAAAATGGGAAGTTTAAATGCCTTTTATTTTTCTCTCTTTCACCCTTGTAAGCATGTTTGATAATTGATGAATCAGCGATGTATTTGTTGCTGTCTATCAATGTAATATACCACAAATCTAGCATTTTAATTCTCTAAAACCTGCTTCTGAAACATGAAGTTACCTAGACATAGGTTAAAGTAAAATATATTTATTTATCAATTAAGTGTGTTTTCCCCAAATTTATATGGATCTTGCGCAGAGTTTAATAGAGGTTATTGAATGTAAGTCACTCCCTCAAATTAATTATGAGTGACGAAGGAACCTTTCTATTGTTTTTTTTTGTGATGCAAAAAGTGTTCAGTGACATCTAATTTTACAATCCGTGAACCCAATTTTGAATTTCATGAAGGAAGACAAACTTTTCGTTATTCAAAAATATTAGATACAAACTTAAAACAGTGTAAACCACCCACAGTTCTTTAAGGTTTAAGATTCATCAAGTAAATATACTAAATTTAATATTATCTACCAATTAAACTTTATATCAAACTATATTACTATTTACTACATTACACTACATGTTTAAGAACTTAAATTATATTAAAAACTAATCTAACTAAATTACTAATTTACATTATTTTACCTTTAATTAGATCAAATTACTTACTCAAAAAATTTAAACTACATCAAAATATACTAAACTATATTAAATTATATTAAACTACGTTAACATACTCAGAACTGTAGGTGGTTTATAGCACCACAAATTCTAATACTTTTGGACAAGGAAAAACTAATCTTACTTCCTGAATTCAAAGGGGTTCATGAAATGTGAAATTGAACATGCGTGGAACACTATTAACATCACAATGAAAAGTGGAAAAAAAGAAGAATCTGTTGAAATATATGATGGCGAAGTGCAGTCTCTAATATGCTTTGTAAATGTGATGCCAAAGCATGATGTAAACTATGTAATCCAAACCGAAGAAAATCAGTTGTTGAATAGAAAGAATTTAAATTCAAGTTTTACAAAATTGTTTCCAAGATTCATTAGGTATTCATTGTCCTATGTCCTCATCACATTATTACTTTATCAGAAAGCAAGCAAACGTACCCTTGTAGAGTCAAGTGTGTGAAATGGTTATTATATAAGAGCAAATCTAGAAGGTTTTCTGTGGAGATTTGGTCAATTATGAGAATGCTTTATTGAGTAATAGAAAAGGTGATGAATTATCTGATTGTCCCAATGGATTATTATGAGTACACTATCATATAACTATCTATCTTTTCTATCATCTGATTTTTTTTTAATTGACCCTGCCCAACCCTTTTTGTCTCTTCTCTTTGAGCAAATATTATCTGGGTGGTGCGAAGTGTTGTGATTTTCGTCCCTCCCCCCTCCCCCCCCCCCCCGAGTTTAACACCAACAAAAGATGTACAAGTTAAAAAACAAGAAACCTAAGGCACTTGAAACAGCACATGCCAAGCTAAGCCTATACAAAAAGGCATATATTATGGGCAAATAAAGCAATAACATATAGGCAAAGCAAGCTCTGTTAAGGGGACCCACAAGGCAAGGCTTGCGACCCATTTTCTTTCTATCTTTACTAACTTGTGATTGTTAAAACTGACCCTGCCCAACCCTTTTCGTATGAATTAGAAGAAATGAAACCTAACACATTGCAATTGTTCATGGAGGCAATGTATGACCAGGAGCCGAAGCCACTTGATCCTAGGGCCGAAACAGGGTTTCCCCCTTCACAGCCCATACAGATTCAAGCTAGGGTTGCATCCCGGAGGGAGCCTGGCCGGCTAAAATTGAGGATTTTAGCCTTCCCTGAGTTTAACATCAACAAAAGATGTATGAATTAGAAAAAAGGAACCTAATATAGATTTGAAAGGGCTTTGGGCAAGCCAAGTCAAGCTCTGTTAAGGTGACCCACACAGAAAGGCAGTGTGGCCCATTTTCTATCCATCTTTTCCAACTTGTGATTGTTAAAACTGACCCTGCCCGACCCTTTTCGTCTCTTCTCTTTGAAGGAATTTTATCTGGGTGGTTTGAAGAGTTGGAGTTGTATAGCCCCTGCCCCCCATGAGTTTAACCCCAACGAAAGATGCATGACAAAAACAAAACTAAAAAAGACACTTGACACATCACAGGGCAATGCATGATGGGCAAGTGACGCATTTACATATCAGCTGGGCAATATCAGAAAAAAAGGTATGGCATGGCTATGTTCATGGAAGCAATGTATACAACAAAAGATGTATGAATTAGAAAAAAGGAACCTAATATAGATTTGAAAGGGCTTTGGGCAAGCCAAGTCAAGCTCTGTTAAGGTGACCCACACAGAAAGGCAGTGTGGCCCATTTTCTATCCATCTTTTCCAACTTGTGATTGTTAAAACTGACCCTGCCCGACCCTTTTCGTCTCTTCTCTTTGAGGGAATTTTATTTGGGTGGTTTGAAGAGTTGCAGTTGTATAGCCCCTGCCCCCCCCCCATGAGTTTAACCTCAACAAAAGATGCATGAAAAAACTAAACTAAACCAAAGACACTTGACACATCACAGGGCAATGCATAATGGGCAAGTGACGCATTTACATTTCAGCTCGGCAATATCTATAAAAAAAAAGGTAAAGCATGGCTATGTTCATGGGAGCAATGTATGCGCTGATCATGAACCAAAGCTACTTGATATCAGGGTTTCCCCCTTCACAGCCCATACAGATGCGATCTAGGGTTCCATCCCATAAGGGAGCCTGGCCGGCTAAAATTAAGGATTTTAGCTTCCCCTGAGTTTTACATCATTTAAAGATGTATGAATTAGAAAAAAATGGAACCTAAGACATTTGAAAGGGCTTCGGGCAAGCCAAGTCAAGCTCTGTTAAGGTGACCAACAAAGAAAGGCAATTGTTCATGAAAGCAATGTATAACCAGGAGCCGAAGCCACTTGATCCTAGGGCCGAAACAGGGTTTCCCCCTTCACGGCCCATATGGATGCAAGCTAGGGTTGCATCCCGGAGGGAGCCTGGCCGGCTAAAATTGAGGATTTTAGCCTCCCCTGAGTTCAACATCAACAAAAGATGTATGAATTAGAAAAAAAGGAACCTAAGATATATTTCAAAGGGCTTAGGGCAAGCCAAGTCTAGCTCTGTTAAGGTGGCCCACAAAAAAGGCAGTGTGACACATTTTCTATCCATCTTTTCTATCTTTTGATTGTTTAAACTGACCCTGCCCAACCCTTTTTGTTTCTCTCCTTGAGGGAATTTTATCTGGGTGGTTTTGAGAGTTGCATGAAAAAACTAAACTAAACCAAGGACACTTGACACATCACAGGGCAATGCATAATGGTCAAGTGACACATTTACATATCGGCTGGGCAATATCTAAAAAAAGGTAAAGGATGGTAACGTTCATGGAAGCAATGTATGCACTGACCATGAGCCGAAGCCACTTAATATCAGGGTTTCCCCCTTCACAGCCCATACGGAATAAAGCTAGGGTTGCATCCCGGAGGGAGCCTTGCCGGCTAAAATTGAGGATTTTAGCCTCCCCTGAGTTCAACATCTACAAAAGATGTATGAATTAGAAAAAAAGGAACCTCAGACATTTGAAAGGGCTTTGGGCAAGCCAAGTCGAGCTCTGTTAAGATGGCCAACAAAGCAAGGCAATGTGACCCATTTTCTATCCATCTTTTCTATCTTGTGAAGTTAAAACTGACCCTGCCCAACCCTTTTTGTCTCTTCTCTTTGAGGAAATGTTATCTGGGAGGTTTGAAGAGTTGCAGTTGTATAGCCCCTGCCCCCCATGAGTTAAAACTCTACAAAAGATGCATGAAAAAACTAAACTAAACCAAAGACACTTGAAACATCACAGGGCGATGCATAATAGGCAAGTGACGCATTTACAGATCAGCTGGGCAATATCTAAAAAAAGGTAAAGGATGGTTATGTCCATGGAAGCAATGCATGTGCTGATCATGAGCCGAAGCTACTTAATATCAGGGTTTCCTCCTTCACAGCCCATACAGAATAAAGCTAGGGTTGCATCCTGGAGGGAGCCTGGCCGGCTAAAATTGAGGATTTTAGCCTCCCCTGAGTTCAACATCTACAAAAGATGTATGAATTAGAAAAAAAGGAACCTCAGACATTTGAAAGGGCTTTGGGCAAGCCAAGTCAAGCTCTGTTAAGGTGACCCACAAAGAAAGGCAGTGTGACCCATTTTCCATCTTGTGATTGTTAAAACTGACCCTCCCTAACCCTTTTTGTCTCTCTTTTTGAGGGAATTTTATCTGGGTGGTTTGAAGAGTTGCAGTTGTATAGCCCCTGCCCCCATGAGTTTAACCCCTAGAAAAGATGCATGAAAAAACTAAACTAAACCAAAGACACTTGACACGTACATCACAGGGCGATGCATAATAGGCAAGTGACGCATAAATATCAGCTGGGCGATATCTAAAAAAAAGGTAAGGCATGGCACTCTTCATGGAGGCAATGCATGTGCTGATCATGAGCCGAAGCTACTTAATATCAGGGTTTCCCCTTCACAGCCCATACGGATGCAATCTAGGGTAGCATCCCAGAAAGAGCCAGCTAAAATTGAGGAGTTTAGCTTCCCCTGAGTTTTACATCAACAAAATATGTATGAATTAGAAATAATGAAACCTAAGTGAAACGACTAAGGGCAAGTCAGATCAAGCTCTGTTAAGGTGACCAATAAGGCATGGCAATTATTCATTGAAGCAATGTATGACCAGGAGCCGAAGCCACTTGATCCTAGGGCCGAAACAGGGTTTCCCCCTTCACGGCCCATATGGATGCAAGCTAGGGTTGGATCCCGGAGGGAGCCTGGCCGGCTAAAATTGAGGATTTTAGCCTCCCCTGAGTTTAACATCAACAAAAGATGTATGAATTAGAAAAAAAGGAACCTAAGATATATTTGAAAGGGCTTAGGGCAAGCCAAGTCTAGCTCTGTTAAGGTGACCCACAAAAAAGGCAGTGTGACACATTTTCTATCCATCTTTTCGATCTTTTGATTGTTTAAACTGACCCTGCCCAACCCTTTTTGTTTCTCTCCTTGAGGGAATTTTATCTGGGTGGTTTTGAGAGTTGCATGAAAAAACTAAACTAAACCAAAGACACTTGACACATCACAGGGCAATGCATAATGGTCAAGTGACACATTTACATATCGGCTGGGCAATATCTAAAAAAAGGTAAAGGATGGTAACGTTCATGGAAGCAATGATTGCGCTGATCATGAGCCGAAGCCACTTAATATCAGGGTTTTCCCCTTCACAGCCCATACGGAAGCAAGCTAGGGTTGCATCCCGGAGGGAGCCTGGCCGGCTAAATTGAGGATTTTAGCCTCCCCTGAGTTCAACATCTACAAAAGATGTATGAATTAGAAAAAAAGGAACCTCAGACATTTGAAAGGGCTTTGGGCAAGCCAAGTCGAGCTCTGTTAAGATGGCCAACAAAGCAAGGCAATGTGACCCATTTTCTATCCATCTTTTCTATCTTGTGAAGTTAAAACTGACCCTGCCCAACGCTTTTTGTCTCTTCTCTTTGAGGAAATGTTATCTGGGAGGTTTGAAGAGTTGCAGTTGTATAGCCCCTGCCCCCCATGAGTTAAAACTCTACAAAAGATGCATGAAAAAACTAAACTAAACCAAAGACACTTGACACGTACATCACAGGGCGATGCATAATAGGCAAGTGACGCATAAATATCAGCTGGGCGATATCTAAAAAAAGGTAAGGCATGGCACTCTTCATGGAGGCAATGCATGTGCTGATCATGAGCCGAAGCTACTTAATATCAGGGTTTCCCCCTTCACAGCCCATACGGATGCAATCTAGGGTAGCATCCCAGAAAGAGCCAGCTAAAATTGAGGAGTTTAGCTTCCCCTGAGTTTTACATCAACAAAATATGTATGAATTAGAAATAATGAAACCTAAGTGAAACGACTAAGGGCAAGTCAGATCAAGCTCTGTTAAGGTGACCAATAAGGCATGGCAATTATTCATTGAAGCAATGTATGACCAGGAGCCGAAGCCACTTGATCCTAGGGCCGAAACAGGGTTTCCCCCTTCACGGCCCATATGGATGCAAGCTAGGGTTGGATCCCGGAGGGAGCCTGGCCGGCTAAAATTGAGGATTTTAGCCTCCCCTGAGTTTAACATCAACAAAAGATGTATGAATTAGAAAAAAAGGAACCTAAGATATATTTGAAAGGGCTTAGGGCAAGCCAAGTCTAGCTCTGTTAAGGTGACCCACAAAAAAGGCAGTGTGACACATTTTCTATCCATCTTTTCGATCTTTTGATTGTTTAAACTGACCCTGCCCAACCCTTTTTGTTTCTCTCCTTGAGGGAATTTTATCTGGGTGGTTTTGAGAGTTGCATGAAAAAACTAAACTAAACCAAAGACACTTGACACATCACAGGGCAATGCATAATGGTCAAGTGACACATTTACATATCGGCTGGGCAATATCTAAAAAAAGGTAAAGGATGGTAACGTTCATGGAAGCAATGATTGCGCTGATCATGAGCCGAAGCCACTTAATATCAGGGTTTTCCCCTTCACAGCCCATACGGAAGCAAGCTAGGGTTGCATCCCGGAGGGAGCCTGGCCGGCTAAATTGAGGATTTTAGCCTCCCCTGAGTTCAACATCTACAAAAGATGTATGAATTAGAAAAAAAGGAACCTCAGACATTTGAAAGGGCTTTGGGCAAGCCAAGTCGAGCTCTGTTAAGATGGCCAACAAAGCAAGGCAATGTGACCCATTTTCTATCCATCTTTTCTATCTTGTGAAGTTAAAACTGACCCTGCCCAACCCTTTTTGTCTCTCCTCTTTGAGGAAATGTTATCTGGGAGGTTTGAAGAGTTGCAGTTGTATAGCCCCTGCCCCCCATGAGTTAAAACTCTACAAAAGATGCATGAAAAAACTAAACTAAACCAAAGACACTTGACACATCACAGGGCGATGCATAATAGGCAAGTGACGCATTTACAGATCAGCTGGGCAATATCTAAAAAAAGGTAAAGGATGGTTATGTCCATGGAAGCAATGCATGTGCTGATCATGAGCCGAAGCTACTTGATATCAGGGTTTCCCCCTTCACAGCCCATACAGAGGCAATCTAGGGTTGCATCCCAGAAGAGAGCTTGGTCTGCTAAACTGAGGATGTTAGCTTCTCCTGATTTTTACATCAACAAAATATGTATGAATTAGAAATAAAGACACCTAAGTGAAACGACTAAGGGCAAGCCAAATCAAGCTCTGTTAAGGTGACCAATAAGGCATGGCAATTATTCATTGAAGCAATGTATGACCAGGAGCCGAAGCCACTTGATCCTAGGGCCGAAACAGGGTTTCCCCCTTCACGGCCCATATGGATGCAAGCTAGGGTTGCATCCCGGAGGGAGCCTGGCCGGCTAAAATTGAGGATTTTAGCCTCCCCTGAGTTTAACATCAACAAAAGATGTATGAATTAGAAAAAAAGGAACCTAAGATATATTTGAAAGGCTTAGGGCAAGCCAAGTCTAGCTCTGTTAAGGTGGCCCACAAAAAAGGCAGTGTGACACATTTTCTATCCATCTTTTCTATCTTTTGATTGTTTAAACTGACCCTGCCCAACCTTTTTTGTTTCTCTTCTTGAGGGAATTTTATCTGGGTGGTTTTGAGAGTTGCATGAAAAAACTAAACTAAACCAAAGACACTTGACACATCACACGGCAATGCATAATGGGCAAGTGACGCATTTACATTTCAGCTCGGCAATATCTATAAAAAAAAGGGTAAAGCATGGCTATGTTCATGGAAGCAATGTATGCGCTAATCATGAACTGAAGCCACTTAATATCAGGGTTTTCCCCTTCACAGCCCATACGGAAGCAAGCTAGGGTTGCATCCCGGAGGGAGCCTGGCCGGCTAAAATTGAGGATTTTAGCCTCCCCTGAGTTCAACATCTACAAAAGATGTATGAATTAGAAAAAAAGGAACCTCAGACATTTGAAAGGGCTTTGGGCAAGCCAAGTCGAGCTCTGTTAAGATGGCCAACAAAGCAAGGCAATGTGACCCATTTTCTATCCATCTTTTCTATCTTGTGAAGTTAAAACTGACCCTGCCCAACCCTTTTTGTCTCTTCTCTTTGAGGAAATGTTATCTGGGAGGTTTGAAGAGTTGCAGTTGTATAGCCCCTGCCCCCCATGAGTTAAAACTCTACAAAAGATGCATGAAAAAACTAAACTAAACCAAAGACACTTGACACATCACAGGGCGATGCATAATAGGCAAGTGACGCATTTACAGATCAGCTGGGCAATATCTAAAAAAAGGTAAAGGATGGTTATGTCCATGGAAGCAATGCATGTGCTGATCATGAGCCGAAGCTACTTGATATCAGGGTTTCCCCCTTCACAGCCCATACAGAGGCAATCTAGGGTTGCATCCCAGAAGGGAGCTTGGTCTGCTAAACTTGAGGATGTTAGCTTCTCCTGATTTTTACATCAACAAAATATGTATGAATTAGAAATAAAGAAACCTAAGTGAAACGACTAAGGGCAAGCCAAATCAAGCTCTGTTAAGGTGACCAATAAGGCATGGCAATTATTCATTAAAGCAATGTATGACCAGGAGCCGAAGCCACTTGATCCTAGGGCCGAAACAGGGTTTCCCCCTTCACGGCCCATATGGATGCAAGCTAGGGTTGGATCCCGGAGGGAGCCTGGCCGGCTAAAATTGAGGATTTTAGCCTCCCCTGAGTTTAACATCAACAAAAGATGTATGAATTAGAAAAAAAGGAACCTAAGATATATTTGAAAGGGCTTAGGGCAAGCCAAGTCTAGCTCTGTTAAGGTGACCCACAAAAAAGGCAGTGTGACACATTTTCTATCCATCTTTTCTATCTTTTGATTGTTTAAACTGACCCTGCCCAACCTTTTTTGTTTCTCTTCTTGAGGGAATTTTATCTGGGTGGTTTTGAGAGTTGCATGAAAAAACTAAACTAAACCAAAGACACTTGACACATCACACGGCAATGCATAATGGGCAAGTGACGCATTTACATTTCAGCTCGGCAATATCTATAAAAAAAAGGGTAAAGCATGGCTATGTTCATGGAAGCAATGTATGCGCTAATCATGAACTGAAGCCACTTAATATCAGGGTTTTCCCCTTCACAGCCCATACGGAAGCAAGCTAGGGTTGCATCCCGGAGGGAGCCTGGCCGGCTAAAATTGAGGATTTTAGCCTCCCCTGAGTTCAACATCTACAAAAGATGTATGAATTAGAAAAAAAGGAACCTCAGACATTTGAAAGGGCTTTGGGCAAGCCAAGTCGAGCTCTGTTAAGATGGCCAACAAAGCAAGGCAATGTGACCCATTTTCTATCCATCTTTTCTATCTTGTGAAGTTAAAACTGACCCTGCCCAACGCTTTTTGTCTCTTCTCTTTGAGGAAATGTTATCTGGGAGGTTTGAAGAGTTGCAGTTGTATAGCCCCTGCCCCCCATGAGTTAAAACTCTACAAAAGATGCATGAAAAAACTAAACTAAACCAAAGACACTTGACACATCACAGGGCGATGCATAATAGGCAAGTGACGCATTTACAGATCAGCTGGGCAATATCTAAAAAAAGGTAAAGGATGGTTATGTCCATGGAAGCAATGCATGTGCTGATCATGAGCCGAAGCTACTTGATATCAGGGTTTCCCCCTTCACAGCCCATACAGAGGCAATCTAGGGTTGCATCCCAGAAGGGAGCTTGGTCTGCTAAACTTGAGGATGTTAGCTTCTCCTGATTTTTACATCAACAAAATATGTATGAATTAGAAATAAAGAAACCTAAGTGAAACGACTAAGGGCAAGCCAAATCAAGCTCTGTTAAGGTGACCAATAAGGCATGGCAATTATTCATTAAAGCAATGTATGACCAGGAGCCGAAGCCACTTGATCCTAGGGCCGAAACAGGGTTTCCCCCTTCACGGCCCATATGGATGCAAGCTAGGGTTGGATCCCGGAGGGAGCCTGGCCGGCTAAAATTGAGGATTTTAGCCTCCCCTGAGTTTAACATCAACAAAAGATGTATGAATTAGAAAAAAAGGAACCTAAGATATATTTGAAAGGGCTTAGGGCAAGCCAAGTCTAGCTCTGTTAAGGTGACCCACAAAAAAGGCAGTGTGACACATTTTCTATCCATCTTTTCTATCTTTTGATTGTTTAAACTGACCCTGCCCAACCTTTTTTGTTTCTCTTCTTGAGGGAATTTTATCTGGGTGGTTTTGAGAGTTGCATGAAAAAACTAAACTAAACCAAAGACACTTGACACATCACACGGCAATGCATAATGGGCAAGTGACGCATTTACATTTCAGCTCGGCAATATCTATAAAAAAAAGGGTAAAGCATGGCTATGTTCATGGAAGCAATGTATGCGCTAATCATGAACTGAAGCCACTTAATATCAGGGTTTTCCCCTTCACAGCCCATACGGAAGCAAGCTAGGGTTGCATCCCGGAGGGAGCCTGGCCGGCTAAAATTGAGGATTTTAGCCTCCCCTGAGTTCAACATCTACAAAAGATGTATGAATTAGAAAAAAAGGAACCTAAGATATATTTGAAAGGGCTTAGGGCAAGCCAAGTCTAGCTCTGTTAAGGTGGCCCACAAAAAAGGCAGTGTGACACATTTTCTATCCATCTTTTCTATCTTTTGATTGTTTAAACTGACCCTGCCCAACCTTTTTTGTTTCTCTTCTTGAGGGAATTTTATCTGGGTGGTTTTGAGAGTTGCATGAAAAAACTAAACTAAACCAAAGACACTTGACACATCACACGGCAATGCATAATGGGCAAGTGACGCATTTACATTTCAGCTCGGCAATATCTATAAAAAAAAAGGGTAAAGCATGGCTATGTTCATGGAAGCAATGTATGCGCTAATCATGAACTGAAGCCACTTAATATCAGGGTTTTCCCCTTCACAGCCCATACGGAAGCAAGCTAGGGTTGCATCCCGGAGGGAGCCTGGCCGGCTAAAATTGAGGATTTTAGCCTCCCCTGAGTTCAACATCTACAAAAGATGTATGAATTAGAAAAAAAGGAACCTCAGACATTTGAAAGGGCTTTGGGCAAGCCAAGTCGAGCTCTGTTAAGATGGCCAACAAAGCAAGGCAATGTGACCCATTTTCTATCCATCTTTTCTATCTTGTGAAGTTAAAACTGACCCTGCCCAACGCTTTTTGTCTCTTCTCTTTGAGGAAATGTTATCTGGGAGGTTTGAAGAGTTGCAGTTGTATAGCCCCTGCCCCCCATGAGTTAAAACTCTACAAAAGATGCATGAAAAAACTAAACTAAACCAAAGACACTTGACACATCACAGGGCGATGCATAATAGGCAAGTGACGCATTTACAGATCAGCTGGGCAATATCTAAAAAAAGGTAAAGGATGGTTATGTCCATGGAAGCAATGCATGTGCTGATCATGAGCCGAAGCTACTTGATATCAGGGTTTCCCCCTTCACAGCCCATACAGAGGCAATCTAGGGTTGCATCCCAGAAGGGAGCTTGGTCTGCTAAACTTGAGGATGTTAGCTTCTCCTGATTTTTACATCAACAAAATATGTATGAATTAGAAATAAAGAAACCTAAGTGAAACGACTAAGGGCAAGCCAAATCAAGCTCTGTTAAGGTGACCAATAAGGCATGGCAATTATTCATTAAAGCAATGTATGACCAGGAGCCGAAGCCACTTGATCCTAGGGCCGAAAGAGGGTTTCCCCCTTCACGGCCCATATGGATGCAAGCTAGGGTTGGATCCCGGAGGGAGCCTGGCCGGCTAAAATTGAGGATTTTAGCCTCCCCTGAGTTTAACATCAACAAAAGATGTATGAATTAGAAAAAAAGGAACCTAAGATATATTTGAAAGGGCTTAGGGCAAGCCAAGTTAGCTCTGTTAAGGTGACCCACAAAAAAGGCAGTGTGACACATTTTCTATCCATCTTTTCTATCTTTTGATTGTTTAAACTGACCCTGCCCAACCTTTTTTGTTTCTCTTCTTGAGGGAAGTTTATCTGGGTGGTTTTGAGAGTTGCATGAAAAAACTAAACTAAACCAAAGACACTTGACACATCACACGGCAATGCATAATGGGCAAGTGACGCATTTACATTTCAGCTCGGCAATATCTATAAAAAAAAAGGGTAAAGCATGGCTATGTTCATGGAAGCAATGTATGCGCTAATCATGAACTGAAGCCACTTAATATCAGGGTTTTCCCCTTCACAGCCCATACGGAAGCAAGCTAGGGTTGCATCCCGGAGGGAGCCTGGCCGGCTAAAATTGAGGATTTTAGCCTCCCCTGAGTTCAACATCTACAAAAGATGTATGAATTAGAAAAAAAGGAACCTCAGACATTTGAAAGGGCTTTGGGCAAGCCAAGTCGAGCTCTGTTAAGATGGCCAACAAAGCAAGGCAATGTGACCCATTTTCTATCCATCTTTTCTATCTTGTGAAGTTAAAACTGACCCTGCCCAACGCTTTTTGTCTCTTCTCTTTGAGGAAATGTTATCTGGGAGGTTTGAAGAGTTGCAGTTGTATAGCCCCTGCCCCCCATGAGTTAAAACTCTACAAAAGATGCATGAAAAAACTAAACTAAACCAAAGACACTTGACACATCACAGGGCGATGCATAATAGGCAAGTGACGCATTTACAGATCAGCTGGGCAATATCTAAAAAAAGGTAAAGGATGGTTATGTCCGTGGAAGCAATGCATGTGCTGATCATGAGCCGAAGCTACTTGATATCAGGGTTTCCCCCTTCACAGCCCATACAGAGGCAATCTAGGGTTGCATCCCAGAAGGGAGCTTGGTCTGCTAAACTTGAGGATGTTAGCTTCTCCTGATTTTTACATCAACAAAATATGTATGAATTAGAAATAAAGAAACCTAAGTGAAACGACTAAGGGCAAGCCAAATCAAGCTCTGTTAAGGTGACCAATAAGGCATGGCAATTATTCATTAAAGCAATGTATGACCAGGAGCCGAAGCCACTTGATCCTAGGGCCGAAACAGGGTTTCCCCCTTCACGGCCCATATGGATGCAAGCTAGGGTTGGATCCCGGAGGGAGCCTGGCCGGCTAAAATTGAGGATTTTAGCCTCCCCTGAGTTTAACATCAACAAAAGATGTATGAATTAGAAAAAAAGGAACCTAAGATATATTTGAAAGGGCTTAGGGCAAGCCAAGTCTAGCTCTGTTAAGGTGACCCACAAAAAAGGCAGTGTGACACATTTTCTATCCATCTTTTCTATCTTTTGATTGTTTAAACTGACCCTGCCCAACCTTTTTTGTTTCTCTTCTTGAGGGAATTTTATCTGGGTGGTTTTGAGAGTTGCATGAAAAAACTAAACTAAACCAAAGGCACTTGACACATCATACGGCAATGCATAATGGGCAAGTGACGCATTTACATTTCAGCTCGGCAATATCTATAAAAAAAAGGGTAAAGCATGGCTATGTTCATGGAAGCAATGTATGCGCTAATCATGAACTGAAGCCACTTAATATCAGGGTTTTCCCCTTCACAGCCCATACGGAAGCAAGCTAGGGTTGCATCCCGGAGGGAGCCTGGCCGGCTAAAATTGAGGATTTTAGCCTCCCCTGAGTTCAACATCTACAAAAGATGTATGAATTAGAAAAAAAGGAACCTCAGACATTTGAAAGGGCTTTGGGCAAGCCAAGTCGAGCTCTGTTAAGATGGCCAACAAAGCAAGGCAATGTGACCCATTTTCTATCCATCTTTTCTATCTTGTGAAGTTAAAACTGACCCTGCCCAACCCTTTTTGTCTCTTCTCTTTGAGGAAATTTTATCTGGGAGGTTTGAAGAGTTGCAGTTGTATAGCCCCTGCCCCCCATGAGTTAAATCTCTACAAAAGATGCATGAAAAAACTAAACTAAACCAAAGACACTTGACACATCACAGGGCGATGCATAATAGGCAAGTGACGCATTTACAGATCAGCTGGGCAATATCTAAAAAAAGGTAAAGGATGGTTATGTCCAAGGAGGCAATGCATGTGCTGATCATGAGCCGAAGCTACTTGATAACAGGGTTTCCTCCTTTACACCCCATATAGATGCAAGCTAGGGTTGTATCCCGGAGGGAGTCTGGCCAGCTAAAATTGAGGATTTTAGCCTCCCTGAGTTTAACATCAACAAAAGATGTATGAATTAGAAAAGAAGGAACCTAAGATATATTTGAAAGGGCTTAGGGCAAGCCAAGCCTAGCTCTGTTAAGCTGGCCCACAAAAAAGGCAGTGTGACACATTTTCTATCCAACTTTTCTATCTTTTGATTGTTTAAACTGACCCTGCCCACATCTTTTTGTTTCTCTCCTTGACGGAATTTTATCTGGGTGGTTTTGAGAGTTGCATGAAAAAACTAAACTAAACCAAAGACACTTGACACATCACAGGGCAATGCATAATGGTCAAGTGACACATTTACATATCGGCTGGGCAATATCTAAAAAAAGGTAAGACATGGCAATGTTCATTGAAGCAATGCATGCGCTGATCATGAGCCGAAGCCACTTGATAACAGGGTTTCCCCCTTCACAGCCCAAACGGATGCAAGCTAGGGTTGTATCACGGAGGGAGCCTGGCCTGGCTGAATAATACTAAGGGTTTTAGCCTCCCCTGAGTTCAACATCTACAAAAGATGTATGAATTAGAAAGAAAGGAACCTCACACATTTGAAAGGGCTTTGGGCAAGCCAAGTCGAGCTCTGTTAAGATGGCCAACAAAGCAAGGCAATGTGACCCATTTTCTATCCATCTTTTCTATTTTGTGAAGTTAAAACTGACCCTGCCCAACCCTTTTTGTCTCTTCTCTTTGAGGGAATTTTATCTGGGTAGTATGAAGAGTTGCAGTTGTGTAGCCCTTGCCCCCCGTGAGTTTAACTCTAACAAAAGATGCATGAAAAAACAAAACTAAACCAAAGACACTTGACACATCACAGGGCAATGCATAATGGGCAAGTGACGCATTTACATTTCAGCTCGGCAATATCTATAACAAAAAAAGGTAAAGCATGGCTATGTTCATGGAAGCAATGTATACGCTTATCATGAACTGAAGCCACTTAATATCAGGGTTTCCCCCTTCACAGCCCATACGGAGGCAATCTAGGGTTGCATCCCAGAAGGGAGCTTGGTCTGCTAAAATTGAGGATTTTAGCTTCTCCTGAGTTTTACATCAACAAAATATGTATGAATTAGAAATAAAGGAACCCCAAACAATATTGAAACGACTAGGGGCAAGTCAGATCAAGCTCTGTTAAGGTGACCAATAAGGCATGGCAATTATTCATTGAAGCAATGTATGACCAGGAGCCGAAGCCACTTGATCCTAGGGCCGAAACAGGGTTTCCCCCTTCACGGTCCATATAAATGCAAGCTAGGGTTGCATCCTAGAGGGAACCTCTCCTGAGTTTAACATCAACAAAAGATGTATGAATTAGAAAAGAAGGAACCTAAGATATATTTGAAAGGGCTTAGGGCAAGCCAAGTCAAGCTCTGTTAAGGTGACCCACAAAAACGGCAGTGTGACACATTTTCTATCCATCTTTTCTATCTTTTGATTGTTTAAACTGACTCTGCCCAACTCTTTGAGGGAATCTTATCTGGGTGGTTTGAAGAGTTGCAGTTGTATAGCCCCTGCCCCCTCCCATGAGTTTAACCTCAACAAAAGATGCATGAAAAAAAAGAAAGACACTTGACACATCACAGGGCAATGCATAATGGGCAAGTGACGCACTTACATATCAGCTGGGCAATATCTTAAAAAACGTAAAGCATGGCTATGTTCATGGAAGCAATGTATGCGCTAATCATGAAGTGAAGCCACTTAATATCAGGGTTTCCCCCTTCACAGCCCATACAGATGCAAGCTAGGGTTGCATCCCAGAGGGAGCCTAGCCGGCTAAAATTGAAGATTTTAGCTTCCCCTGAGTTTTACATCAACAAAATATGTATGAATTAGAAATAAAGGAACCCCAGACAATATTGAAACGACTAAACTAGGGCAAGCCAGATCAAGCTCTGTTAAGGTGACCCACAATGCATGACAATTGTTCATGGAAGCAATGTATGACCAGGAGCCGAAGCCACTTGATCCTAGGGCTGAAACAGGGTTTCCCCTTTACAGCCCATATGGATGCAAGCTAGGGTTGCATCCCAGAGGGAGCCTGGCCGGCTAAAATTGAGGATTTTAGCCTCCCCTGAGTTTAACATCAACAAAAGATGTATGAATTAGAAATTAGAAACTAGATTTGTAATACTTGTTTGGAACAAGTATAGGTGGGCTGATCCAACAAAAAATTGAGACAAAATAAAGGGTACATTTGAGATAGCTTTTTGTCTCAGCTACAACATACTCGAAGTTCAGCGTAAATGAAGCAAAAACAACGTAGAAATTGCTCGCGAAAGACGGGAATGTAGAATCGAGTTTTGAGAAAAAATCATGTCCCATAGAGAATACACGCAAAATGTGAAAATTGACATGCCTCCTTTAATCACAAAAATACGCCATGATGCTTTTGTCAAAATTAACAATTGTGATGACTTCATTTGTAGAAAATTGTCTCAGCTAGAACATTTCAAAATTTGGAAGAAAATCTATCACTATTTACAGAGATACAATCAATTTTCCATAAATATGCTGACGTCATAATATGCAAATTGGAATTTTGAGTTCGGAGGCCATTTTGATGAAGTCATGAGTTAATTGAAGGTCAAATGTGACATGAAACAATATCTCCGAATCATACTCTATCAAAATATGAAAAAAAATTGGGGTCACCTTGCATCCTAAAGAGCTACAATGGATTTTGGATAGGTATGTTTTTGCCCATATATGCTATGTATTACAAGAGTTCGCGCGCACGGAGATTTATGTTAAACGGTCGATCATTCCGTTATTAATAGTCATAAAGAGACAAACATGGTATCAATTTGTTTGTATATATATGTGGAATATTATAAAAGAAAAAAAATGGCGAATCTATGTTGTGTAATACTTTTAGGCGCGAAAACGTGCGCGCATGCGCGCGTGCGCGATTTTTTATAAAATGCTTAGAATGGCCTAAAACGTAAGCAAAATGATTTTGAGACGATTTTGAGCATTTCAAAATTTTGCGCACGCATTAACGCGTGGACGTACGCGCACGCGCGAGTTATTTGACCTGAAATTGACCGGACGGATATTGACCTTGATCATGATAAATATGAATGAGAAATAGCTTTTGGTTATGAAGATATGATCATGAGTTGATTTTCGTAAAATTTTACAAAATGGCGCCTAGATGACGTCATCAGTCAAGGTCAAGGTTGAAAAAATATCTGTGTTTTGTACATATGTGTATACATATGTGTGCCAAATTTCAAGGCATTTGATCGAGCCATTTTCAAGTTATCTTGCCAACAAAAAAGTGGTTAGAAATAAGAAAAATATTTAATAATAATAATAATAAATAAAGGCAATTCTAACGAAATTATAAGGTGGTCTGTACGATATACAGCCCACCTGATAAAGGAACGCTGCATTTGAAATGGCTTAGGGCAAACCAGATAAAGCTCTGTTAAGGCAAGTCATTGTGACCCATCAATTTTCCATCTATCTTTTTTAGTCATGTGATTGTATATTGAATTATTGACCCTGTCTAACTCTTTTTGTTTCTTTTTATCTGGGCGGTTTGAAGGGTTGTAGTTGTAGCCCTCCCCCCCCCTGAGTTTAACCCTAACAAGATATGCATAAATTACAAAACTAAGAACCAATGACAGCACAGCACAAGCAAAGCATACAGCATAAGGCGAAATATAATGGGCAATAGTATTTACATATAGGCAAGGCGAGCTCTGTTACGGTGATTCACAAGGCAATTAATGGGACTCATTTCTATCTTATCTTTAGTTTTCTTTCATTTTGATTTTAATACTGACCCTGCCTGTAGTAATATGTCTTATATGGATGAGCAACTTGATATACGCAGTAATGTAGCTGAGGTCATAATGTATATGCGTACAACTATACACCCTCATATTTGATCATGGTGGTCCCGGCCCAGCCAGTTTTTTTGCTGATGTTATTCACCCAATAAACCTATTACATTGATGTTGAACTTTATAGCATCAAATTTTGTTTGGACTTATTAATGCTTGTTTGACATGGTGGCAGCCAGATGCGAACCTGTGCTGTGACGATTTTATGATAATGGATCAGGATATCTTGAACAGATATGGAATGAGTTTGCTACGTTCAGGCTGCAGCACAGTGAGTATCGACAGTAACTTGTCGTCTACCGGTTATAAAGCTCAGCCAATTCGTTTTGTTTACATGATCCAATTTTGAGCGATCGGACCGCCGAGAACTTGACTATACATTTTGATGATGCTGTACGTTGTCTCAATCGAGTGAGCATGGTGACTATATAGTTGGAAGTCCTGACCTGACCCAGGAACGCTAGACCCTAGCCTAGAGGCTAATGCTGGTGAGCATGCAGGATTCAAATCTAATCTACAACAAGATTTGAACGCTATGCTGATCAGCGGATCAAGAAAGCAAGACTTGGCATATTGAACATGAACACTTAATCTGAACTATAAACGACTAAATTTAGACCATAACGAGTCAAGATTAGTTGTTGCAGAGTAACAGAACTGCTGTACGGATATTATGGACTATAATTTATAGTACAAAATAGTACTGGTATTAGTAGTAGTAGGCCTAGATCTTTAAGGACTTCAGTTGACGAATATAAATTCATTCATGCATGTGTAGCATGTAGTTACTGTAAGTCTGTAGGCCTAAGAGTATTAAAGACAAGAGTAAGACTAGTTTAAACAGTGTGATCTGATTCTGTGAAGTCATTTTCATTTCATGCTAGATAGGATCTAGATCCTGTCGAATATTGATATTTGTATCAATGTGGTTCTACTGTTGTATGGAAGTAACTTAGCCTAAAGTAATTTTTGTTGCAAGAGCTAAATCATCATATTGAATTGAAATTTTAAAAGGTCTGTTCAAAGATGGATTTTTATGCCATTTGAAAGTGTATACTGAATGACAAAAGTCTTTTTCACATATTGGCAAATGTTTTTAACCTGTGACATTTGTTTTTGAATATATATTATAAGAGCAATTGTTTGCACTGCTAATGTTCTCGTACTAAGGTTTCAATAACGGGTATTGCCATGGCTAGTGGAGCTATTCCAGGTCCCAAGATGGACTGGTCCAAGCCGGAGCGTTCATAAGAATTGCGAGAGTTTAAACAAGTTGCCAACGTGTGGTTCAAAATAAAAGAGACTCCTGAAGAGGAACAGCATACCTATGTGATACTATGGACAGGAGTGGAAGGACGTGGGATGTTCAATACGTGGACGATGACAGAAGAATTAAAAACTGAACACCCCCAAGAACGTTTGGAAAGCATTCTCCACCCAGCAAGAGCCCCAGGAGAATTTTCGGATCCCTAGATTGGAGTTCCATAGGTACAGACAGGGGGCATTAGAGATTATTGATGAATTTGTTCTAAGATGCCACACAAAACTAGCAAAGTGTAAGACTGAAGGGTCTGTTGAGAGGATCATCAAAGTTTTGATTGCTGGGATCAAGCACCCAGAGGTACAAAAGATCCTACTCTCAGCAAGGATGAGCATCTCAAGCTAGATGAAGCTGCATCATTATATCCAGGACACACAAGGCTAGTGACTCACACACGAGTCTTTTGAACAGTCTGGATAGAGCCTCGGTACATTATGTAGTATGTACACCAGTACCTGCAAGCATTGTGGATTGAGACATCCACCAAAGAATTGAACTGTGTTCAAGTCACAGTGTCACAAATGTGGCATGAACGGTCACTGGAAGAAATCTCAGTCTATGTCCAAACAGACCAGACGAGACAAAGGAAATCGGAGGAACCAAAGTAAAAGCAGAACCCCTACCTCCGCAAAAAAATTGCATCCTATTGCCAGTACTGCAGATGATGATGATCTACAGAGGGAGTTTGATGATATATCTATAGAGTCAATCTATGTTGGACATGTCCATATTGATGGTGTTCCTACTGATGACAGCGATGAGCTTTTCGCAACTTTGAAGTTTTGCATGAGGAACAAGCTGAGTAACCACATTTTGAGAGTAAAGGTGGACACAGGAGCACAGGGGAATGTGTTGCCTCTTCGGTGCTTCAGGAAAGTGTTTCCAGAGCTCCTAGATGACCAGGAATATCCTCTTTAAGTCAGCTGTAATACTGTGACATGTCAGATTGTATGCTAACAATGAGACAGCAATACAACAATATGGTTGTTTGATATTCCCTGCCAGTACAAAGATGGGAAGTGGTTCCGCAACAACTTCTTCAAGAAAGATTACCGGAGTCCTTTTCAGGACTCCTCAATTCTCTCTCTCACATGGTGCACCCGCAAGCCTACTGTATAACTTCTTCATTGTAGATACACTGCCATCCTCGGATTGCAGAGTTCAGTCAGGATGCATCTAGTTCTAGTGAACTGTGAGTAGCATCAGAGATGCAGACCAAACATGATCAAGAGTACACAGGATCTGGTAGATAAGTACCCAGATCGGTTCCGAGGTATCTGGAGATTCCCAGGCGAATACCACATCACTCTTGAAGATAATACAGAACCTATTGTCCATCCTCCAAGGAAGTTTCTCATCCATCTCCGAGATGAATTAAAGGAAAGAGCTGGATAGGATGGAATCGATTGAGGTCATAGAGATGGTGACCAAGCTTACTGTTTGGGTTTCCTTGTTTGCTTTCAGCAGGCAAAGCTACGTACAGCTACGAGCTTACCTTGACCCAAAGGACCTCAATAAGGCATGTAAGCAGACATATCACAAGGCCTCAACACTCAAGGAGATCACCCATAAACTACATGGTGCTCAAGTTTTCTCAAAGCTATAGATGCCAGACATGTTTATTGGAGCTTCAGAAGGTACAGATCCTATTTGCCATTTGGGATAAGAGTGGCTCAAGACATATTCCAGGAGAAGATGGATCAGATCCTTGAGCAATGCCCAGGCACGGTTGGCATCGCAGATGATATAGTTGTCTATGGAAAGACTGAAGCAGAGCATGACAAAGCTCTACATAACCTAATGGCTGTGGGACGAGTGTGTGGACTTGTCTTCAATGCACACAAATGTGACATGAAGACCTCACAGGTGAAGTTCTTTGGCTGTCTCTACGACAAAGAAGGTGTGCATCCAGATCCTGCAAAGATTGCAGACATTACCAGTCTTCCAACGTCAGGCTGCTTAATTAGAGAGTTACAGCAGTTTCTAGGGATGGTACAGTACATGTCTCCCTTCATTTCAAATCTGGCTGAGAATGCAGAAACCCTACGTGCGTTGACTAGTAAGGACAGTGAGTGGCAGTGGACTTCATCGATCACACGTACCAGAAGGCATTTGAGCACTTGAAACCAGTGGTGTCATCCATGTGCACTCAACATACTTTAACTCCTCAAATCACTCAACTAGGATGAGTCCACAAGAGGACTAGGAGCAGCACTACAGGAGGGGAAACCAGCCGCATTCGCGATTAATGCATTGACAGAGACAGAAAGCCGATATGCAAACATTGAATGAGAAATGTTAGCGGTAGTGTTTGGCTGTACAAGGTTTGACAGGTACGTGTATAGGGCAAAATGCACAGTGGAATTCGACCATAAGCCGCTGGCAAGCATCCATAGGAAAAACCTAGCCAACACTCTGCCCAGACTGCAACGGATGCTTCTCCGTTTGCAACCATACGACTTTGAGCTCGTATACAAGCCAGAAAGAGATGGTTTGTCGAGAATCAACCCAAAGAAGCAACCTACCATGGAATTTGACAAAACCATCCATGCAATCTACATGTCTCCCAGCAAGCTAAGACAGCTACAAGAAGAGACAGAAGCTAGCAGAAGCATGAGAGTGCTTAAGTAGGTAATCCTAACTGGCTGGCCTGAAGACGTGAAGTTCCCAAAGAACTGCGTCACTACTGGTCGTGCAGAGATTCCTTGTAAGTAGAAGATGGTCTCATTATGAAGGGGGAAAGAATCTTCATACCCAAGCCTATGCAGCAGGAAGTGACACAGAGTCTTCATGCAGGTCTTCAAGAAATGACAAAGACACAACTCAAGGCAAGAAGATGTGTTTACTGGGATGGATTGTCCAAAGCAATTGGACAGATAGTGAGATCTTGCTAAGCATGCAATGAGTAGAAGGAGCCATTACTTCAGCTTGAAGTACCCCATCATCCGTGGGAAACAGGTGGAACAGACTTGTTCCACTTTGAAGGTGACAAGTATCTCATCGTCATAGACTACCGGTCTAAGTTTCCCTTCGTGAGGAAGGTCAGAAGTGGTTGCACCAGCTCGACTATTGTGCAAATCCGAAAGAACATATTCAGTGAGCAAGGCATACCCTTGAACTTGAAGATAGTTAGCGACAATGGACCACAATTCTCCTGTCGAGAATACAAGAGTTTCACAGAGAATTGGAATATTCAGTATGTGACATCAAGTCCTCATTAACCACAGAGCAAAGGACTTGTAGAGAGGGCAATCTAGACAGTCAAAGCAATTCTAAAGAAAGTGAAGACGTTTGAGCACTACCCCGATTGACAGTAGTTTACCATCACCAGCTGAACTACTACAGGGAAGAAAGTTCAGGAGTAACCTACCCATGAAGGTGAATCACTCACCACACTGTGATGAAACAGTGCCAAAAAAGGCAGAAGGAAGTATTTGACGTAAGAGGAGTTAGAGATCTACCCCCACTGCCTTTGGTCAGAAAATGACAATGCTAGATCAGGAAACCAGCAACTGTAATCGGACAGTGCCAAGAACCCATATCATACATGATACAGACACCCAATGGAAGTCTTTGAGGGAATTTTATCTGTATGGTGTGAAGTTTTGCATCAAACCATTGTATGCTAGAAACTATTTCACATTATGTCAACATGTTTGCTCTGTCTTGAGGAGGTTCTAAAACTGACTTGTTTCTATCAAACTAAAAATTTAAATCATTGCAAGAGAAGTCACCTATCATTCAACTTAAGAAGCTATACACTTTACTTAAGTACACCAGGAGTTAATCAATTTAACTTGCACTAGCTGTTTACATTTCCTCTGAAATTAAGAGGAATTACTCCTAAAACCAAGGAAAAGAAATTACACTACTTATAAATCCTGTTTACCAGTAGCCATATTAGGGCATATAGAGTGTTATGTCTACGTGTATTTTTTTCGTTGCCACAGATCTCATTTATTTTAGTTACATCGATTTTGCACTTCATTCAGAGAAGACAAGAAGGTCTTATTACTTTGAAAACCTGGTAAGGACTCCTATGTAGACCGAGACATATCAATGTTCTTCCATATGGAAGCGAATGGGATCTTTTTCTGGCTCCTGGATGTAGCTTGTGGTAATTATTCCATCACCCTCAAACAAATCAGGCATTTCCTAGTGAGTCTGTGTAATTTACATCATTAATTAACATCATTTTATTTTGGGGTGGAGATTGTGCACCCCAAAATGGTTTAGGGTTCAATTTGTTTCAACCCAAGCTGGATATAGGGGATCTACATTCAGAGATTGATGGCAGATGGGTGGGGATTGAAAACTTTGCATCCTCAAATCGATTTTGGGAGGGAAATTGACATTTATGCATCCCATTAGGCCTATAAAAAAAATGTTGTATTGCCCTTTAGGTGCCAAAACATGGGTCGGTCGGTCTGAATTTTTTTTTTTTAATTTTTTTTAAAACTCCCTCTTTGGGCTGATATTTTTCAGTTTTGAATGCTTCAATACATTTTTTTCTTATAAAAAAAAAGTTAAAAAAAAAACATCTTTAAAAAACCGACCATCGATTTCAACATTTTTGGGTCGGTCGCAAAGGGCAATACAACATCATTTTTTTAAAGGCCTGATAAGAGGTTGGGGTTGGGGCAATTAATTCAAATTGATGCATCCCAAGATGGAAAGGGGTAAATTAACCCCCTGCATCCCAAAATTGATGGAATCTTTGTAACCCCAAAGTGGCTGAGGTGAGGGTGGAATGAATGCATCCACAGATTGATAGAGGATTGAACTTGTGCATTAAAAAATGGTTGGAGGATTGAAATTATGGTTAGCATTGATTAGAGGAGGATTGAAGTTTATCCATACCGAGATGGACTTGGGGAAGGGGTGGTTGTAACTGGTGTAGTTCAAGATTGAAAGGGGGAAGCTGTTTAAAGACCATTGTGGTGGGGGGAATGACAACATGGGATATTGTAGCTGTTGTAGATTCACATAGTTGGCAATCATTTGTAAAAAGAATTTCTATATCCTTCTTTGCACCATATTCCTGGTACACAGGAATTATTCAGAATGAGCATTTTTGTTTTCAGAAATATTTTCCTTCTAAAATGAATGATCCAATTGATGCTGATCATAATGAGCAGTTACCCTTCTGCTTCATATAAAATTACTGTGTGCTCTTAGAATATTTAGTAGAGACTTTTATGATATGGAGATCCCACTAGCAGTAATCCAGAATTGACTTTCTAGTTGGGTAGTCGTTGTCTCATCCTTTCCAGGACCAACATCACTTCATGATCAATTGATGAGCTTTAATGACTGTTAGCTTTAATAGTCATTTTGCTTGATGCTACTTTTAGCTATCATTGTTCAATCACAGAAATTTCCCACCTGATAATGCTATAATTCAGCAGTATAAGGCTGCATTATTGTGGAGCCTTTCAATAATTTTCTACAGTAATAGGGAGTATATAATCTTTGGAAACAGATCTGCTAACAATGATTATCTATACGTCATTTGCGTTTTTTTAAGATTGCAAGAGCTCAAACTTGAAGGTGAATCACTCACCACACCGTGATGAAGTCAATGAGAAACTCCAACAGTGCCAAGAAAGGCAGAAGGAAATATTTGATGTAAGAGGAGTTAGAGATCTACCCCCACTGCCTTTGGGTCAGAAAGTGACAATGCTAGATCAGGAAACCAGCAACAGTTACCGAACAGTGCCAAGAACCCAGATCATACATGATACAGACACCCAATGGAAGTCTTTGAGGGAATTTTATCTGTATAGTGTGAAGAGTTACATCAAACCGTTGTTTGCTAGAAACTATTTCACATTATGTCAACCTGTTTGCTCTGACTTGAGGAGGTTCTAAAACTGACTTGTTTCTATCAAACTAAAAATTTAAATCATTGCAAGAGAAGTCACGTATCATTCACCTTAAGAAGCTTTAGACTTCCCTCAAAGGGATCGTTTAACAATGTTAAATCTGAGATACAGGGCCCTACGTGTTATCAGTGTCTGTGATATGGTGTAATATTGAAGCCCTAAAAAAAATTGCGCTTCAAAATGATCAAGAAGTGCCTCAAAAAAGTAAAAATCTTTGAGTGACCGGTTTTACCATACTCGTTTTCCCCAATAGACTGTAGTGTTATGAAAACCGTCAGGCGAACGGTTTTCAAAATTTGTAATTCCAATCATAAATATCTTGATAATCAGACAGGCGATCAGCTTGTAAAAGTCATGGGGTTCCTGACTGACCTAAAGGTTTATAATTATCATTGCATCATGAGCTAAATCCAGAATTTTGTTTCAGAATCTGAGACAAAGTTACTGGATCCCTTTAAGTACACCAGGAGGTAATCAATTTAAATTGCAGTAGCTGTTTACATTTCCCCTGAAATTGAGAGGAATTACTCCTAAAACCAAGGAAGAGAAATTACACTACTTATAAATCGTGTTTACCGGTAGCCATATTAGGGCATATAGAGTGTTATGTCTACATGTAGTTTTTTCATTGCCACAGATCTCATTTATTTTAGTTCCATCGATTTTGCACTTCATTCAGAGAAGACAAGAAGGTCTTATTACTTTGAAAACCGGGTAAGGACTCTCATGTTTACTGAGACATATCAATGTTCTTCCATGGAAGCGATGGGTTCTTTTTCTGGCTCCTGGATGTAGCTCGTGGTGATTATTCCATCACCCTCAAACAAATCAGGCATTTCCTAGTGAGTCTGTTTAATTTACATCCTTAAGATAGTTTCCTAATTCATTTTATTTAATTTTGTTTTGGGGTTGGAGATTGTGCACCCCAAAATGGTTTAGGGTTCAATTTTTTTTCAACACAAGCTGGATATAAGAGATTGATGGCAGATGGGAGGGGATTGAAAAATTTGCATCCTCAAATCGATTTTGGGAGGGAAATTGACATTTATGCATCCCAAGATGGAAAGGGGTAAATTGAACCCCTGCATCCCAAAATGAATGGAATCTTAGTAACCCCAAAAGTGGCTGGGGTGAGGGTGGAATGAATGCATCCAAAGATTGATACAGGATTGAACTTGTGCATTAAAAATGGTTGAGGGATTGAAATTATGCACATTAACATTAGGATTGATTAGAGGAGGATTGAAGTTTATCCATACCGAGTCGGACTTGGGGAAGGGGTAATTGTAACTGGTGTAGTCCAAGATTGAAAGGGGGGATTGGGGTGGGGGGAAATGACAACATGGGATATTGTAGCTGTTGTAGATTCACATAGTTGGCATTCATTTGAAAGGAGAATTTTGATATCCTTCTTTGCACCATATTCCTGGTACGCCGGAATTATTCAGAATGAGCATTTTTGTTTTCAGAAATATTCTAATATTCTAAAACGATTGATCCAATTGATGCTGATCATAATGAGCAGTTACCCTTCTGCTTCATATAAAATTACTGTGTGCTCTTAGAATATTTAGTAGAGACTTTTATGATATGGAGATCCCACTAGCAGTAATCCAGAATTGACTTTCTAGTTGGGTAGTCGTCGTCTCATCCTTTCCAGGACCAACATCACTTCATGATCAGTTGATGAGCTTTAATGACTGTTAGCTTTAATAGTCATTTTGCTTGATGCTACTTTTAGCTATCATTGTTCAATCACAGAAATTTCCCACCTGATAATGCTATAATTCAGCAGTATAAGGCTGCATTATTGTGGAGCCTTTCAATAATTTTCTATAGTAATAGGGAGTATATAATAGACCTACCTTTGTAGGGGAAACAGATCTGCTAACAATTTGTATCCATGTCGATCACGATTTTGCGTGATTTCAACATTGCAAGAGCTCCAACTTTTAGTGATGATATAGAAGGAGTCCTATTGTATGGGGAGAGGTAATTATGTGTTACATATTCCCTCTTCATGTGTTTAACTCGGTAAAAAGGAGCATTGTGTTTTACATGTGTACATGTACATGAATATGAGCACCTGAAATGCACCACACTTGACCTGATCAAAACGTTTCTTCACATAATTTTTTCTGACACATGTAGGAATTGACTTGTCTAGATTTACATGTCACTCTACTCAATCTTGACAGAGTGGCCACATAATGGACAGATTCAAGGAAAGTGAATGGGGTAAGAGGGTTTAAGGTAAGGAAATGAATGGGAGAAAACAAGAAGAAGAACAGAAAAGCAAAGGACAAGAGAAAGGAGAAGAAAGGAAACAAGGGAGGAAAAAAGTGAAAAATATTAAGAGGTAGGATATCCTAAGTAAAGGCCAAGAAGAAACCAAACTCTTTTAAGAGGTATCTGAGAATCACTCACCCATGTTCTCCTTGATGTTCGGCTTCATGGTTGACTTTCCCAAGTGTGGTCCATGATCTGATGATGCAGAAAGAAGCTTTTGTCTGAATTCACTGACTTCTCTCCTGGAAGCTGGATGGCACCTAAATTACTCTGACTCATCAAACAAAAGGTTAGGTACTGAACAGATGGTACAAGTTTCTAAGAGCCAGCATGATAAGAAACATGTTTTAGCATTTGCCTGTATATTCACCAAAATAATTTTGCTCCCATCCCTATAATATTGTAGAAGATATTTATACTTACCTGATCAGCCCCAGGCCCTCCCTCTCCTTAACCCTCTATCTCGCTATCTCTCTCCCCTCTCTCTTCTCTTTCTCTCTCTCTCTCTCTCTTCTTTCTCCCCCTCTCTCTCTCTCTCTCTCTCTCCCTCTCCTCATTCCACCTGACCCCGCCTTCTCACCTTCTCACAAAGCTCTCTATATCTGCCCTACTTCATCTAAGCCTTGCTCGATTGTTTCTCTTATTATTAGAGATGACCTGATATACTTCATATATATCATTCCTAGAGAATGAATTAAAGGGACATATGAGCTGTTATCTGTTATGCATAGTGAATGAAGAGATGGCCTTATGCTTTATAAAAACATTGTTTGAGAATCTTCCTCCACGCAACTCCTATCCAAGTGCAGGATGCAGGATCGAGCATTGGCAGAACCCTTCCAGGTATTTTAAAGTACATGGTTCCGATAGGAGGTGGCAGACCAAAAGCTCTTCGTTCCTATAAAATGAAGAGAAAGGATAACTGAATTCTCTATCAGTTAAAGAGATGGCTCCCAAATGCTATATCATTAAACCAATTCTGTAACACATTCAGATTTCCTTGTTGAATGAGACTATTGTCTACAGTGATGGCAGGCTTCATCAGATGACTGGTGGTGATGAATAGATGTAGCTGCAAGAATGGAAGTCGGAGAGGATGGGCGAATGGGAATATACAAAGAAAATAATTACGGTACTGTTCTTTCACGTCATGAATCCAGTGAGTTGGTCTGTCATCGATGATACTATTTTTCCAATCGATTATTCCAGTAGACATGGTCGTTGATGACATTGTGGCATCATCTTCCTGAATCTTGCTAACATTTCTGCTTTCTTTTGATGTTAGGAATTCTCCCTAAAGCTCTTGCTGGGCTCTTGATTTTGTACCTCCTTGTGTCGCTCCTGAAAAGGAAAGTGATACATCACTCCAGCTTGTAGAGTCTGCCTATTTATAGGTCAGATCAGTAATCTACATATTCTGAAGAGAGGAAGCTTGGAAGCGAGGAAGCTTGGAAGCTGATATGTTGTACTTCTTGTAGACTCTAATTCTGTTGACTTGGAGGATGATAACCTTATCACCTGGCATTTTGTTAAATAAATCATGTGGTGATGTGCTCGTGAAAATGTTGATGAGAACATGAAGACATTAAGAAGAAGATAAATCCTTGATGTTGTTATCCAAGTGAGCTCAAAGATTTCCTTTCCTTGTTTTGCAACAAAATCCTCCCCTCAGTTCTTTTTATTGGATTCTTCAGGTCCAGCCTGACTGGAACATTCCTAATGTTTACACCATTAGTCGAACATGTGATATTTTTTATGTCAAAACAGTTTCCATACATTCCTAGTCACTCCATTTTGTTTCCTTGAAGAAGATTAACCTCTTTGTACATTCCCATTATGTCGACCAGTTAGGACTGCCACTCTCCCAGCTATGGCTAAGCTTCACTCCCACTCCTCTGACAAGCCTGCTGTCTTTTGAAGCAATAGGTCTCACAAGAAAATATATTTGAAAATGTAGTCAGAAATTGTTGGCTAATCAACTCTATGAACCTTTTCAAGGATGCTCAGACAGAATGAATTTAAAGATGTGGCAAAATGTGCTCTACCATTCTTAAAGAATGATTTGAAAGGATGGCCTGATATGATCTACCATTCTCAGTGCCTAGGAGGGGACAAACAACTTAATCACTATAACACTCTTTTCTGCCTGTCTTGTGCAGGTGTAACACTTCCCCTGATTCCCTGGTTTCATGCACAGGTGGTGGCTGTCACATGAAACCTCCATTTAACATCCTATCTGGAGGATTGTTACCTAGGCTGAGTGTATAGAACAAAGGGGGGGGGGGTTCTAGTAATAGCTGACTAATGCTTCAGTCATCTGCCGGAGTTTGATTGGAACCCATGGCCTTTAGTTTGACAGGCAGACGCTCTTCTGACTGGGGTAACTCGGTCACTGGCATGTTGGTTTCATGAGGACCTGTTGCAGTTCCAATGGGCCATAAAGCATTTAGAATACTTTTTGCAGGACTTCTGAGGTAGTGTCAGTAGTGTACAGTGATGATGTGCAAATGAACACTATCGTCCCGCAATAGTTTGCAGATAAGGCTTTTTTCTGCATTTGTCTTTCTTGTCCATGGTTTAATTGGCAGGCTCCTTATTAAAAATCAACCCTGTTTTTAAATGGTAAGTGTGCTCATAAACAGCGATATATTTTAGGTGTCACTAGAAAGGATCATCATGGTAATTATAAGTGGAGATTCAAGGGCAGAGTAAGCTATATTACTCAACTAAGATAAAAAAAAAACTGATATAATGGAGTAAGATATGCAGAGATAAGCTGCAGGGGAAACCACCTAATGCTGCTTTGGTTATAGGTTCTAGTGAGTCAGTTTATCTGCATTCTGAATACTTCAAGGTCTATTAAATTGGTCTTTCACACCTAACTGTTGCAGGTGTCTGCCAAGCCTCGACTGGAGAGGACTTTCACAAAGCTAGTGAATCAGTTACATCTATATATACTGATCATATCTTAGTTTAACACATCCAGGTTCATTAGATCGTTGATAATCACAGGTGTCTTTCAAGCCTTAGACTCATGAGGAGTTTCACAAAGCCAGTGAGCCAGTGAATCAATTCTATTTTATACTGACCACATTTCAAAGTATTACGTTTGCATGCTGATAATCATAGGTGTCTTGTAAGCCTCATACTTACTAGGACAATTAATCCACAATGCCAGTCAGTTTTTATTTGCTGTTATTTTAGGATGACATAAACACATGTCACAGTATTGGATACTTGAGCTGCATTGTAAGCCTCAGAGTCATGAGGACTTTCACAAATCATCACACTTGACTTATTAGATTTGCATGCTTACAATTATCAGTGTGTCCTCAAACTTTGAAGATTTCCACAATACTAGTAAATCAATTATTCTGACAATATCTGATATAAAATCAGATGTGCATGGTAAAAGTCATCAGTGTCCTCATACTTGTAAAGCTTATCTGTACTAGTTTACAGGGGGGATTAGACCACACTGCAAGGACACTGGACAGGTGGTTATTTCATCAACTCAGCTCTCAGTTAACATAAGATAAAGAGGATCATGGGGGACCAATGGTCACTGATTAGGCATTGTGTGTTATATAGAGGGCGCAAGTAGCTACAAGTAGTGCAGTGGGCCTCTAACGACTTCCACAATACCAGTGAATGAAATATTGAGCACATCTGATTTCTAAGATGTGTATGCTCATAATCATCAATGTCTTGCAAGCCTCTTAGTTACTAGGACATTTATTGCGTTAGATCTTCTGATAATCATTTCTAAGTCTCGGACTCGTGAGGACTTGTTGTAAAGTTGGAAAATATCAGTTTTATCTGCATCATCAGTAAACGAAGGTGTAAAGCACGCTAATAAACATAGGTGTACCGGTATCTTAATTCTTGTCCTTATATATAGAGACAAGATTGGAGCTCATCTCTCGGACCATTTGAATAGATGCAAATACAGTTTACAGTCATACTTGTAGTGCTAATATATGCTCATATTTTGTGGTTAAAAATGCAATGAAGCTCAATTGCATTAGTAATTGGCTTTGATGTTGAACATGTATCTCAAAGCTGTCTAATATTACTTTGTAGACGTGAGATATCGTGCACATGGAACTATCATAATATAGCCTTCACTTCTGTTCAAGCATGCCATGTCTGGCTTAGAAGACAGATAGTTGTCTTTTAACAGGGAAATACCAGCTCATTTCTTAAAGAGTATTGGATATTTAAAAAAAATATGGATCACTTTCATCAGACATGGAAAACATATAAAGCATATCTTATTGTTAACAAATCCATAGAGTTGATGAATGTGGATTGTTTAAAAAAAATCTTATACAAAATATATACACTCTATGCTCTCATTCTATTTCACAATCAAATTAGTGGCTAGCAAAAATTGCAATAAGCCTCTGGATAAAGAAAAGAATGGTAGTTAGTAAGGGAGGAAAGAAGAGAAAGTAAAGAGATACCAACAAAAATATACACACTTACCATGATGCAGGCATAAGTAGAATACTTTTTCGTGCTTTGGGCTTTCCCTACCCCCAAACTTGGCCACATAAGTATATAAATATGTGCAGGAAATGTTGGTGTTGTATTCTACATACTTCCAAGACCTCTACATTAATTCCTGCAAGCAAATGTATATTTTGGACAGGCAAAACAATGCTAATTAACATGCTTATCTTACCATACTGACTCCATGAAACCTGCTTCTCATCTGTCCAGTGTCGAACCTGATGCCTGGGTCTTCATAATTCAAGTGTCAAACAGTTTCCATGAGAGTTGTCAGTGATTCCAAACAAAAGCTTCCTTCAACATCATCGTCACATGGATCACACTGTGGAAGAGACAACCTTGAAAACCAGAACAAAAAGGAGGACATGGGTTCGAGTGCCCAGATCTCTGAAAAGAGGTTAGTAACTGCTTGGTATTTAAGTAGGATATGGAAGTGGAAAGAGATAGAGATAGAAAGAAAGAGTGAGAAAGAGTGAGAAAGAAGGATATTTATAGAGAGAGAAATTAAGACAGAATGAGAATGTAAGAAGGTACGTAGCAGCCAATCTTTCCCTGTCCAGAGCCATAGATAATGAATACAAGGTCGAAAAGAAGACTTTAAAAAGCCCAGTAAGTGTGGTGATAAGCCAAAGGGTGCAATCAAACTAAATCAACCCAATGTGCATCTTGTTTTCCAGCCATACTTTTGTGTTTATATAAATCAATATAAAAACATGGATCAGCCTTTGTCTATGGCAACTGTTGTGAACAACAGGGTAAAGGGAAAATGCCTAATAAAGATAATAAAGATTTGGAAGGGGATAGTGAAGAATAAGAGAAAGGAAATAGAGAAGATAAGAAATTATCAAAGGTACCCAGTTTTTAAAAAGGTGAGATTGTAGGAATAACGAAATATGATAAAAAGAAGGAGCTGGATGTAAAAGGGTTGGTCGAGGTGAATTTTTGTTAATGGGAGCATATCTAACAAATTAAGATTAAAGGAATTTGTGTGTTTTATAGGTTGGAAGTTTTGGAACGAGAGTATGTTTAAAGGAGAAGGGAAAGAAAAGAAGGCTTGCTCCCATTATAGAGCTTTATCAAAACAATTCTCGCACCGGAGGTAATAATATTTTGGGAGATTCTAGGACACACAAGATAGGGAAATAGAAAAGGTCACTTTGCGGATAATAATTACTGATTGGGCAAAAGGATTTGATTGACTTGTCCATACATTAAAAGATCATTTGGGATTGAACAGTGTATTTGGGGCTGGGTTTGGGATACAGGGATAATCCAGAGATTAGTGGCATATAAAAAGTGATGTAAAATTGATTTGGGAGGGAGTAGAGTATAGAAGTGCACAGTAGAGCTTAGAAGTAGAAGACAGTAACTGTTAATCAATGTTGTTTAACCCTGTCAGCTACTGACATCTACATATTTCCTTTCCGGCATCAACTGTACAGACTTCCAACAGCTACCACTGGTAATCAATGTTGTTTAACCCTGTCAGCTACTGACATCTACATATTTCCTTTCCGGCATCAACTGTACAGACTTCCAACAGCTACCACTGGTAACCAATGTTGTTTAACCCTGTCAGCTACTGACATCTACATATATCCTTTCCGGCAGCAACTGTACAGACTTCCAACAGCTACCACTGGTAACCAATGTTGTTTAACCCTGTCAGCTACTGACATCTACGTATATCCTTTCCGGCAGCAACTGTACAGACTTCCAACAGCTACCACTGCTAACCAATGTTGTTTAACCCTGTCAGCTACTGACATCTACATATTTACTTTCCGGCAGCAAGTGTACAGACTTCAAACAGCTACCAGTGCTAACCAATGTTGTTTAACCCTGTCAGCTACTGACATCTACATATTTCCTTTCCGGCAGCAACTGTACAGAATTCCAACAGCTACCACTGGTAACCAATGTTGTTTAACCCTGTCAGCTACTGACATCTACATATATCCTTTCCGGCATCAACTGTACAGACTTCCAACAGCTACCACTGGTAACCAATGTTGTTTAACCCTGTCAGCTACTGACATCTACATATTTCCTTTCCGGCAGCAACTGTACAGAATTCCAACAGCTACCACTGGTAACCAATGTTGTTTAACCCTGTCAGCTACTGACATCTACATATATCCTTTCCGGCAGCAACTGTACAGACTTCCAACAGCTACCACTGGTAACCAATGTTGTTTAACCCTGTCAGCTACTGACATCTACATATATCCTTTCCGGCATCAACTGTACAGACTTCCAACAGCTACCACTGCTAACCAATGTTGTTTAACCCTGTCAGCTACTGACATCTACATATTTCCTTTCCGGCATCAACTGTACAGTCTTCCAACAGCTACCACTGCTTACCAATGTTGTTTAACCCTGTCAGCTACTGACATCTAGATATTTCCTTTCCGGCATCAACTGTACAGACTTCCAACAGTTACCACTGCTAACCAATGTTATTTAACCCTGTCAGCTACTGACATCTCAATATTTCCTCTGTACACCATAGCCCATCTATTTCCCTCGATAACGTGTCTGAACCGCCTTTTTTGTTTAAGCATTCATCATATCTACTTGAGGCAGCGCATAAAATTGTTTAGTTAAAGACCTCGCCGACGGTTCACATGTTTTCTTTCGCCATGTAGGCTGTGCTAGTTAACCGTTATAATACGGGTCTAGTAGTTATGTGGCTAGTCAGAATTGGTTGATGTTTACTTTTGATTTGGAGTTAATATTGTTATTTTTTGTCGTGTTGTGATTTCAGCTAGAATAAATAAATAGGCAGGCATACATGGGGACCGGGTAGTCTTGATTAGGAATTAAGCATGCAAGTGACAGAAGGAGAGTTAGAAGAATTTGTTGAAGAAGTAGGAAAGCTGGTGGTTAATAAGTTTGGGCGGGATTCAGTAAGAGCAGAACTACAAGGTCAGCATACTGTGTCTTTCCCAATCGAGAGCAAACTTGGGAAACTTCAGAGAAAAATGGACCCCAGCTAGTTGCTAGATAGTCCAGTAGAGGTGCAAGGAGTCCTCTTCGCAGCCCTAAACTTGAAATTAGAAGAGGATGTGGTTGAACGAAAACCCCACCTATTGTTCTTTTTCAGTGGGGACCTAAAGCTAAAAGGGGGCAAGGTAGGTTTTGAGGGGTGGAAGTATGAAGTCGACTGTTTGTCAAAAGATTATAGTCATGCTCCTCGGATGCCCTAGATAGGATGGTACAGAGATCGCTGAGAGGGGAGGCTGGGCAGATTGCTTTTAGCATGGGGCCAGAGGCCTCTATGAAGGATATCGGCCGTATAAACTAGAGGGTTCTACAAAACTGTGGAAAGCCGGGCCGTACTATTACAGCAATTGCATTGCACCCAGCAGACAGTGGGGGAACCAATAGCAATGTACAGTACCCGGCTACAATTGCTGGTAGAATGGGTAGAGCGCAGTGGTGGACTTCCAGGGGGACGCAAAAGATGAGACATTTGATGGACAATAACGGTGAAGGGGGCAATTAGGCATCGATACAAGAGTGTGCATGATTTTGATGGGGTGGTGCGGATTGCTAGAGCCCTGGAACAGGCGATAGAACATAAGATTTCCGTTGCCAACATCCAACATCCAAAGGCGCAAAATCTTACCACCACGACCGAACCAAATACTGCTGCCCCTTCCAAAACTACCCAGATACAAGTAAATGGCAAAGAGCTCTGTAAATTAATAGAGAGGGTAGAAAGATTGGAGTTGCAAGGAATAGATTTAAACACAGCAGGAATAAGAGTTGACCTACGTCAAAGGGGCATTTGTTTGCCAGATAAAAATGTCAGAGTTAAAAATGTCAAAGGTTAAAATGTCAGGGGTAAAAATGTCAGAGGTTAAAATGTCAGAGGTTAAAATGTAAGAGGTTAAAATGCCAGAGGTAAAAATGTCAGAGGTTAAAATGTCATAGGTTAGAATATCAGCGGTAAAAATGTCATTTTGGGCCATTTTAGGTGTGGGGCGAGGGACATTTTGTGTGGAGTGTGCATTACTACCTCAACCATGCAGGCCCCCCTACCCAGAATCTACCCCCACATACACCCCCAGCCGATCCCGATCCTGCAAATTATGGCAAATCAGGGAGAGTAATGCCTCTAAAAGGGCAGGGGCCACCACACTTGGGCAAGCAGTAGGTTCCAACTCGGATGATCCTCCCCCCCAAAAAAATCCCGGACCTCCCCCAAAAGAGATTTTAAACGGGTTGGTAGGGAGAGCCAATGAAAGTAAAGCTATAACACAAGGTTGAAGGTGCCATATGCTTGTTAGATACCAGGTCCAGGGTGTCTACACTGTCAAAAAGCTTTTTATATCCATAGCTTCTTTCCTGTCCCCCTTAGAGATATTGGAAATTTTTGTTTCCTCACTCCCCAATAAACTATAACGTAGTCGTAGTACCCAAAGCGATTACACTCCCAGAAGGACTTTGTTATTGAACCCAGAATTGTGATTGTAGATAGAAGGCCAGACAAGATGGCCAAATCATACCTATTTTTATACAAAACCCCACAAAATCACCCCTGTAGGTGTCTCACCATGCCAAATTTGGGAAGTGTATTCATGCCAACCATTCGAATCCGTCCAGATGTAAGAGACCACCACCACCATAAGGCCAACCAGGCAGAACATGTGTGCATGGTGATTGAATGGCCGATCAACTAGATTTTTCAGGCTCTCCTGCCCCGGAAGGATTCATTGATAAGAGTTAAGTCGGTAGTCTCAGAATATCCACATGTATTCAGTGCTTTCTCCATTGAGAACATAATAAAATCATAAAGCACCGCATTCCTGTCACAATCCCCAGCCAATTAGGGAGTGATATAGGCGTATCACCCCTTCCCAGTACGAAGAGGTACGCAACGCACCATATACAGGAGATGTAAAAAGGTTAGGGAAGGTCATTAGTCGGCTAGCCATCCATGGTTTCAAGTTAAAGCCATCAAAATGTTACAAGTGCCAAAAGTGCACTATCTAGGACATATTCTTTTGAAATAGGTGATAGCAAGTGACCCCAGTAAGATGGCAGCTATTGCGAATTGGCCCACACCGCAAACAAAGAAGTACGTGCATTTTTGGGTTTTACTAATTATTACAGGAAGTTTGTTCCCAATTTTGCCCGGTCGCTGTGCCCCTGCACAAGTTATTTGGAGGGCCTTGAAAGGGTAAAAGAAGAAATGGACCATCTATCCCTCTGCTCATTATCATGTCTCTTTGGTACCAAATCGAAATATTTCCTTTCTGGCATCAACTGTACAGACTTCCAACAGCTACCACTGTTAATCAATGTTGTTTAACCCTGTCAGCTACTGACATCTACATATTTCCTTTCCGGCATCAACTGTACAGACTTCCAACAGCTACCACTGGTAACCAATGTTGTTTAACCCTGTCAGCTACTGACATCTACATATATCCTTTCCGGCAACTGTACAGACTTCCAACAGCTACCACTGGTAACCAATGTTGTTTAACCCTGTCAGCTACTGACATCTACATATTTCCTTTCCGGCAGCAACTATACAGAATTCCAACAGCTACCACTGGTAACCAATGTTGTTTAACCCTGTCAGCTACTGACATCTACATATATCCTTTCCGGCAGCAACTGTACAGACTTCCAACAGCTACCACTGCTAACCAATGTTGTTTAACCCTGTCAGCTACTGACATCTACATATTTCCTTTCCGGCATCAACTGTACAGTCTTCCAACAGCTACCACTGCTAACCAATGTTGTTTAACCCTGTCAGCTACTGACATCTAGATATTTCCTTTCCGGCATCAACTGTACAGACTTCCAACAGCTACCACTGCTAACCAATGTTGTTTAACCCTGTCAGCTACTGACATCTCAATATTTCCTCTGTACACCATAGCCCATCTATTTCCCTCGATAACGTGCCTGAACCGCCTTTTTTGTTTAAGCATTCATCATATCTACTTGAGGCAGCGCATAAAATTGTTTTGTTAAAGACCTCGCCGACGGTTCACATGTTTTTTTTCTTTCGCCATGTAGGCTGTGCTAGTTAACCGTTATAATACGGGTCTAGAAGTTATGTGGCTAGTCAGAATTGGTTGATGTTTAATTTTGATTTGGAGTTAATATTGTTATTTTTTGTCGTGTTGTGATTTCAGCTAGAATAAATAAATAGGCAGGCATACATGGGGACCGGGTAGTCTTGATTAGGAATTAAGCACGCAAGTGACAGAAGGAGAGTTAGAAGAATTTGTTGAAGAAGTAGGAAAGCTGGTGGTTAATAAGTTTGGGCGGGATTCAGTAAGAGCAGAACTACAAGGTCAGCATACTGTGTCTTTCCCAATTGAGAGCAAACTTGGGAAACTTCAAAGAAAAATGGACCCCAGCTAGTTGCTAGATAGTCTAGTAGAGGTGCAAGGAGTCCTCTTCGCAGCCCTAAACTTGAAATTAGAAGAGGATGTGGTTGAACGAAAACCCCACCTATTGTCCTTTTCAGTGGGGACCTAAGGCTAAAAGGGGGCAAGGTAGGTTTTGAGGGGTGGAAGTATGAAGTCGACTGTTTTTCAAAAGATTATAGTCATGCTCCTCGGATGCCCTAGATAGGATGGTGCAGAGATCGCTGAGGGGGAGGCTGGGCAGATTGCTTTAAGCATGGGGCCAGAGGCCTCTACGAAGGATATCGGCCATATAAACTAGAGGGTTCTACGGAACTGTGGAAAGCCGGGCCGTACTATTACAGCAATTGCATTGCACCCGGCAGACAGCGGGGGAGCCAATAGCAATGTACAGTACCCGGCTACAATTGCTGGTAGAACGGGTAGAGCGCAGTGGTGGACTTCCAGGGGGACGCAAAAGATGAGACATTTGATGGACAATAACGGTGAAGGGGGCAATTAGGCATCGATACAAGAGTGTGCATGATTTTGATGGGGTGGTGTCGATTGCCCGGGCCATGGAACAGGCGATAGAACATAAGATTTCCGTGGCCAACATCCAACGCGCACAAAGGCGCAAAATCTTACCACCACGACCGAACCAAATACTGCTGCCCCTTCCAAAACTACCCAGATACAAGTAGATGGCAAAGAACAGCAGGAATAAGAGTTGACCTACGTCAAAGGGGGGCCTTTGTTTGCCAAATAAAAATGTCAGAGTTAAAAATGTCAAAGGTTAAAATGTCAGAGGTAAAAATGTCAAAGGTAAAAATGCCAGAGGTTAAAATGCCAGAGGTAAAAATGTCAGAGGTAAAAATGTAATTTTAGGCCGTTTAAGGTGTGAGGGCGAGGGACATTTTGTGTGGAGTGTGCATTACTACCTCAACCATGCAGGCCCCCCTACCCAGAATCTACCCCCACATACACCCCCAGCCGATCCCGATCCTGCAAATTATGGCAAATCAGGGAGAGTAATGCCTCTAAAAGGGCAGGGGCCACCACACTTGGGCAAGCAGTAGGTTCCAACTCGGGTGTTCCTCCCCCCCAAAAACAAAAACCCCGGAGCTCCCCCAAAAGAGATTTTAAACCGGTTGGTAGGGAGAGCCAATGAAAGCAAAGCTATAACACAAGGTCGAAGGTGCCATATGCTTGTTAGATACCAGGTCCCGGGTGTCTACACTGTCAAAAAGCTTTTATATCCGTAGCTTATTCCCTGTCCCCCTATTGGAAATCTTTGTTTCCTTACTCCCCAATAAACTATAACGTAGTCGTAGTACCGAAGAACTTGATATTGAACCCAAAATTGTGACAGTAGATATAAGGCCCGACTAGATGGCCAGACCATACCTATTTTGATACAAAACCCCACAAAATCACCCTGTAGGTGTCTCACCATGCCAAATTTGGGGAAGTGTATTTATGCCAACCGTTAAAATCCCTCCAGATGCAAGAGACCACCACCACCATCAGGCCAACCAGGCAGAACAAGAAGATGCATGGTGATTGAATGGCCGATCAACTAGATTTTTCAGGCTCTCCTGCCCCGGAAGGATTCATTGATAAGAGTTAAGTCGGTAGTCTCAGAATATCCACATGTATTCAGCGCTTTCTCTATTGAGAACATAATGAAATCATAGAGCACGTACCGCATTCCTGTCACAATCCCTAGCCAGTTAGGGAGCGATTTAGGCATATCACCCCTTCCCAGTACGAAGAGGTACGCAACCATATACAGGAGATGTAAAAAGGTTAGGGAAGGTCATTAGTCGTCTAGCCATCCATGGTTTCAAGTTAAAGCCATCAACATGTTACAAGTGCCAAAAGTGCACTATCTAGGACATATCCTTTTGATAGCAACTGACCCCAGTAAGACTGCAGCTATTGCGAATTGACCCACACCGCAAACAAAGAAGTACGTGCATTTTTGGGGTTAACTAATTATTACAGAACGTTTGTCCCCAATTTTGCCCGGTCGCTGTGCCCCTGCACGAGTTATTTGGAGGACCTCATGAGGGTAAAAGAAGGAAAGACCATCTATCCCTCTGCTCATTATTATGCCTGCTTGGTGCCAAATCTAAATATTTCCTTTCCGGCATCAACTGTACAGACTTCCAACAGCTACCACTGCTAACCAATGTTGTTTAACCCTGTCAGCTACTGACATCTCAATATTTCCTTTCTGGCAGCAACTGTACAGACTTCCAACAGCTACCACTACTAACCAATGTTGTTTAACCATGTCAGCTACTGACATCTCAATATTTCCTGTCCAGCATCAACTGTACAGACTTCCAACAGTTACCACTGCTAACCAATGTTGTTTAACCCTGTCAGCTACTGATATTTACATATTTCCTTTCCGGCAGCAACTGTACAGAATTCCAACAGCTACCACTGCTAACCAATGTTGTTTAACCCTGTCAGCTACTGACATCTCAATATTTCCCGTCCAACATCAACTGTACAGACTTCCAACAGTTACCACTGCTAACCAATGTTGTTTAACCCTGTCAGCTACTGACATCTAGATATTTCCTTTCCGGCATCAACTGTACAGACTTCCAACAGCTACCACTGCTAACCAATGTTGTTTAACCCTGTCAGCTACTGACATCTCAATATTTCCTCTGTACACCATAGCCCATCTATTTCCCTCGATAACGTGCCTGAACCGCCTCTTTTGTTTAAGCATTCATCATATCTACTTGAGGCAGCGCATAAAATTGTTTTGTTAAAGACCTCGCCGACGGTTCACATGTTTTTTTTCTTTCGCAATGTAGGCTGTGCTAGTTAACCGTTATAATACGGGTCTAGTAGTTATGTGGCTAGTCAGAATTGGTTGATGTTTAATTTTGATTTGGAGTTAATATTGTTATTTTTTGTCGTGTTGTGATTTCAGCTAGAATAAATAAATAGGCAGGCATACATGGGGACCGGGTAGTCTTGATTAGGAATTAAGCATGCAAGTGACAGAAGGAGAGTTAGAGGAATTTGTTGAAGAAGTAGGAAAGCTGGTGGTTAATAAGTTTGGGCGGGATTCAGTAAGAGCAGAACTACAAGGTCAGCATACTGTGTCTTTCCCAATCGAGAGCAAACTTGGGAAACTTCAAAGAAAAATGGACCCCAGCTAGTTGCTAGATAGTCCAGTAGAGGTGCAAGGAGTCCTCTTCGCAGCCCTAAACTTGAAATTAGAAGAGGATGTGGTTGAACGAAAACCCCACCTATTGTCCTTTTTCAGTGGGGACCTAAGGCTAAAAAGGGGCAAGGTAGGTTTTGAGGGGTGGGAGTATGAAGTCGACTGTTTGTCAAAAGATTATAGTCATGCTCCTCGGATGCCCTAGATAGGATGGTACAGAGATCGCTGAGGGGGAGGCTGGGCAGATTGCTTTTAGCATGGGGCCAGAGGCCTCTACGAAGGATATCGGCCATATAAACTAGAGGGTTCTACGGAACTGTGGAAAGCCGGGCCGTACTATTACAGCAATTGCATTGCACCCGGCAGACAGCGGGGGAGCCAATAGCAATGTACAGTACCCGGCTACAATTGCTGGTAGAACGGGTAGAGCGCAGTGGTGGACTTCCAGGGGGACGCAAAAGATGAGACATTTGATGGACAATAACGGTGAAGGGGGCAATTAGGCATCGATACAAGAGTGTGCATGATTTTGATGGGGTGGTGTCGATTGCCCGGGCCATGGAACAGGCGATAGAACGTAAGATTTCCGTGGCCAACATCCAACACGCACAAAGGCGCAAAATCTTACCACCACGACCGAACCAAATACTGCTGCCCCTTCCAAAACTACCCAGATACAAGTAGATGGCAAAGAACAGCAGGAATAAGAGTTGACCTACGTCAAAGGGGGGCCTTTGTTTGCCAAATAAAAATGTCAGAGTTAAAAATGTCAAAGGTTAAAATGTCAGAGGTAAAAATGTCAAAGGTAAAAATGCCAGAGGTTAAAATGCCAGAGGTAAAAATGTCAGAGGTAAAAATGTAATTTTAGGCCGTTTAAGGTGTGAGGGCGAGGGACATTTTGTGTGGAGTGTGCATTACTACCTCAACCATGCAGGCCCCCCTACCCAGAATCTACCCCCACATACACCCCCAGCCGATCCCGATCCTGCAAATTATGGCAAATCAGGGAGAGTAATGCCTCTAAAAGGGCAGGGGCCACCACACTTGGGCAAGCAGTAGGTTCCAACTCGGGTGTTCCTCCCCCCCAAAAACAAAAACCCCGGAGCTCCCCCAAAAGAGATTTTAAACCGGTTGGTAGGGAGAGCCAATGAAAGCAAAGCTATAACACAAGGTCGAAGGTGCCATATGCTTGTTAGATACCAGGTCCCGGGTGTCTACACTGTCAAAAAGCTTTTATATCCGTAGCTTATTCCCTGTCCCCCTATTGGAAATCTTTGTTTCCTTACTCCCCAATAAACTATAACGTAGTCGTAGTACCGAAGAACTTGATATTGAACCCAAAATTGTGACAGTAGATATAAGGCCCGACTAGATGGCCAGACCATACCTATTTTGATACAAAACCCCACAAAATCACCCTGTAGGTGTCTCACCATGCCAAATTTGGGGAAGTGTATTTATGCCAACCGTTAAAATCCCTCCAGATGCAAGAGACCACCACCACCATAAGGCCAACCAGGCAGAACAAGAAGATGCATGGTGATTGAATGGCCGATCAACTAGATTTTTCAGGCTCTCCTGCCCCGGAAGGATTCATTGATAAGAGTTAAGTCGGTAGTCTCAGAATATCCACATGTATTCAGCGCTTTCTCTATTGAGAACATAATGAAATCATAGAGCACGTACCGCATTCCTGTCACAATCCCTAGCCAGTTAGGGAGCGATTTAGGCATATCACCCCTTCCCAGTACGAAGAGGTACGCAACCATATACAGGAGATGTAAAAAGGTTAGGGAAGGTCATTAGTCGTCTAGCCATCCATGGTTTCAAATTAAAGCCATCAACATGTTACAAGTGCCAAAAGTGCACTATCTAGGACATATCCTTTTGATAGCAACTGACCCCAGTAAGACTGCAGCTATTGCGAATTGACCCACACCGCAAACAAAGAAGTACGTGCATTTTTGGGGTTAACTAATTATTACAGGACGTTTGTCCCCAATTTTGCCCGGTCGCTGTGCCCCTGCACGAGTTATTTGGAGGACCTCATGAGGGTAAAAGAAGGAAAGACCATCTATCCCTCTGCTCATTATTATGCCTGCTTGGTGCCAAATCTAAATATTTCATTTCCGGCATCAACTGTACAGACTTCCAACAGCTACCACTGCTAACCAATGTTGTTTAACCCTGTCAGCTACTGACATCTCAATATTTCCTTTCTGGCAGCAACTGTACAGACTTCCAACAGCTACCACTACTAACCAATGTTGTTTAACCATGTCAGCTACTGACATCTCAATATTTCCTGTCCAGCATCAACTGTACAGACTTCCAACAGTTACCACTGCTAACCAATGTTGTTTAACCCTGTCAGCTACTGATATTTACATATTTCCTTTCCGGCAGCAACTGTACAGAATTCCAACAGCTACCACTGCTAACCAATGTTGTTTAACCCTGTCAGCTACTGACATCTCAATATTTCCCGTCCAACATCAACTGTACAGACTTCCAACAGTTACCACTGCTAACCAATGTTGTTTAACCCTGTCAGCTACTGATATCTACATATTTCCTTTCCGGCAGCAACTGTACAGAATTCCAACAGCTACCACTACTAACCAAACGTTGTTTAACCCTGTCAGCTACTGACATCTAGATATTTCCTTTCTGGCATCAACTGTACAGACTTCCAACAGCTACCACTGCTAACCAATGTTGTTTAACCCTGTCAGCTACTGACATCTCAATATTTCCTCTGTACACCATAGCCCATCTATTTCCCTCGATAACGTGCCTGAACCGCCTCTTTTGTTTAAGCATTCATCATATCTACTTGAGGCAGCGCATAAAATTGTTTTGTTAAAGACCTCGCCGACGGTTCACATGTTTTTTTTCTTTCGCAATGTAGGCTGTGCTAGTTAACCGTTATAATACGGGTCTAGTAGTTATGTGGCTAGTCAGAATTGGTTGATGTTTAATTTTGATTTGGAGTTAATATTGTTATTTTTTGTCGTGTTGTGATTTCAGCTAGAATAAATAAATAGGCAGGCATACATGGGGACCGGGTAGTCTTGATTAGGAATTAAGCATGCAAGTGACAGAAGGAGAGTTAGAGGAATTTGTTGAAGAAGTAGGAAAGCTGGTGGTTAATAAGTTTGGGCGGGATTCAGTAAGAGCAGAACTACAAGGTCAGCATACTGTGTCTTTCCCAATCGAGAGCAAACTTGGGAAACTTCAAAGAAAAATGGACCCCAGCTAGTTGCTAGATAGTCCAGTAGAGGTGCAAGGAGTCCTCTTCGCAGCCCTAAACTTGAAATTAGAAGAGGATGTGGTTGAACGAAAACCCCACCTATTGTCCTTTTTCAGTGGGGACCTAAGGCTAAAAAGGGGCAAGGTAGGTTTTGAGGGGTGGGAGTATGAAGTCGACTGTTTGTCAAAAGATTATAGTCATGCTCCTCGGATGCCCTAGATAGGATGGTACAGAGATCGCTGAGGGGGAGGCTGGGCAGATTGCTTTTAGCATGGGGCCAGAGGCCTCTACGAAGGATATCGGCCATATAAACTAGAGGGTTCTACGGAACTGTGGAAAGCCGGGCCGTACTATTACAGCAATTGCATTGCACCCGGCAGACAGCGGGGGAGCCAATAGCAATGTACAGTACCCGGCTACAATTGCTGGTAGAACGGGTAGAGCGCAGTGGTGGACTTCCAGGGGGACGCAAAAGATGAGACATTTGATGGACAATAACGGTGAAGGGGGCAATTAGGCATCGATACAAGAGTGTGCATGATTTTGATGGGGTGGTGTCGATTGCCCGGGCCATGGAACAGGCGATAGAACGTAAGATTTCCGTGGCCAACATCCAACACGCACAAAGGCGCAAAATCTTACCACCACGACCGAACCAAATACTGCTGCCCCTTCCAAAACTACCCAGATACAAGTAGATGGCAAAGAACAGCAGGAATAAGAGTTGACCTACGTCAAAGGGGGGCCTTTGTTTGCCAAATAAAAATGTCAGAGTTAAAAATGTCAAAGGTTAAAATGTCAGAGGTAAAAATGTCAAAGGTAAAAATGCCAGAGGTTAAAATGCCAGAGGTAAAAATGTCAGAGGTAAAAATGTAATTTTAGGCCGTTTAAGGTGTGAGGGCGAGGGACATTTTGTGTGGAGTGTGCATTACTACCTCAACCATGCAGGCCCCCCTACCCAGAATCTACCCCCACATACACCCCCAGCCGATCCCGATCCTGCAAATTATGGCAAATCAGGGAGAGTAATGCCTCTAAAAGGGCAGGGGCCACCACACTTGGGCAAGCAGTAGGTTCCAACTCGGGTGTTCCTCCCCCCCAAAAACAAAAACCCCGGAGCTCCCCCAAAAGAGATTTTAAACCGGTTGGTAGGGAGAGCCAATGAAAGCAAAGCTATAACACAAGGTCGAAGGTGCCATATGCTTGTTAGATACCAGGTCCCGGGTGTCTACACTGTCAAAAAGCTTTTATATCCGTAGCTTATTCCCTGTCCCCCTATTGGAAATCTTTGTTTCCTTACTCCCCAATAAACTATAACGTAGTCGTAGTACCGAAGAACTTGATATTGAACCCAAAATTGTGACAGTAGATATAAGGCCCGACTAGATGGCCAGACCATACCTATTTTGATACAAAACCCCACAAAATCACCCTGTAGGTGTCTCACCATGCCAAATTTGGGGAAGTGTATTTATGCCAACCGTTAAAATCCCTCCAGATGCAAGAGACCACCACCACCATAAGGCCAACCAGGCAGAACAAGAAGATGCATGGTGATTGAATGGCCGATCAACTAGATTTTTCAGGCTCTCCTGCCCCGGAAGGATTCATTGATAAGAGTTAAGTCGGTAGTCTCAGAATATCCACATGTATTCAGCGCTTTCTCTATTGAGAACATAATGAAATCATAGAGCACGTACCGCATTCCTGTCACAATCCCTAGCCAGTTAGGGAGCGATTTAGGCATATCACCCCTTCCCAGTACGAAGAGGTACGCAACCATATACAGGAGATGTAAAAAGGTTAGGGAAGGTCATTAGTCGTCTAGCCATCCATGGTTTCAAATTAAAGCCATCAACATGTTACAAGTGCCAAAAGTGCACTATCTAGGACATATCCTTTTGATAGCAACTGACCCCAGTAAGACTGCAGCTATTGCGAATTGACCCACACCGCAAACAAAGAAGTACGTGCATTTTTGGGGTTAACTAATTATTACAGGACGTTTGTCCCCAATTTTGCCCGGTCGCTGTGCCCCTGCACGAGTTATTTGGAGGACCTCATGAGGGTAAAAGAAGGAAAGACCATCTATCCCTCTGCTCATTATTATGCCTGCTTGGTGCCAAATCTAAATATTTCATTTCCGGCATCAACTGTACAGACTTCCAACAGCTACCACTGCTAACCAATGTTGTTTAACCCTGTCAGCTACTGACATCTCAATATTTCCTTTCTGGCAGCAACTGTACAGACTTCCAACAGCTACCACTACTAACCAATGTTGTTTAACCATGTCAGCTACTGACATCTCAATATTTCCTGTCCAGCATCAACTGTACAGACTTCCAACAGTTACCACTGCTAACCAATGTTGTTTAACCCTGTCAGCTACTGATATTTACATATTTCCTTTCCGGCAGCAACTGTACAGAATTCCAACAGCTACCACTGCTAACCAATGTTGTTTAACCCTGTCAGCTACTGACATCTCAATATTTCCCGTCCAACATCAACTGTACAGACTTCCAACAGTTACCACTGCTAACCAATGTTGTTTAACCCTGTCAGCTACTGATATCTACATATTTCCTTTCCGGCAGCAACTGTACAGAATTCCAACAGCTACCACTACTAACCAAACGTTGTTTAACCCTGTCAGCTACTGACATCTAGATATTTCCTTTCTGGCATCAACTGTACAGACTTCCAACAGCTACCACTGCTAACCAATGTTGTTTAACCCTGTCAGCTACTGACATCTCAATATTTCCTCTGTACACCATAGCCCATCTATTTCCCTCGATAACGTGCCTGAACCGCCTCTTTTGTTTAAGCATTCATCATATCTACTTGAGGCAGCGCATAAAATTGTTTTGTTAAAGACCTCGCCGACGGTTCACATGTTTTTTTTCTTTCGCCATGTAGGCTGTGCTAGTTAACCGTTATAATACGGGTCTAGTAGTTATGTGGCTAGTCAGAATTGGTTGATGTTTAATTTTGATTTGGAGTTAATATTGTTATTTTTTGTCGTGTTGTGATTTCAGCTAGAATAAATAAATAGGCAGGCATACATGGGGACCGGGTAGTCTTGATTAGGAATTAAGCATGCAAGTGACAGAAGGAGAGTTAGAGGAATTTGTTGAAGAAGTAGGAAAGCTGGTGGTTAATAAGTTTGGGCGGGATTCAGTAAGAGCAGAACTACAAGGTCAGCATACTGTGTCTTTCCCAATCGAGAGCAAACTTGGGAAACTTCAAAGAAAAATGGACCCCAGCTAGTTGCTAGATAGTCCAGTAGAGGTGCAAGGAGTCCTCTTCGCAGCCCTAAACTTGAAATTAGAAGAGGATGTGGTTGAACGAAAACCCCACCTATTGTCCTTTTTCAGTGGGGACCTAAGGCTAAAAGGGGGCAAGGTAGGTTTTGAGGGGTGGAAGTATGAAGTCGACTGTTTGTCAAAAGATTATAGTCATGCTCCTCGGATGCCCTAGATAGGATGGTACAGAGATCGCTGAGGGGGAGGCTGGGCAGATTGCTTTTAGCATGGGGCCAGAGGCCTCTACGAAGGATATCGGCCATATAAACTAGAGGGTTCTACGGAACTGTGGAAAGCCGGGCCGTACTATTACAGCAATTGCATTGCACCCGGCAGACAGCGGGGGAGCCAATAGCAATGTACAGTACCCGGCTACAATTGCTGGTAGAACGGGTAGAGCGCAGTGGTGGACTTCCAGGGGGACGCAAAAGATGAGACATTTGATGGACAATAACGGTGAAGGGGGCAATTAGGCATCGATACAAGAGTGTGCATGATTTTGATGGGGTGGTGTCGATTGCCCGGGCCATGGAACAGGCGATAGAACGTAAGATTTCCGTGGCCAACATCCAACACGCACAAAGGCGCAAAATCTTACCACCACGACCGAACCAAATACTGCTGCCCCTTCCAAAACTACCCAGATACAAGTAGATGGCAAAGAACAGCAGGAATAAGAGTTGACCTACGTCAAAGGGGGGCCTTTGTTTGCCAAATAAAAATGTCAGAGTTAAAAATGTCAAAGGTTAAAATGTCAGAGGTAAAAATGTCAAAGGTAAAAATGCCAGAGGTTAAAATGCCAGAGGTAAAAATGTCAGAGGTAAAAATGTAATTTTAGGCCGTTTAAGGTGTGAGGGCGAGGGACATTTTGTGTGGAGTGTGCATTACTACCTCAACCATGCAGGCCCCCCTACCCAGAATCTACCCCCACATACACCCCCAGCCGATCCCGATCCTGCAAATTATGGCAAATCAGGGAGAGTAATGCCTCTAAAAGGGCAGGGGCCACCACACTTGGGCAAGCAGTAGGTTCCAACTCGGGTGTTCCTCCCCCCAAAAAACAAAAACCCCGGAGCTCCCCCAAAAGAGATTTTAAACCGGTTGGTAGGGAGAGCCAATGAAAGCAAAGCTATAACACAAGGTCGAAGGTGCCATATGCTTGTTAGATACCAGGTCCCGGGTGTCTACACTGTCAAAAAGCTTTTATATCTGTAGCTTATTCCCTGTCCCCCTATTGGAAATCTTTGTTTCCTTACTCCCCAATAAACTATAACGTAGTCGTAGTACCGAAGAACTTGATATTGAACCCAAAATTGTGACAGTAGATATAAGGCCCGACTAGATGGCCAGACCATACCTATTTTGATACAAAACCCCACAAAATCACCCTGTAGGTGTCTCACCATGCCAAATTTGGGGAAGTGTATTTATGCCAACCGTTAAAATCCGTCCAGATGCAAGAGACCACCACCACCATCAGGCCAACCAGGCAGAACAAGAAGATGCATGGTGATTGAATGGCCGATCAACTAGATTTTTCAGGCTCTCCTGCCCCGGAAGGATTCATTGATAAGAGTTAAGTCGGTAGTCTCAGAATATCCACATGTATTCAGCGCTTTCTCTATTGAGAACATAATGAAATCATAGAGCACGTACCGCATTCCTGTCACAATCCCTAGCCAGTTAGGGAGCGATTTAGGCGTATCACCCCTTCCCAGTACGAAGAGGTACGCAACCATATACAGGAGATGTAAAAAGGTTAGGGAAGGTCATTAGTCGTCTAGCCATCCATGGTTTCAAGTTAAAGCCATCAACATGTTACAAGTGCCAAAAGTGCACTATCTAGGACATATCCTTTTGATAGCAACTGACCCCAGTAAGACTGCAGCTATTGCGAATTGATCCACACCGCAAGCAAAGAAGTACATGCATTTATGGGGTTAACTAATTATTACAGGACGTTTGTCCCCAATTTTGCCCGGCCGCTGTGCCCCTGCACGAGTTATTTGGAGGACCTCATGAGGGTAAAAGAATGAAAGACCATCTATCCCTCTGCTCATTATTATGCCTGCTTGGTGCCAAATCTAAATATTTCCTTTCCGGCATCAACTGTACAGACTTCCAACAGCTACCACTGCTAACCAATGTTGTTTAACCCTGTCAGCTACTGACATCTCAATATTTCCTTTCTGGCAGCAACTGTACAGACTTCCAACAGCTACCACTACTAACCAATGTTGTTTAACCATGTCAGCTACTGACATCTCAATATTTCCTGTCCAGCATCAACTGTACAGAATTCCAACAGCTACCACTACTAACCAAACGTTGTTTAACCCTGTCAGCTACTGATATTTACATATTTCCTTTCCGGCAGCAACTGTACAGAATTCCAACAGCTACCACTGCTAACCAATGTTGTTTAACCCTGTCAGCTACTGACATCTCAATATTTCCTTTCCGGCATCAACTGTTGAGACTTCCAACAGCTACCACTGGTAACCAATGTTGTTTACCCTGTCAGCTACTGACATCTCAATATTTCCTTTCCGGCATCAACTGTACAGTCTTCCAACAGTTACCACTGCTAACCAATGTTGTTTAACCCTGTCAGCTACTGAAATCTACACATTTCCTTTCCGGCATCAACTGTACAGACTTCCAATAGCTACCACTGCTTATCAATTTTGTTTAACCCTGTCAGCTACTGACATCTAGATGTGAAGGCTTTACGTGGCATTGTGTATTTTGAATTATATGAAAGGATAGGGACAAAATGTAGAATATACAATAGCACATATCAATAAATTTCTTGCCCAAAGATATTATTGCTTTGTTGGGCCATGAACCAAAACACTTTACAACCCAAGGTCAATTCTTTTAGCTAAAGAATGGCATATGTATATACTTAGAGAATTAAAAAGGGATATAGTTTGAAGTTAAGTAACTGACAATGGGAAATAATTATATAGATTAATGTCTTGACAAAGGTCATGAATGCTTTGCTGGACCTTGAACCCAGACACTTTACAACCCAAGGTCAATTGTTGATACCAAATAATGGCATGTTTATGAGAACAAATTCTTAATCAAAGACTTAGAAAGGGATATAAATGAACATTTTGAAATTAACAATGTGAAATATATAGATTAATGTCTTGCCTAAGGACATAAATGCTTTGCTTGCCATGAACTCAGACACTTCACAACCCCAGGTCCATTCTTTTAGCTATAGAATGGTATGTTTATAAATCAGAGACTTAGGGATATAGATTAAAATTATGAAATTGACGATAGGAAATACATAGATTAATGTCTTGCCCAAGGACATAAATGCTTTGCTGGACCATGAACTCAGACACTTCACAACCCCAGGTCCATTCTTTTATCTTTATAATGGCATGTTTATAAATCAGAGACTTAGGGATATAGATTAAAATTATGAAATTGACAATAGGAAATATATAGATTAATGTCTTGCCCAAGGACATAAATGCTTTGCTGGACCATGAACCCAGAGATTTTACAACCCCGGTAACTTTTTGTAGCTATAGAATTGCATTTTTAATTTATAAAATATAAGTAATCAGAGACGTAGTAAGGGATATAAGTTTTCCGGGATAAATTAACATTTTAAAATTTGACAATGGAAAGTATATAGATTAATGTCTTGCCCAAGAACATAAATGCTTTGCTGGACCATGAACCCAGACATTTCACAACCCTAGGTCCATTCTTTTAGCTTTAGAATGGCATGTTTATAAATCAGAGACTCAGAAAGCCATATAATTGACAATGGGAAATATATAGATTAATGTCTTGCCCAAGAACATAAATGCTTTGCTTGACCATGAACTCAGATACTTCACAACTCCAGGTCAATTCTTTTAGCCATAGAATGGCATTTTTATATGAAAAAATATGTAATTATTCAGAGTCTTAAAAAGGGATATAATTGACAATAATGAAATTGACAATAAAAAATATATTGATGAATGTCTTGCCCAAGGACATGAATGCTTTGCTGGACCATGAACCCTGACACTAAACCCGGGTCTATTGTTTATACCAAAGAATGGCATGTTTATACCTAATCAGAGACGTAAAAAGGGATATAAATTAACATTATGAAATTGACATTATGAAATTGACAATGGGAAATATATAGCTTAAAGGAAACCGAACCCCAAGTAATAACTTTACTTATTCTGAGAGATTTATTATGTTATTACCCATATACATCTACAAGATTCCCCACCAAAGTGTATGAGAGAGGTATAAAGCAAAAATAAAGTTTGGTTTCTCAGCACGACATGGGCATCGCCATTTTCTTGATAACGTGACGTACTATGCGAAGCCGTTTATCAAGTAAATGTATTCAAATTTATGGATGCTTCTTTCCCAGACGTGTGTGGTGATGAAGCATTTCACTCACCTGCTGTTATCCTTTGTACTATAATTGCCAGAACGCAAATTGCATAAATTAGTCTGTGCTCTTCTGGGGTGAAGGTTTCTCATAAATGAAATAGATTTGTCAACTGCTGTAGTGTAGTATTTATAAATTAATTTGTTACAATTGTGCCCCTGTTATTTATTTTTCACCTAATATAATTTCTATCATCTCAGTTATTTATTTTTTTCATTGAAAAGTAAAGGTTTCGTTATTGATTTAAAAATTCTTTCCAACTAAAGCTTGGTGCATGAAACATGTACAACTTCAACAGATACGTCACATTTTTAAGAAAATGGCTGCGCCCATGTCATGCTGAAAGGCATCACATCATGCCAGGAATATCTTCATTTATATTTATCTTGTACATTTTCGTAAGGAATATTGTACATCAAAGGGCAGGAATACATCTCATTTTTCAGAATACCTACACTTATTCTTTGGGTTTAGGTTTCCTTTAATGTCTTGCGCAAGGACATAAATGCATTGCTGGACCATGAACCCAGATATATCACAGCCCCGGGTCAATTCTTTTACCTATTGAATGGCATGTTTATTAATCAGAGACTTAGAAAGGGACTTAAAAAGGGATATAATTGACATTATGAAAATGACAATGGGAAATGTATAGATTAATGTCTTGCCTAGGGACATAAATGCTGTGCTGGACCATGAACTAGGACATTTCACAACCCCAGGTTAATTTTTGAAACCAAAAAATGGAAAGTTTTAAGAAAAAATCTATGCTTAATTAGAGACTTAGAAAGGGATATAAATTAACATTTTGAAATTGACAATGGGAAATATACAGATTAATGTCTTGCCCAAGGACATAACTGCTTTATTTGTACCATTTTCCCAGACACTTCACAACCCCAGGTCAATTGTTTATACCAAAGAATGGCATGTTTATGACAACAAATACTTAACCAGAAACTTAGAAAGGGATATACAGTGCGTCCCAGAAAAAACGAAACCGAGATTTATTGATGTCTTATTATAACTTAATCACAATTGTAATTGATAAATGACACATTTCTGGAAAGCTTAGATCCTCCTCTTTCATTTGATGCAACTCATATAATGCATATTTCATGCATAAGTGATTAAAATCAATTTGAAGAGAGGAAACCAAAAAGTCATTTGGCGGACGATATCTGAATTTCAAAGAGAAAATCAAATCTGTTTGTTTAAAGTAGTGCTTGCATTTCCATAATTTCATTAAACAAATTCGTTTTCACTTGCTGCCTGCCGTAGCAACCAACATAATTAACAACAGACTTAACTCCGTTTAGTTGACAATCAGCCATGTAGTGAAAACGAATTCGTTTGATAAAATTATGGAAATGCAAGCACTACTTTAAACACACAGAACTATGTCATTCCTTGCTCATTTTTCCAGGTTGAGGTGTCATATGAAAGGGCAAAAACTCAACTTTCTAGAAATGTGATTTTTCTCTTTGAAATTCAGAAACCGTCCGCCAAATGACTTTATGGTTTCCTCTCTTCAAATTCATTTTAATCATTCATGCGTGAAATATGCATCATATGAGTTGCATTGAATGAAAGAGGAGGATCTAAGCTTTCCAAAAATGTTCATTTTTAATTATAAATATGACTAAGTTATGATAAAACATTGATAATTCTCGGTTTCGTTTTTTTCTGGGACGCACTGTACATTAACATTTTGAAATTGACAATGGGAAATATATAGATTAATGTCTTGCACAAGGACATAAATGCTTTGCTGGACCATGAATCCAGACACTTCACAACCCCAGGTCAATTGTTTATACCAAAGAATGGAGTGTTTATTAGAACAAATTCTTATTCAGAGACTTAGAAAGGGATATGAATTAACATTATGAAATTGAAAATGGGAAATATATAGCTTAATGTCTTGCACAAGGACATAACTGCTTTGCTGTACTATATACCCAGACATTTCTCTACTGAAGGTCCATTCTTGTAGCTATAGAATGGCATTTTTATAATATATGTATTTAGAGACTTAGAAAGGGATATAATTGACAATAATAAAATTGACGATGGGAAATGTATAGATTAATGTCTTGCCCAAGGACATAAATGCTTTGCTGGACCATGAACCCAGACATTTCACAACCCCAGTAACTTTTTGTAGCTATAGAATGGCATGTTTAATTAAAAAAATATACGTAATCAGAGACGTAGTAAGGGATATAAATTTTCCGGGATAAATTAACATTTTAAAATTGACAATGGGAAATAAATAGATTAATATCTTGCCCAAGGACATGAATGCTTTGCTGGACCATGAACTCAGACACCTCACAACCCCAGGTCAATTGTTTATACCAAAGAATGGAGTGTTTTAAAGAAAAAATATATATTTAACCAGAGACGTAGAAAGGGATAAAAAAAAAAAAGGGAAATTGACAATGGGAAATACATAGATTAATGTCTTTTCCAAGGACATAAATGCTTTGCTGGACTATGAACCCAGACATTTCACAACCCAAGGTCCATTCTTTTAGGTATAAAATGGAATGAGTTAAAAATCAGAGACTTGGAAAGCCATATTATTGAAACAATGAAATTGACAATGGGAAATATAGAGCTTAATGTCTTGCGCAAGGACATAAATGCATTGCTGGACCATGAACCCAGATATATCACAACCCCGGGTCAATTCTTTTACCTATTGAATGGCATGTTTATTAATCAAAGACTTAGAAAGGGACTTAAAAAGGGATATAATTGACTTTATGAAAATGACAATGGAAAATGTATAGATTAATGTCTTGCCCAAGGACATAAATGCTTTGCTGGACCATGAACTAGGACATTTCACAACCCCAGGTTAATTTTTTATACCAAAAAATGAAAAGTATTAAAGAAAAAATCTATGCTTAATCAGAGACTTAGAAAGGGATATAAATTAACATTTTGAAATTGACAATGGGAAATATACAGATTAATGTCTTGCCCAAGGACATGAATGTTTTGCTGGACCATGAATCCAGACACTTCACAACCCCAGGTCAATTGTTTATACCAAAGAATGGCATGTTTATGCCTAATCAGAGACGTAAAAAGGGATATAATTTGAAATAAAGTAACTGACGATGGGAAATATATAGATTAATGTCTTTCCCAAGGACATAAATGCTTTGCTGGACCATGAACCCAGACACTTCACAACCCCAGGTCAATTGTTTATACCAAAGAATGGCATGCTTATACCTAATCAGAGACATAAAAGGGATATAATTGGAAATAAAGTAACTGACGATGGGAAATATATAGATTAATGTCTTTCCCAAGGACATAAATGCTTTGCTGGACCATGAACCAAGACACTTCACAACCCCAGGTCAATTGTTTATACCAAAGAATGGCATGCTTATACCTAATCAGAGACATAAAAGGGATATAATTGGAAATAAAGTAACTGACGATGGGAAATATATAGATTAATGTCTTTCCCAAGGACATAAATGCTTTGCTGGACCATGAACCAAGACACTTCACCACCCCAGGTCAATTGTTTATACCAAAGAATGGCATGATTATGAGAACAAATTCTTATTCAGAGACTTAGAAAGGGATATGAATTAACATTATGAAATTGACAATGGAAAATATATAGATTAATGTCTTGCCCAAGGACATAACTGCTTTGCTCGAACGTAAACTCAGACATTTCACAGCCCAAGGTCCATTCTTTTAGCTATAGAATGGCATGATTCTAAATCAGAGATGTAGAAAGGGATATAATTAACAATAATGAAATTGACAATGGAAAATATATAGATTAATGTCTTGCCCAAGAACATAAATGCTTTGCTGGACCATGAACCTAGACACTTCACAACCCCAGGTCAATTTTTTTAGCCATAGAATGGCATTCTTATATGAAAAAAATATATATATATATGTAAACTGAATTGGATACAAGGGAAGTGACATTCCGCGGCATTGTGGAACTAGGAAACCACATCATGTAAAACATTGGAATATGGACGTAATGTGATATGGAAGTAGGTAATGGGAAAGAGGCAAGAATGTGAATATAGGTCATAAGGACCATTTTAGGAAGACAAATGGAACATTTCTTGTTCAATGTTAACCATCCATACATAAAATTTTGTCAACAATGAACCTCTTGCCATGGGAAGCAACACTATAGAATCCACGTAAAATAAGAGCTATACAAGGACATCAAATAATAATGGTACAAATGATGGAAACTAATAAGTGAATAGACTGTCAAGAAACGGTACCTGTTGGGAAGGCAGACGAAGTGGTGAATCTGGTGTGAATGGGTCAGGAATGCTGGTGGTGAATCTGGTGTGAATGCGGCGGGAAAAGCAGGAAGGCAGGAATGGTGGTGGTGAATCTGGTGGTGGTTCTGGTGGTGTACCTGGTGTGAATGCAGCGGGAAAGGCAGGAAGGCAGGAATGCTGGCGGTGAATCTGGTGGTGAATCTGGTGTGAATGCGGCGGGAAAGGCAGGAATGCTGGTGGTGAATCTGGTGGTGAATCTGGTGTGAATGCGGCGGGAAAGGCAGGAATGCTGGTGGTGAATCTGGTGGTGAATCTGGTGTGAATGCGGCGGGAAAGGCAGGAATGCTGGTGGTGAATCTGGTGGTGTACCTGGTGTGAATGCGGCGGGAAAGGCAGGAAGGCAGGAATGCTGGCGGTGAATCTGGTGGTGAATCTGGTGTGAATGCGGCGGGAAAGGCAGGAATGCTGGTGGTGAATCTGGTGGTGAATCTGGTGTGAATGCGGCGGGAAAGGCAGGAATGCTGGTGGTGAATCTGGTGGTGAATCTGGTGTGAATGCGGCGGGAAAGGCAGGAAGGCAGGAATGCTGGCGGTGAATATGGTGTGAATTAGGCAGGAAGGCAGGAATGCTGGTTTTACAGATGAATTTAGAATATGTTGTATACTGGGAGTCCTTGTATGATGGTAGCTCTTATTTCACGTCTGCCTGCTGGAGAATACCCAAAAATATATTGTATTCACAATTGTATTCTCTACGTTGCAGTTATGAACTTTTTAAACAAGTCATAGATTTTGTTTCTCCACTTCATATATTATTTAAAGGTAATACAAAGTTTTGGTATGGGGTTATGGTTATGGTGACTTCGGTTCAAATGAACATATTGGAATTAAGCATATGCGATCCTACAATATTCAGTGGTCATTGTCGTGGTTGAAATCAAGTCTAAAGTTATACAATTGTAAATAGTAAACTCTTTATGTTGTAAAGCTCCCTCTCAAACTCAACTTTCTAGAAATGTGAATTTTTCTTCGAAATTCAGATACCGCCCGCCAAATGTCTTTTTGGTTTCCTTCCTTCCTTCAAATTGCTTTTAATCACTCATGCGTGAAATATGCATCATCTGAGTAGCATCAACTGAAAGAGGAGACTCTAAGCTTTCCAAATATGTATCATTCATTAATTATGGTTGTGATTAAGTTATGATAAAACATCGATACTTCTCGGTTTCGTTTTTTCTGGGACGCACTGTATAAACAGAAAAAAGTCATAGTAAAGTTATACCAGTAGGTAGATTATATGATTATTAAATGTAATTTCATGAATCACAACCTTTCTATTACATGTACATGTAGTTTTTATAGAATATTATACAAGCTTTGACCCCAAAACACCCACATTCTCTCAATATCTACATTAAAGATAAAGACTAGGTATGGTCATGCGATTGCATTGTGAAAGAAACGTTGTGGAATCGATCAGAAAAGGTTGATCATCTAGCATATATGTGTACTGCAAGGTTCTGGAATCATCAAACTGATAAGAAATTTGGCCCAGTCTTCGTAAAGTTACAAGCACTGTACACAGAAAGATGTATATGGGACTACGCACACGTGCACGACACGTGCGTTTATCTCTCACAGTCCAATAGATAAACTAATTTACCAAATATATCAATTAGTAGGCGGTTTCCCGGCAATTTTTTTATTATCATGTATTAGTCAAAACATATTCTTTCACATGATTGGTAATAAAGAGCTTCCATTTCATTTTTTGAAATTGGGGCATTTCCAATACTGGTCTTTACCTTTAACAGAATCCCTGACCCTGTCTAAAAGCTGCATTACAATGATTTCAAGTTAACAGTTGTTAATCAAGCCTTGTAAAATCAAGGATATTGAGCTATTTTAAGAGAAATTGTTCCACATTGGAATTAAAAGAATGAGAGAGCTCGTAATACTTTTTTCACTTCTACCCCAATTCAGTCTTCTCTCATGTTCCTGAAGCTATCAATAAATTAAATTCAATCATCTTCAGACTATTATCCCTTTTACAATAAAATGACAAGCTGATTGTTTTAGTTGAAGCATGATGGAGAGATTTACTCACGTGACCACCGGATCATATGGCAGCCTGTTGTATGAGATCTGTATAAATAAAAAGAGATATAAGTAACATGTGATATTTGAATCTATATCAAACATATTTATGAAAAGTTAGTGTGCAATCAGTAGCATATGTAGCTAAGGCATCTGGGCATGAACCCCAAAATTGTATGTTGCCCCAGGTGCCCCCCCCCCCCATTTGAAATTTTGAAATTTTGTAAGATCGCAATATAACATAATTATCATAATGCGAAGGAAAACTTCAATTCAATTTGATAAATTTTAATTGACAAAAAAACACATTTAATTAAGACATTAAACAGAAAGTAAATATAAAATGGACCGATCATATACAAAGTAGGTAGCATTTGATTAGATAACAAATAAAGTTTCAAGGTGTTTATTGTAATTATTATTCCATTGTTCTCCGAGTCAATGATGTTGTGTACCATACCACAGGCGCGGATCCAGGAACCCATTTCTATCGGCCCGGCTATGGCAACCCCTTTGTGTAAAAACTAGATAAACTCTGTTTTTCTCAGATAAACTCTGTTTTTCTCAGATAAACTCAGTTTATCAACAGATAAACACAGTTTATCAGAAAAACTCAGTTTATCAGTTGATAAACACAGTTTTTCTGATAAACTGAGTTTATCTAGTTTTTACACAAAGGGGTTGCCATAGCCGGGCCGATAGAAATGGGTTCCTGGATCCGCGCCTGCCATACCATAACAAAAATCAAAGAGCATTGTACCGCTAGAAATCATGCACATGCAAGGAAGGACGGTATTAAATAAAACCAACATTTTTCATAAAATTTTGCAAAATGTAAATGTAAATATTTATAATTTTCTTAATAAATATTTATCAGTTGTTCCTCAAAATTGTCAATTTCACTTGTCACTTTATAAATTCTCCTTTTATTTCTACTCATCAAAAATATCAGGGTGGATTTTCCATTTTATTTCCGTAAGCTTCAATTAGTTTCTGATATTGATGATTGTTCCAAAGAGACTATGTCAGGCTCCACTGACTGCCTCTACACAGAGACTGAAGTCTTGATTGTACTGGTTAGTGAGGGGAGGTTACGCAATGCAGTTTCTGTGTGATTGCTGATATCATTGTGCGCAGTAGCTTCAAGAGAATTACATAATGTACTTGTAGGTTACCTGAAATTAAGTCCTTATATTTTGATGTTTTACAAATATTTTGGATGTAATTTTATAGAACAGTATTTGAAAATCAGATCTACTTTCTTTCCAATCATTATTTTTTTTCTAAATCAAGCTACATTTAAGTCTAGAAAAACATAAAGCAAACTTGTCACCGGATTCTGGCAAAAAGTGCGGCAAGGTTACCCTTTATGTATGGGGATCAGTTTTATTACACACTTCCGGATCGATCCCCATACCAGACAATCATTTCTGTCCACTTATATTTAGACTATAAATTTTTGTCTCTTTTTGTTCGTTAGCCTCTTATTCGGGTAAGGTCGGCTCCTCTCTTTAATTTTCGGTCTACTTTACATTGATCGAGTTCAGAATTTTCAGATCAAAACAAAATCAACACAGCTATTAATCACACATAGGTGCATTACTATCCTGGCTGTGTAGTAAAAGCTGTGCTTTTGATTCTCAACATTTTAAACACCACTGTACAAAACTCAACTGATTTCACTCAAAATTGGTACTTTAGTGACAATTGATGACATGACTGTGTAGAGTCTATGCAATAATGTGTGGTGTGTATATTTGTGTATAGGTATAATAATACCCGCCTCACAGCAAGCATGCAGTGCTAGAGGTCAATACACATTAGCATCGACTCTCTTAGACTGAAGTACGGCCTATGCCGTACTAGTGGAACAAATGGTTCGGTTCGGCAGGACCGCGATGAATGAGATATGCAACGAGATTTTCACTCTTTACATCCTCATAAATGCACTTTTGCTGCAATATTACAATAGGCTAATAAAACTATAAAAAATAACAAACAAATATGGCTTTGACTTACGATAGCTTGCTCATTTATATCCTAAATTAAAGGTAATACAAAGTTTTGGTATGGGGTCATGAATTTGGTTCAAATGAACATATTAGAAGCATATGCAGTCCTACAATATACAGTGATCATTGTCGCGGTCGAAATCAAGTCTAAAATAATAAAATTGTAAATAATAAACTCTTTATGTTGTATAGCTCCCTCTCAAGGTCAAGATATTAATAATACTATAAAACGATGTTTCTTGACCAAAATCGACCGATTAGCTACTCCCGTTTGGAAATTATATATCACAACTACATATTCTAAGATTTTCATAGTCGCAGCTACCATTGTACGGCCGTAGGCGCTATTTGAAATTAATCACAATTTACCGGGAGCATCAGTAAATTTTTATATTTGATTTTTCTCGAAAGCAGAAGTGTTTTAGGGGCTAAATTTCTAGTGCTTATAATACATCCACATAGGCATCCAAATACATCAAAATTGTAAAGAATCACTATCCACCCAATTTTAAAAAATTCCCAAAACTTTGTATTACCTTTAATGATTAATCCGAGAAAGTCTCATAGTCGACATAATTCGTTGTCATCCATCTTTAACGGTTTTAATTAATGAATATTATTTTTTTTCTTTTCGAACGTCCAATAGCTACGTACTAGTCAACCTAGTGATATATGAATATTCATAAACCCAATACGGAACGAGTGCTCTGATTGGCCATTCGCTTTGTTTTGGTAGGTACGACCCGGAAATATATCGGCCGGGTGATGTCATAGATTACTAATTTGAATGGATGAACGGTACGTTTCACGGTTCGGAGAAAAAAATTGGATAAATCATATAAGTAAGTCCAAAAATTTCGCATTTGTATGATAGGTCAATTATTATTATTTAGTGTAAATAGGAGTACAATATAGATCTATAGACCCTAGACCTACTTAATTTATATCTGATTTATAAATCAGAAAATCTAAATCTAAATAGTGAAAATCATATCACCATAATTAAGTGGCAGCTGGATTGGCCAGATTACCCCCACGGTACGAGATCTCTGGGTTACCGTCTGTATATGGGGAATGTCAACAAATGTCAGTTTTATTAAAGAAATGACCCATATCAGACGGTTATTTCTGTCTACGACTCTCTACGCTTTGCTGGAGTGGCTTGCTCCTAATCATGAACAGTCAACATCTTTTTTAATTATCATTAATAGCCGAGGATGTAGTCATTTAAGTATAGTCTCTGCTTTCCAGTTTCATACGCCCAAAATAGATCTAGACCTATACAAAGGCTATAGGGGGCCTACATAAATTATCATGAGCTAAAAAGTAATACTTACTAGGGAACAGGCCTAGCCTAACAAAAAGTTGAACGTATGGGGCTTATCTAAACTTAACTTAAAGAGAGTATCGTCATTGCACGAAGATCATTTCATTCGCTCTGTGATATTTAGACCAATCGAGACAATCACTGTTAATATTATCATTTTAATACATACTATTACAACAAAATTCATAGTAAATTACAATAGACATCATCATAATCTCATCTTCCAAGCACTAGTATTCAATAACTCACCGCAAGTACAGCAGACACAATTTGCTGGGCCTGCAATTATGCGCATGCTCATATCCCAAAACAAAATAGAGCTTGTAATAGGCCATTTTCGTAATGTAACCAAATTTAATGCATAAGTCTTTGTAAAGTGCCTCAATACAAATTATTTTATTCACCTGATAAGAATAATAATATTTCGATAGAAATAATCCGAACTGCATACATTAGTTGTTGCCAGGTTGGACAAACATTATGGTATGAAATACATTACGAAACTGGCCTATTGACTTTTGACACCCTCTGACAATGTAAAAGGTTACGTAATAATTCAAGATTTTTTTCTTCAAATTGGAATAAATCAAAGAAAAGCCCATGAAAGATGGACACATGCATGATCATTTCCAGGCGCGTACATAGGGGGGGGGGGGGGGGGGGGTTGGGGTTAAACCCCCCTTTGGTAATTTTTGTGTGTAAACCCCCCCTAAATATCTCTAAACCCCCCCCCCCATTTTCAAATTTCGAGACCAAAAAAAAAAAAAAATGTGTGCTCTTACCCCCCCCCCCCACTGAGCGACTTTTCGGCTGGCTGAGTCGTTGCGATTTTTTGGGGACCCCCCCCCCAAAAAAAAAAGTGACCTCTTACCCCCCCCCCCCCCCCCACCCCCCCCCCCCCCCCCCCCACTGAGCGACTTTTCGGCTGGCTGAGTCGTTGCGATTTTTTTTGGGCTCCCCCCCCAAAAAAAAAAATGTGTCCGCTTACCACCCCCCCCCCCCCCCCCCCCCCCCACTGAGCGACTTTTTGGCCGGCGCGATTTTGTAATTTTCCTGAGTCGTTGCGAAATTTTGGACTCGATTTTAAAATCCCCCCCCCCCCTTGAAAAAACATTTCCATGTGTTGGTGCACTCCGCATTCAGTGCGCTTATTACTTTTGTTGTTATTGAATAATATTCAAAATACCCAGTGCATATTTTCTAGTGTGGTGTCTTCTGTATTAAATAATGCCATTATATTAAAAGTGTCTTATAAACGGCCTCCCGGCTAGCTGTTGGGAGAATTTTCGGCAAGGGGGTGGGATCGGACTACATATTTTCCAATCAACATTGCCGTTAAATACACTTCGAGCAAATTAAGCAAACACGAATAGTAGCTATATTATATAGGCCTAATTTTGTTATTATAAATTGAAAAATTTGGGGTCGTTTGCAGTTGGTTACATCTATTTACATAAAAGGTTGTTGATAAACAAGATAAACGGTGAAGAAGAAACAAAAATTGGTCATAAATCCCCGAGTTAACATCCAGGTTATTTGAAGAAAACTGATTTGCGTTCATCCCGCACCCCCCCCCCAAAAAAAAAACCCACCATAAACACAACTGTAATGAAATCGATGACATGTCCACCATTTAGATTAATGATTATACTTACAATGTTGCATGCAGTAATCATGCAATGCGTGGCCGAAAACAAAAATGCCATTACGTTTGCATTGTGCGGCTTTTAAAGTCATCGCCAAACATCGACGGGGTCGGAGATTGATGAAAGCTTCCATTCTGTTTAGAGAATAAATCAAACATTATAATTCGTATGTCATCATCATTTATAAAGTCGCCCTGAGAGAAAACATAATTAGCAAGAGATCAATGTAGGCCTTTATATACTCAGTGAAATAATTATATTGTAAACATATCAAAATGAACAACAAAACGTTTTTTCTTTAAAAGTTGAGCTGAATATATATAACGTATAATTTAGTAATTGACTAAAATAAATAATCTATCTAATTAATTTTTACTTATACACGGTACACTGCAAATTTGTTATGTAACGACTTTACACAACATTGGGTGGTAACCCAGGGGTTGTCTTAAGTTGTGTATAAAAAAATACACAACTTTACACTGCAAATTCGTTATGTAAAGTAGTGTATTTTTTTTAAAACAACTTAACACTGAACCACGCAATAAAGTGGTTACACAACGAATTTGTAGTGTGGTCTTCCATGATGCCTCGTTTGGTAACAGCAAAATGCAATGACAATCATGAATATAAATCCATAATATCATAACAAAATAAAACACAGAATAAATAATAATGCATGAATACAATTTGTTGGTATCCTTGTAATAAATGTAGACTTTTTAAACAAAAAATACTGTTGCATATATTTGTAATATCGTATTACATGTGGTAATCTGTTCTTAAATCAAGTGAAATATAATCTTAACTTTTTATACATTTTTTGAATAGCCTCATAAAGTTGTTTCTGAAGCTCATAATTTTTTATAAGCAAAGTAAAAAGACAATCTTGGCTCAACATATAGACTCACATGCACTTGAGATACCAAAATTTCTATAATATAAAACTTTGGGTATCTCAAGTGTGGATATGCAAATATTACAAGATTGAATTCCTTGTTAGGTAATAAATTTCCGTTGATTTGAATTAAAATAGCATTTGAATATACAAGCTAAATACTAATGAACATATCAATATATTTTAAACTGATAACGAATGATGTCATTGATTTAATTTGAAAAGCTTCATGTTATCCTACATTATGATATCTATGAAGCAAATTCCATCAGGATGAATATGAAAACTGCATGTGCAGTTGAATTGTAAACGCATCACGAAACAATGGTGTTGTCAGGCGCGTACGCAGGATTTTTTCAAGGGGGGGGGGGGGTTAACATTTATAAATCGGGCCGAAAATTTCGCAACGACTCAGCCAGCCGCTGAATAAGCGGGGGGGGGGGGGGGGGGGGGGGGGGGGAAGAGGACATTTTTTTTTTTTTGGTCCCCAAAAAATCGCAAGACTCAGCCGACCGCTGAATAAGGGGGGGGGGGGGGGGGGGGGGGGGGGGGGTGGGTAAGAGGACACTTTTTTGGGGGGGGCCTCGAAATTTGAAAATTTGACATTTGGCTCCGTTGGGGGGGGGGGGTAAGGTCACCTTTTTAGGTCAGCCATGGGAATAATTTTTTTTTATAATTAAAAAAAAAAATCAAAGGGGGGGGGGGTTTAGGGGGAGTGATGGGGGGGGGGGTTTACACACATACAAATACCAAAGGGGGGGGGTTAACCCCCCCCCCCTCTGTGTACGCGCCTGGGTGTGATTAACACAAGATAAATGCTTTGAAATATAATGAGAAATAAAAGTAAGAGTTCAAGGAATAGAATCCTCTCGGCATTCAATTTCCCCCCGGTCCCCAACAGAAAAAAAATCTTCTGTGTGCCCATGTCTTGAGCCATAATGCATGCATGGTCGTACAGAGAATTTTGTTATGTTGGGGACCGGGGTAAAATTCAATGAATTATTGAAAATTGATTGCATTTTTCTTTGAGGTTTTTTATTTGTGGGAACTGCCCCCTACCCTAGCCCCCGCTGCGTACAGTCGTGGTTCAGTGGCAAAGCAATGGCATTGTAATTGTGAGGCCCCAGGATCAAATCCGTGTCGATGTGCCATATTAGTGCCCTTTTGTGGGGCATTAATCCTCATTACTGTCATTTATGACTTAAGGGCGTAGGTCCCCTAGTTGATAAGCATAGTAGCATACACATGCTTTAGCATTCACGCAAAATAAACACAAATTATTAGTCAATAAAATCTGAGAATGTGTACTATTATCTAGATCTATTAGGAATGATTCATTGTCAAAATAATTCCATAAATTGAGGTAAAAAAAAATATTCCAACTAGATGAGCGACAGTGTAGTATTCCCATTACAAAACAAATGTAGAGCTGCACTCCTATCATCGGTTTTCTTCCTTTAAAAATATGATACCTGATCTGCTCAAGAAAGTCAGCAGAGTCTCACATTTTGGCGGGACCTTCAAAAGAACGGGATAATTGTTTTCATGTTTAAAGGGCATTTCAATGCTTGCAAAATCTATAATTATGCGTGTTTAGTAAAAACAATAAGAAAATCAGTGTTCTGATTAAAACAAAAGGATGGGACAAACAATAAGAAGATGTCTCTCGAAAACGCTTTTGAGAACAATTGGGGGTATAATTATGTCCACCTTTCCCAACCTAATGATGCTCTTGGTCTATTCAAATGTTTATAAACATTTCCAATCCTTTGATTAAAACTTTCACTACTGTACTTTAAAAAAAGATAGATAAAAACTGTTCTAAAACTTACGCGGCATCGTCGGCGAAGTTTCTCCGATGTTGGTGGCATATTCTTGTTGGGTGCCTTGTCTTCCTTTTGCATCGGTGCCCCTTCTGCGTGTTGCACAGACATCGGAATGCCGCTGGCATTACTCGTGGCATGATGATCTGGAGAAGGGGATGAAGAAACATTAACAACACATTATTAATACATAAATAAAGTATAGACCTCAAATAAGGTTGATGATTATGTTCGATGTGGTCTCTCATTCTATTATTCTAAAGAAACTAATTTGTTCATGTTGGTTTTGATGATTCAAGTTTACGCTTTTTTCATGTGTATCTAACTCCGTCTGAGGATATCATATTTTTTCAGTCAACGGTAATAGTTTGTTAGATTACAGTCACTTGCAGGAGAAGTACAATGGGTCCCTTGCTATTTACTATTTATCATTTTGTATAAATGATATCTCAAATGCTATACAGTTTAGTACCATTCCACTGTAATACTGATTTTAATACAATTGAGTATGTTTACGTCTCTATGGAGATTTAAAACGGATTTCTAAGCGGATGACGCGCAATGAATTCTTGTCGAATCCTAAGAAATGTGAATTAATTTTCGCTGCAAGGCTTTATAATATAAAGCCTTCACTTTTCCAACCTCATCTTGATTACGGTTCTGTTGTGTGGTTAATGCATGAGCAAATTTAGTTCATGTGATGTGTGTTCCACAAAATCGAGCACTTTGCAATTTATTACGAGTTGAACGTAGGTATATTACTGTTTTATTTATTTTTTATGTTGCATGGATGCCTCCCATTACTAATTTGTTCTAAATTTTCTACTAAGACAAGTAAATATTCTCTTCGCAATTATGACTGTAAACATTTATCTTGAATAAAAAATAATGTGACCTTTTTAAGTATAAGAGTAGTTTTAGACATTTCAATCCATTACATTGTGATATTAACCGATGAATAGACAACCTTGTTCACGTCTTTGTTAACTTAATCAGCTCTATCTATTTTTTGTTCACTGGGGGGGGGGGGGGGCTGGGTTCAAATGGTAAGTCTCATAGTTTTCTCGATAATTTTCATTTGTTTTGTCAATTATATGTCATTAGTTGTTTGTTTAATAATGCACATGGGCTCCCTGAAAAGTGGTCTATTTTGCCGGGCTGATTGTGAGCCTGATTTTACAGTGTTTATATACATACATGACAAAATAATAGTTAACCGATTCTTTAAAGATATTACTCCTTGCTTCGACTGTGGGAGAATACAATGTTACTCACGAACTATAATTTTTGTTATTTTCAACTGATTTCACAGATTTTCAAATTCATAGCCTCACTCAGAATTTAAAAGGAATACTGGAATACAACAAAACAGTTGTCAGAGGGCCTTAGGTAGCATGTTTATATCCAACATTCAAGGGTTCTAAAAAGTATTCCCATTCTGAATCGTACGTAAACATTGTCTAAAAAGAAATACTATACAAATTGAAGATACATACCGAAGTAATGTGTACGAAAAAAGTCTGATATGGCGATGGCTGAAACAAATGAAAGAGAGAGTAATAAATGATCAAATAAAAAATTCATTCATAGGCCTATCACTTACATTATAGACGCTCTATAGTGCAAATGATGAAACCACATAAACGCGCTAACTCAAAGGTACAACATGATTAAGGATAGGGCATAACAAAGGGAATATTACAGTTGATTGTAGTCCTAATTGAACAGATAGGTTTTAATATTCTTTGAGAATGCTTCTACGTATTACGGCAGAACCATTTATTTGACAATATTCCTGTTAGTTCACTAACCAGGTTTTCAAAAAAAACTTCGGTATCGGATAGTCAATGTATTATAGCACAATGATGGAAAAGCTGATGGGGTCGATAAATAGAATTCCTTTCCTTCTAAATTTTAACCTACTACGGTATCTCCTAAACGGTTTGCTTTAGAAACCATATATACATGTTGTTTAGAATTTAATTGTATATATATCCTTAACGAATCATTACAGTTGTGTTTTTTCCTTAATTAACCTTGAAACTTGAAACAAATTAAGAGAACTTTCATAAAAAAAGAAAAGAAAAGGAACATTATCGTGGTTATATTCAAAGGGAAAACAAATTTGAATATACAAATAAATAACTATATTCTTTCATAACTTTCAAAACAACTTAAGAAAATGAAAACTTGATTTGCCCATAAATACACCATGATTGGCTAAAAAAATAAAAGTTACAATATTGTTTTTTTACAATATTATTGATATCATGCCCCTCATCTTTGTAGAACTAAAATATCCATGAAAATTGGTTCAAGTAGTGTTTATTGAGCAATTGGGAAGTAAAAGTTCACTATCTAAAAATCAGGTTATCCATTATGAGTATTTGTATACATCGAAATTATAAAAAGTACAAAAGCAAGTCTGTAATATAATATGATAGACCATTACAATCATAGCATTATTTTACAACTTCTATTCCACTTTGGACCGATATCCACGTATTTGACGATTTAACTGCACATGACCGGTTTACGTTACTATTACGTTTTAGTTGTGAAGAAGAATAGTCTAGGTGTGGTCAACAGGCGCGTACGCAGGGGGGGGGGGGGTGGGGGTTGAACCCCACCCCCCCCCCTTTGGTATTTGTTATGTGTGTATTTTGGAGGAAAACCCTTTGCATTTTTTGTTTTTTATTTAATTAAAAAAAAAATTTTATACCAATTGCTGACCTAAAAAAGTATCCTCTTACCCCCCCCCCCCCCCCGCTTATTCAGCGGCTGGCTGAGTCGTTGCGAAATTTTCGGCCCGATTAAAAATGTTAAATCCCCCCCCCCCCCTTGAAAAAATCCCGCGCCTGGTGGTCAATATGTAATATGTTTACTGTAAAGAAAACGAAAATCTTCATCCTATTTATCAGTCAAGTTATAATAATTACATATATTCACTATTTTTTGCATGGAGATCCTTGTTGCTTATGGATAATAATAATTGAATTCATATACATATATTTACACGAATTAAATTAACATAATATGTCGGTGATTTGTTTGAATAAATAATGCGACCAAATAATGTATCTAGTTCTCTGTTTCCAAGTTACTTCCATGAAAGAGATATGCATTCAATTACAAAAGGACCTCGTATAAAATTAAATGTTTACATTGTCCGCTGAATCAATCGTAATTATCACAATGAAAGAAACAAGAGCATGATAAAGCTTTTAGTCGTCTTGCTTCTATCAGAGCTTTAAAAATAATCAATAAGGAGTTACACATTCACATTCCGAAGATTACGTGACAAATCATTACGTATCGTTGCATGCACACGGACATCTCCAATCACGCATAATCATTCATTGAGAGACAGATAAACAACTTGATCATTATTTCTATTCATTACGATAAAACAACTGAATGAGGATATGTCTCATTATCTCGTAACGACATTCTTAAGAGTCTTGGTTGAAATAATCTAAATCAAAGTTCATACACAAGCATATTGGCAATATGGCGATAAGCAGTTTTGTTAACCTAATATATCACAATAGAGAACATCATTACAAGATCATATTTTGATCAAATACAAACATACATGCATAATGTTAAAATAAAAGTTCGTCTTTATACCAGCAACCTAGCAACAACCTGACAGTATTTTATGATAAAATAAGTTCTCGATTAATAATATATCTCTCCTACATAACACCAGTACTGTGATAGCATACACACGTGCATAATATTATGCTACTAGAAAAAGTAGAGAAGATAATAATATATGTACTTACCAAATACGAAGCGAAAAGGGAACTGAAGAAAACGCGCGAATTCGGGGGTCCAGCAGTATCTTGATCGCTCCATTGTCCCTATTCATACAATTAAATCTATTATCATGATTTCAAAGACTTTCACATACTTGGCGTTTAAACATGTTAATCGTTTCTAAGCTGTGAGACTGAACTCGTATATATCAATTAACGACACTCTTCTCATAATGTGCATCGTCACCAGTCTCGTCCATAGTTTGGAAGAACTATTCTATGGTTGTTAACCATCGGAGCATGTAGCCATGGTAATACAATTCGCTAACCATGTGACGACGAGAAGAGAAGATGGGTGAATTCCCTGTTCATAACTAAGCCAAAGTCAGAGCATCTATTGATAGACAACCAGCTATTGTGTATTGTGCAAGGTTGAAAAAGTAGAACGGGTGAATGTCGTTCATAAGTATGAACATTGCATAATGAAAGAATGGAAGCGCTTTAATACGTTCCTTAATAAAAAAAAACTTTAAATTCGAGCGAGCGTAGAGAGCGAGTTTTAGATGAAATTTGAGAAAAATTGCTTTCAGCCGCTTTAAATTGGGGGCTCTGAGGCTCTGAGGAATCCATTGTTTTGGGGATGATGATGAATTATAAAAACATCTTTTCATAGCATTAACGGTTATTGTGTCTCTTAATGTTTTAATGTGAATGAGATTTGGCAATGTTAATGCTGTTGCCGTCGAACACACCTTCATTGGTTACCTTGCCATTCTGTGAAGTTCAAAGGTCATGGGGTTTAAGGTGTAATAGGTTCAAATATGCTTCTTTTATAGCAGATGAGTAGATTAGCCTACCCAGGCGCGCTGGAAGCACTTTGGGATTGGGAGGTGGGGGGGGGGGGCAAACATTACATTGGGCTCGCCTTTCAGAGGCAGTGGCGTAATGAGCAAAAGAGTTTGGGGGCAGAAAAATCTTTACCACCACTCTTACATATTAAATGCAGACCCCGTGGCAGTGGAACGTTTTTAAAAGTAACGATCAGGAAGAGCATATATATTCGATGTTAGTGTCGTCAATCCCTGGCTGGGAGACGGTCACCTGTGAATAATGAACCTACCGGGCCCTGTCCCTTAAATTGTAGGTGAACGGAACGCCCAGTCAGATTTCTATTTTTTTAAAAATTTGTATTGAATTGTAATTTAAATTTGTTTTTATTTGTATTGCTTAGTCGATGTTAGTGTTGTTAATTCCTTGCTGGAAGATGGTGATCAGTGAATGATGAACCTACCGGGCCCTGCCCCTTAAATTGTAGGTGAACGGCACGCCCAGTCAGATTTCTAATTTGTTTTAAATTTGTATTGCTTAGTCGATGTTAGTGTTGTTAATTCCTGGCTATTTTTAGGCTAGGAGATGGTGACCTGTGAATGATTAACCTACCGGGCCCTAGTGAAAGGCACGCCCACTCAGATTTATATATTTTTTAATTATTTGTATAGCTTAGTCGATGATAGTGTTGTTAATCACTGGCTGTAAATAAAGAACTTACCGGGCCCTGCCCCTTGAACTGTAGGTGAACGGCATGCCCAGTCAGATTTGTTTTAAATAATTATTTGTATTGCTTAGTCGATGTAGCCTTTATGTTGTTAATTCCTGGCTGAGAAAATCTGTATTCCGTTAGATCACAGTGATACCAACGGAATACAGATTTCCTACAATATTTACTTGTACATTTAGGAAGATATTATGCGAGGGAGCGTAGCAATTTATATATTTTTAGTAGCAACCGAGCAAAAAGTTTTTTCGCATTTGTATTAGTCTAAACGCTGCACTCTTAGGCCCTCCAGAGCCTAAAAGTGTGTTAAAGTCTTTAGTCAGTATTTGCTATACATTTTTAGGGCACTTTTCAAATTTTCCGGTGGGGCGACGATCCCCCCTAAATCCCGCCCATACCCCCTAGGGAATAATTTGTTGGACATCAAATCTCTTTCACGTACACTCTCTCTCAAGGATAATTTTATGGAACAAAGGGTTGTCTTGGGAATTACTAAATCTATCTTAACGGATGTGGTCTAGGGGCCCGCATTAGGAGCCCTGATGGGTTGCCAGGGCAGAGCTTCCCATGTTCTAGAGTTTAAAAAAAAAAATGAAAATCAAGATGGCCGTCACGAACGATAGAAATGGTAATTTCTCCTTGAAATTCACACGACCTCTATCATTTCATGTTGTTGAAATAAAATTTATTTCAAATTCATAGTACAAACTCAGTTGGCGGATCCAGGAATTTTTAACGGGGGGGGGGGGGGCACAAAATCGCATGGGGTGAAATATATGTAAAACGGCGGAGCGACCAAGCAGGGGTGGGTCTGGGAAAACCACATTAGGCGCATTTTCAGGCACTTCCTGGAGTAATATGACGTTAAATTCCGCGCAAAGCGCAGAAACTATGACGTTCATTTAATTATAAGAGAAAGAAGATGATTTCTTGTACCGTTCTCTACTCTTAATCCTTGTCTGAATTCAGTTTCACCCTTCCGTGCGATGCGCAAAAGCTTTGACGTTTCATTAAATTATTGCTCTCAATCCTTGTCTAAAATCAGTTTCTCCCCTCCCGCGCGAAGCAGCTTTTACGTTTCATTAAATTATTAGAGAGAAAAGAGACGATTCGTTGCACCGTTCTCTACTCTTAATCTTCGTCTGAATTTAGTTTTTCCCCTCCCGCGCGAAGCGCGGAAGCAGTGACGTTTCATTAAATTATTAGAGGAAGAAGACGATTTGTTGTACTGTTTTCGTTTCTTAATCCTTGTCTGTATTCAGTTTACCCCCTCCCGCCCGAAGCGTGGAAGCTTTGACGTTTCATTGTCTGAATTCTCAAAAATGTTTCTTTGTCCGATAAAAAGTCACAGTTCGTAAGAAAAGAAAATTTGCCGGTGTGACCGCGTAGAATGTTACCCGCACCGATCGTCCGCCTATTAGAGATCGATCGAGAGCGGACGATCGGTGCGGATTTTATCCGCGCAGAATGTCCGTGTCGGACATTCCGTGCGCGCCTCAAATGTCCGACGGACAATCTGTGCGGAAGAGGTCTCGCACCAATAGTCCGCCTGCCGCACCGAATGTCCGTACTCTAGTCCACACGTATACATATTCAATACAAGTATAAATATATGAAACGACTGGATAACCCATATTCAGCTTTGCCAGCTAGCTAGGGATGACACTACAGGTCTTCCCGGCGCGGATCAAGGGGGGGGGGGAGGGCCTTGACCCCCAACCGCCAACAAAAAATGAAGAGAGAGAGAGGGAGAAGGTAAAGCGGAGAGTAAGGGAAAGGAAGAAGAGGAAGAAGAAAAGAAAAGGGGGGAACAAAGGAGATCGGGGGCGAAAGGCCTTCGCCACCCCCCCCCCCCTCCTCAGCAAAAGAGAGAGAGAGAGAGAGAGAGAGAAGGAAGGAAAATAAGGGAAAGGGAAAGAAGAGACAAAGGGAAAGGAAAAAGAAGAAGAAAAAGGGGAAAGAAGAAGATCGGGGGGGGGGGGCGAAAGGGCTTTGCCTCCCAGGCTGTTGCCCCCCCCCCCCCCAGCAAAAAGAAAGAGAGAAGGAAGAGAAGGGAAAGAAAAAAGGGAAAAGACGAGATAAAGGGAAGAAAAGAAAAGAAGGAAGATATCAGTTGCAGTTTACCCGCCAACAAGTTGGGGATTGGGGGAGGGGGGGCAAATGGCCCTTGTCCCCCCTTCTACAGCAAACTTAAAAGAGAGAGAAAAGAAGAGAAGGGGAAGGGTAAAAAAAGAAAGGTACGGAGATCAATTGTGATTTTTCCCACCAACGCGGTGTGGATTGGGGGCGAAAGGCCTTCGCCTGCCCTCCCCTGGCCCCTCGGCAAACAAAAAGAGAGAGAGAGAGAGAAAGAAGGAAAAGAAGCGAAAGGGAAAGAAGAGAGAAGAGGAAAGGAAGAAGAAAAGAAAAAGGGGTCCGACAGGGCCTTGCCGCCCATGCTGTTGCCTCCCCCCCCCCCCGCAAAACAAGAGAGAAGGAAGGAAAGGGAAAGAAACAAGAGAAGAAAAGAAAAGAAGGGATATCAGTTGCAATTTTCCTGCAAACAAGATGTGGATCGCGGAGAAAGGCCTTTCCCTCTGCCCCCCACCCTCCCCGACCAGTGGGGGGGGGGGGTGGTATAGAGGCCAACGATTACCGACAAAACAAGCCACCAATTACCTACAAAATTAAATGTCCCAATATCTACAAATGTAACCCTATAAACCCGAGGCCAAAGGCTAAATTGTTATGCGCAAATGGTCATTTTCGTCGACGACATAAATATACAAATTATTTCGTCAACTTAGTAAGCATCATAGCTATATATTTTAATGCAGGCGCGTAGGTAGGATCTTATTTAAGGGAGGGGCGGTATTGGGCAAGCGAATCACTTAAAGAGCACGCAAAGCGCTCCCTAGGTGGGGTAGGGGTGGGTGAAAGGCCTCCCGCGCAAAGCGCGGTAGCTTAGACGTTTCATTAAATTATTATGAAAAGAAGACGATTTGTTGTACCGTTCTCGACTCTTAATCCTTGTCTGAATTCAGTTTCCCCGTCCCACGCGAAGCGCGGAAGCATGGGTGTCGATCCCGGGGGGATGGGGGGGGGGATATATTCCCCCCCAATATTTCAGGTGGGGGGATGGCCTGTACAATCATCCCCCCCCCCCAATAATTCACCATCAAAAAAAAAAAATGAAGAGAAAAATTAAGAATGAGAGCCCGATGAGAGTAGTTAATGGTTATTACTCGCAAGATGATCATCAATATACACATTTTGCTATCTCATTTTCATAATACATACATATATACGAAGTAAATAAGACAACCGTATATGAGACAAGAATAAATTGAATTCTCGCTCATACGGCTTCATCAGGAATTGATGAATTTATTCAATTGTTCAATCAACAGCATCATAGAAATGCAGTGCGCCAAATGCAAAGACGCAGCGTGAAGGCAACGAGCTAAATGTTAAGCGCGAAGCGCAAAAGTAGCAATCTGCAATGCACATCAGACAATCCTGGACAGTGTTAACATAGATGAACTCTGTGACGATTTCGTGATGAGATCGGAGACAAGGAGAAAGATTTTCGGACATTAGTATGACTTATAAAATAGTTCTCTAGTTGTTGTGTTGTTTCCGTTCACCCTTTTTAAAATTCACGTCATTGTATCTTTATTTTTGTTTTTTTCACTCATTTTATTTCCTGATATTTCCTAAAACATTTTTCATTTTTGGAGAAAGATTATTATGTCACAACTTATTTGTAACACAAATTATTTTCAGTGGGGAAACTGAATTCAGACAAGGATTAATATAGAGAACAGTACAACGAAGCGTCTTCTTTTACAAATAATTTAATGAAACGTGGAAGCTTCCGCGCTAAGCGCGGAATGGGCGAAAATGAATACAGACAAGGATTAAGAGTAATAATTTATTGAAACGTTAAAGCTTCCGCGCTTCGCGCGGTAGGGGGGAAACTGCATTCATGAAGGACACGATACAACAAATCGTCTTCTTTCTCTAATAATTGAGTGAAACGTCAAAGCTTCCGCGCTTCGCGCGGTAGGGGAGAAACTGAATTCATGAAGGACACGATACAACAAATCGTCTTCTTTCTCTAATGTGAAAGCTTCCGCGCTTCGCGCAGGAATGGGCGAAAATGAATTCAGACAAGGATTAAGAGTCGAGAATGGTACATAGGATCGTCTTCTTTCTTTAATAATCTAATGTAACGTCAGAGCTTCCGCGCTATGCGCGGAGGAAGGGGGAATTGATTCAAGCAAGGATTAAGAGTTGAGAATGGTACGTCGAATCGTCTTCTGTCTTTAATAATCTAATGAAACGTCAGAGCTTCCGCGCTACGCGCGGAGGAAGGGGAACTTGATTCAAACAAGGATTAAGAGTCGAGAACGGTCCAACGAATCGTCTTCTTTCTCTAATAATTTAGTGAAACGTCAAAGCTTCCGCGCTTCGCGCGGGGGGGGGGGGGGAACTCCCCCTCCCTGCACGCAACCCCCTAGGGACCGCGCTTCGCGTGCTCACTACCGCCCCCTAAAATGAAATCCTGGCTACGCGCTTGGGAGGGGTGCAACTTGCCACACGCTTCTACCTCTTGATTGCTTTGATCCATTGCCGAAAATATTTTGGCACCTATCATCCCCCCCCCCCCCCCTGACCACGGATACAAATCGACACCCTTGCGCGGAAGCTTAGACGTTTCATTAAATTATTATAGAAAGAAGACGATTTGTTGTATACCGTTCTCTATACTCTTAACCCTAAGTGTCTGAATTCAGTTTTCCCCCTCTCGCGCGAAGCGCGGGAGCTTCGACGTTTCATTAAATTATTAGAAAAAGAAGACGATTCATTGTACCGACTCTAAATCATTGTGTGAATTTTCAAAAATGTTTCTTTGTCCGATAAAAAGTCACAGTTCGAAGGGGAAAAAATTGCTGGCCGACCGACATAAAAAAAATCCCACCAGCTTCAAGCTCACACCCCCCCCCCCCCTTTTGCGACGCCCCTGAATGTAGGGTGGCCTGAGCTGGTAGGCGTGGTTCTAAACTTACAGAGACACTTCGATAAAGACACCCTTATTTCATGATTGCGTGTGTTGAATTGCCCTGGGCTTTACAACTTTAAACCTCCAGGGTTTATTTTGCATAAATAGGTATTTACATGTTCATTTATATAATAAAAGGAAATAATGAATATTCAAATATCATAGGTAGCAAATAAAGGATGACTAACAGAGGAATGACAACAAACAGATAGGAGAGGATGATCAAGCATAATGATGTGCACCAATCTATAAATGTGAATTACTAAGTAGCCTGTTCACACTACACCTCTACAGTAACAAAGCATTTGTAGCCTTAATTTTAAGCAGTTGAAGAAATTAATAAAAGTAGGCCTACTTGAAGAAATCGTTAAATTGTAAGATATTCAGTTCATTTTTATTAAGTAAGACAAAGTACTAGGTGTTAAAATAACACACATTTAACACCTTTGGAAAAAATAATACCCCAGGAACGTGAAAAACAAAACTTTTATTGTAATGCCTATAAACGGACATATTTAAAAACTGAAATGTGGCACCACCCAAAAAATATACTTCTGAGATCCTCCTTTGTCTTTAATTTGCACCTGTAAATAAATTCTTTGTTCCTCGTCTATGTCATCGCGGCGAAAAATTTCAGACTTTTCTTCTTTTGAGGTGCACATGCAGCCTCAGACAAATGTGCCAAAGAAGTTTTGTCTTCTTGTGTTCCTGGAAACAAAGTTTTGGGCAATATTTTTCAAGTCCAGTTTATCTGTACGAGATTTATATATGAGTAATATTAAGCTTTGGTTGAGCTTTCTTTGGGTCATTGTACTTATCAGATAAGTTTTGATCCCTTTCAAGACAGAGAATGTTCTCTCGCAATTTGCCGTTGTAACCGGGATGGTAAGGTAAATGAGAAGAAGAATGTGTACCTCTGAGAATGATCTCTTATAGATTGGACTGTTGTTGAAAATCTCACAGATTGTTTTAATGTATTTGATACGTTTCCTCTCATCGTTGTTGTTGTTGTTGGTAAATGTTTTGTGGCGTTCATTCATATTGAATATATACGCCATAAATATCTTCAATTTTATAAGAAAATCAGTTATAGTCTTTATTAGAAAAATGAGAATAAAGATTTGTAATGAAATAATTAATTAATAAGTAACGCAATTTATTGGGAGTCTCTGGATGGTTTTCAACTTCGTGTTTCTGCTTTTTTAAAGTTTAATCTGGTCAGCCGGTTTCGGTTGCATGGAACCTAGCTTTGCTCGATTTGAAACAGGCTCTCATCGTCATACACGTCTTGGAGGTTTGTTAGCTGCCGAGTTAATGCTACAAAGTCAATATCTCCGGCATACACTTCCCTCAACTCATCAGCACGAACAAAATATTGGGGAGGGGGGGAGGGCTCATGATAACCGAGCCCGGCCGAAATATTGGGGGGGGGGGGACTCAATGATATCTGAGCCCCCCAATATATATATATTTTTTTTGGGGGGGGGGCTGTGCCCCCAAGCACCCCCCGGTTCCTAAGCCTACAGTACACGCCGAAAATCTCCGCAACACGATTACACGATTTATTTTTAGGATTACACGGTTTACACGATTCACCTGAATCGTGTAACTGTGTAATCGTGTAAATTTACACGATTGAAGAATGTCGCTCTGAATCGTGTAATCGTGTAAATAGTTAAGTGCATTGGTCGGATGATTCGACCAGATGTAACAATCGTGTAACTGTGTAATCGTGTAAATTTACACGATTGAAGAATGTCGCTCTGAATCGTGTAATCGTGTAAATAGTTATTAGGGTAATAAGGGCATTGGTAGAACGATGCGACAAGCTGCAACAATCGTTAAATCTTATCCTGCTTACACCAATTGCTTTTTACACAACTTACCTTCAGTGTACATCAGTTAATTACTGTACTTTATATTCGTGTATAAACCTCAGCACTTTCCACTAACATGTATCGTATACTAATCCGTGAGACAAGGTAGGAAAACGTCAGAAACAGGAAGACATGATAGATGAAATAGTAAAGGAAAAAAGATAGCTACGAGGAGAAGGGAACATATAAAAGGAAAATGAGGGTTGAAAGGCACGATAAAGATAAACAGAAAAAAAGAGAGAAAAAAGGGAAAACTGTAAAGTTGACCGGAAGAAAAGAAAGAGTGAAATAGAGTGATAAAAAAAAGAAGGGCGAAACCTAGTAAAATTAACAGAAATGAGAAGGCTATGAAACGGAGAGGAAAAGAGACAAATTAATAAGGTAAGAGGGGAACATAATGAGGGAAAGAGAGGCGAGAAAGATATGGGGGAATGGAAAGATATTGAAAGAAAGAGAGAGAGTGAGAGAGAGAGAGAAAGATAAAAAAAAAAAAAAGCTTTAGTTGAAAGAAAAGGGGCACCGATCAGATTTTAATAGGGGCATTTATCGGAGTTGATGGGGCATTTATCAAAAGTGAAGAGGGGCACTTCTCGTACTTAAAGAGGGATACTTACTAGAGATTAAAAGGACACTAATGAGAATGGAAAATGGACACTTATTGTAAAGGAAAATAGGAACTCGTCGAAGGAAAAGGGGTGTGTGTCAAAAGAAAAGGAGCACTTATCAGAGTTGAAAAGGGGAAGGGGCACTTTTACAAATTAATAGGGACACTTGTCAAAGTAAAATAGGTACTTTTCCTACATACAAAGGGGCACTTTGGGGGAACTTGAAAAAGTGGGGGGACACTGTGCCGCTAGCTAAACGTAACTCAAAGACAGTTGGCCATTCACTTATTCTATTCATTCTCGGCTTGCAACTGGTTCTACACTCTGTAGCCAGTGGCTTACATACTTACGTACATGTAATACCTATTGTTCAGGGGGATCCTATGTTCAAGGGGAACCCCCTGAACAATAGGTATTATGTAAGGATCTCTGCCTGTAGCTAGGGCAACGGCCTTTGTCCCCGGCGAGGGTCAATGGCAGGCCACATTCAGAGTAAGCTTCTTTTGTATGTGACAGGAAGTGTGCCCTTAAGCCTTAACCGTAGCTCTTTATACATATAGCTGAATAATGCAATGTTGTAAAAGGTAATTTACGAAAATGAGGAACGCTAAAAAAGCAATAAGTGATCAAAGTCTAAGGCCCGAACTCACAAAGGAGGTTTGTCGACAAACCTTGGTTTTCGTGCGTCATATGACGCGTTTTTACAAACCAGGTTTGTAAAATGGATAATGATTGAATACAAAAAAGTATAACGATATTCATAGTAACGAATGAGCTGGTGAACCGTAATTCTAATTGGTACAGCCTTGTAATGTAAAAGTATCACATTATACTTAATTATGTTAGCCCTCCTTTACATTTTGTAATCATTTTTACTTATTTACAACTTAGGAATAATAATTCCCCCCTTCCTTCGTCGTTCATCGCTTTTTTCTTTTTCTCACCGAGGATTAAATCCGAGAGTGCTTTTCGGGAAGTGGACTGATTTTTTTAACTTTCTAACATTCTATAATAAAACTAGAGACAAGACACTGCAATTAAAAATATATACAAGAGAAAGAAAGCGTAATCTTCGCTATCCCCTCGTATCGTCCACGTTGTCCTCGTTCAACCAAGAAGTAACTTCTTGCTTTTACTGAACTAGACGGCTTAACCTGCTCACCATCACCACTGAAAATAAATTGTAACACAATTCCAGCGAGCAATCGAATCGTGTAAATTTTGAATCGTGTAATCGTGTTGCGGAGATTTTCGGCGGGCAGATTACACGATTACACGATTCGACCTGAATTGAGGAATCGTGTAATTTTACACGATTACACGTTTACACGATTCAAATTTCGCTTCATTGGCAAAAAACGAATCGTGTAAAAATAAATGGTTACACGATTCCCGCGAGCAGTCGAATCGTGTAAATTTTGAATCGTGTAAATCGTGTTGCGGAGATTTTCGGCGTGTACTGTATGTACAGGTCAATGAAGTCTACTTTTTGAAACTTAAAGGGATTGGGTGACTTTGTCTCAGGTTCTGAAACAAAATCCTGGAATGATAGTTAGGGCTAGTTCTGATCGGAAAACGACCCAAATATCGGAGTATGGCTAGCTGCCCCAGGGCCTTGTCCTATATACGGATCAGGGAAAAAATACTTTAAAAATTTTGGGGGCTACTTGTATGACTTTTGGGGGCTCTTTTGGCATTTCGGGGGCTGATTCACCCCGAGCCCCCGTGTATTTTCCCCTGATACGGATAAGTGAGCGCCTTGATCGGTCCATTTCTAACTCGTGTTTTTAGCCCTTCTTTCTTTTCTTTTTCCTTTCCTTTCTTTTTCTTTCCTTTCCTTTTTTTTCTTCAAAGAGGGGGGGGGGGCGGGTCCGTCGCCCCCGTATGTCCGCGCCTGAGTGACACCCACATAAACTAACCTTATTTATTACCGAACAAAAATAAAGAAAGAGCCCCTCGACACCATAGGTCTAAGTAATCAGCCAGTTGCTACCCCCCCCCCCCACCAAAATAAACTTTAAAAGTGAATTTTTTGTTCTAATTTGATGCCAGTGATTTACAGATGCTGCTGAAACGGTCTAATTTTCCGGGATTTTTCCACACTTTTTAGTAAATTATACTTTTTATGCGTTTGTGGGAGAATGACACATTTCAAAATTTACAGTCAGGCAAGAAATGTGCTTATTTACTATTTAGAGGCCTACTACGGCGGGCTTGGGGCTCAAGCCCCCCCCCCCCCACACACACTTTTGAAAAAGTATATTTAAGATAATTAAATAAAAAGAAATAGAAAAAAAAGTATGCTCATGTGACCGTAATTAAATGCCCATACCCCTGTGCTTCCGGGGGCTCTGCCCCCTGGACCCCACCTTGGGACCTAAGGCTGGCCCCTGGATGCTAATCTGACCTTAATTTTAAAGCCTAAAACCCCTGCGCTTCCGGGGACTCCGCCCCTTGGACTCACTACTAGTATATACTCGTGATACAGGCCCAGCTCCAATAGTCCGTGGGCCAGAGGGGGCTACCGTGCACCCCCCCCCTATGATCCTACTTTTTGGGTGTCACTTTGTTCATTGTGATCCATAATATCAGAAAAAAGACGTTCCCAAGAAAAAAAACTCATTTGGACACTGTTTTTTTGCTCCTTATTTGAAGATATGTAAAAATGTCAGTTTTTCGTGTTTTGCACACTTTCTTAGGGTTTGTGAATTATGTGCTATACATTTTACCCTGTTTCTCAGCAGATATAACTCTAATCTCCGCCAAATGTATAAACAATCTTCATAAACTATACAACAATAGGTAGACGAAATTATTTTATTTTATTTTATTGTATTCGATTATTAATGACGTCATAAATTTGCATATATTTTGATATGCAAATTTCTGTCTCAAAACCTGTCAAAATCACCTGAAAGTTGTATTTTGTCTGCTATTATCATGAAATAAGTTTTCAAACCCCCTAATTTGGTGTAAAATTATTCATTGATATGTTATCTGATGTTTCCTGCAAAAAAACTTAGTCAACTCATGTAGATAAATGTTTTTTCCCCATTATTTTGTATGTCAACATATCAGTTTTCCGTGTATTGTACATTTTCTTAGGGTTTGTGAATTATGTGCTTACACTTTACCCTGTTTCTCAGCAGATATAAGTCTAACATCCATCAAATTAATAAACAATCTTTGTAAATCATACAACAACAGGTAGAACAAATTATTTTATTTTATTTTATTGTCTTCAATTATTAATGACGCCACAAATTTGCATATATTTTGACATGCAAATTTCTGTCTCAAAACCTGTCAAAATCACCTAACAATGGTATTTTGTCTGCTTTTATCATGAAATAAGTTTTCTAGCCACCTAATTTGGTGTAATATTATTCATTGATATGTTATCTGATGTTTCCCGCAAAAAAATCAGTATCAGTCAACTCGTATGCGAATCCCCCCCCCCCCCCGCTTATTACAACTAGTACATTCTGTATTTACAGTGCGTCCCAGAAAAAACGAAACCGAGAAGTATCGATGTTTTATCATAACTTAATCACAACCATAATTAATGAATGATACATATTTGGAAAGCTTAGAGTCTCCTCTTTCAGTTGATGCTACTCACGTCATGCATATTTCACGCATGAGTGATTAAAAGCAATTTGAAGGAAGGAAACCAAAAAGTAATTTGGCGGGCGGTATCTGAATTTCAAAGAAAAATTCAAATTTCTAGAAAGTTGAGTTTCTGCCCTTTCATATGACACCTCAATCAGGAAAAATGAGCGAGGAATGACAAAGTTCTGTTTGTTTAAAGTAGTGCTTGCATTTCCATAATTTTAACAAACGAATTCGTTTTCACTGGGTCCCTGCCGTAGCAAAAAGCAGATTTGACAAAAGACTTAACTCCGTTTCGTTGACAATCAGCCATGCATAAAAACTCTCGTCTACGCTCATTTTTCCTGATTGAGGTGTCATATGAAAGGGCAGAAACTCAACTTTCTAGAAATGTGAATTTTTCTTCGAAATTCAGATACCGCCCGCCAAATGTCTTTTTGGTTTCCTTCCTTCAAATTGCTTTTAATCACTCATGCGTAAAATATGCATTATCTGAGTAGCATCACATGAAAGAGGAGATTCTAAGCTTTCCAAATATGTATCATTCATTAATTATAGTTGTGATTAAGTTATGATAGAACATCGATACTTCTCGGTTTCGTTTTTTCTGGGACGCACTGTATAATGTACATTTAATCCAGGTTGGATAGCAACTACAGTCCACGAATCTTCAAGTCCTGCCAGAAGTTTGACAAATTGTTTTGTTGCGTTGCTGCAACAGTTTGATTGGCTTGACTTTGCCGGTTCCTTTAAAGGCGCTTGTGGAGTCGCAGCCTGAGAAAGCATGTAGTCCAAGGAGTGCTGGGCAAAATTAGTGACATCTTTGAGCCGCTGCTTGTTGCCTCTCCCTGTATGGAAGAGTAATGTAATGTCTGAAGTGAGATGAGCGTAATGAAGCAATATACAAAATATATCGCTGTTTGTGCTTTTGATCTGCACATGATCACAACCTTGCTCCTTTACCGTATTGGCAGTAAAGGATCGCGCGTGAATCTGTTTCTTCTTGGGTTGAGTTGAGAGATGGAATCTCAGAACACAGTGTCTCTCTCCCATTCTGAGAAGTGAGCAGTTGGGCTTCTCCTTCTTTGATGAATATCATCTTTTCCCATACAGCCTCTTAGCCCGGCTCTTAGCCATGTCGTGCTTACTCCAGACATCCAGAAAAACTTTAATAAGTTGTTTCTTATTCTCATCATTCGTTAGGAACTGCTTCCAGTCAGATTGTCTTTTGGTCTTGCCTCCTTTAATCATCATCTTCTCTGCACACCCACGCCGTGTCCGTTCACTTGACTTCACAGAGTCTGGCTTGTACATGTCTGTGCTGAAGATGACATCGCATTTGGACAACACTCCATTGTGAATTCTGATGCAAATATCGTGGAAGTATGCAGGCATCTCTTTTAGGTAGTAGAAAACAGCATTACCATCTTCCACTACCAAGGAATTGCCAGTGGTTGGAGGTTGTGAGTTCTCTACATCCTTCCGGAGATAGTGTAGGCCCTTATTCTGTATCTGTCTTAGCAAAGAAGTTGTTCCAATGTTCCAATTGAGTAGAGAACAGGGATCAAAGAATTCCCGTAGAACAAGTTGGCTGCCTGAACTGTGTGCCTTTACCATCAGCTGGATAGCAATGTCCCCTTGTTGCTTGTACTCTTTTACTTTTCGTTGGGATGTTTTAAGCGTGAATTTCTTTTTTGTTTCTGCCATGGTTTGAGCTTCAGTTTCTTGATGGGGTCAGAGAACGATGTCTTTTTCTCTAATCGCTCTTTGATGAACATCTCTTTCTGGTCTTTCCCTGTGGTAATTGCATGCATGATATCTTTCTCAACCTTAGCTGGAACGCAGGCACCGGAAGAAAAAACATACAATCCATTCTTGTCATCAACATCAACATGATTGAGGAAGCTTTTTACATCATCTATGGCCTTTTTTTTTAATACACATCCCTCACTTTTCCTCATCTGAGTTGGTTGTTGATCTCTGTGTTTATTTCCACGGTGAGCATCAAACGTCATATCTGCATATGTTCGGGCCCACCTCTGATATACACTGTAGTTCTCAACTATGCCAGAGACACCGACACCACTACTACCCCCACCGCTAGATTTGCCATGCTTCAGGATTATCTCCTCAATTTTCTTGTCGACAGCACATCGGTTCCCTGAAATGAGCGACCTGGCAACACTTATTGCACCTCTTTCGAGCAATGTCATGGCACCAGGATGTGAATCTTCAATGTTTACAGATATCGGGAGTAATTGTGACCAGGTCAGGCATAAGGAAGAGCTTTGAAGCTCTCATATGACTCTATCAACGCCTTCAGATCTGCATTAGCCACAACCTCAGCAAGCCTCTCCTTTGTTGGTGATCGAATTAGCTCTTGGAAGATATTCTTTGATTCCTCAGCTATACCAACAAGTGCATCATCTTTTCCAGTCATTGACAGGAACTCATAAAAAAGGAGCCGTTCTAAGCACTCCACCATTGTCTTGTGACAATGCAGACTCCTGTCACAGTTCTTTCTTGCTATGACGTCTTTCATAGACCCAGAAGACATGAGACTAGCTTCCAAGAGGATATCTTTAAGTCCGGATCCTTCCATTTTCTTTCCAAGCATCTTGGAGTATGCACAAATCAAATGGAAAATGCCAATCAACAAAATGTGTTTCTTGTAATTTTATGGATGACTCCAAATGAGAGAAAATGCCTTCATGCACACGCTCAATTCAAATGTTGTTATGACATAGTCTTGGCCAACCTCGTGGATTGCTTCTTCTGCAGCTCTCGGGCACTCTTGGATTGTATCGAATTCTGTTATTGGATATTTTATAACAGGATAGTAATCTATGGTCGTCACATTTGAAGGCACCTCGCATGTTACTGAGACAAATCCAGTCCAACCTGGAAGCTCTTGACCTGTCTCTCCACTACTTTTCCGGACAAGCATCCACGCAATATCATTTCTGGCACATTGTTTGAATGCTTTAAATCGGTTGACATAGCAAGGTGGAAGAGGACCTTCATGTTTAATAGTCAAGGAACGTTCTTTGGTTCATGTACGTGCTTCTGAGGGTACTGTGCTATTTGAAGATTCAACTGTCTCATTGTTAGAAATCTCCTGCAGCATAATCCCATGGGCTGTGTGGACAGAGCCAGAACCACTTAAGATTGAAATGTATTGGTCGAAATCGTCAACGTCTGAATGGAAGACTGATGGCTCCACGGGATGACGGACTATCTGTCTAGATAGAATACCAAAAGTCTACTGTAGTGCTTGTGCTATGGCAGATTCAAGCTCAAGTGAAAATGAATAGCTTTCTGAAAGAACAAGGCGATTCATGAATGTGATCAATATTATTGAGCACTGCGTAAGAGATGTCTCAGAGTCATCCATATCAGAATATGCTTGGACATTTTCCACTTTCCATTTGTGGCTGCCCTACATATATCTTGACCAAGAGATATGACAAATCTAGTCACTCTTTGTGATGGTCGAGACGGATTTCCACTCAACATTAATGGTTCAGAAACTTCTCTAGCTCAGTGGGAATCTGGTCATCTATATAGGCAATGGCTTCTGCGGTTGAGGGCCAGGTATTTCATCACCTACAATTTAATCTACATATCCTGGCAAATGCTTTCTTGTGGGCTACTTCAATTGTTCTCTGTTTAGCTACTTCATTGTACTTGTCACTTCTCCATTAATCTGGTTCTTAGTTCGCCACATATTTCTTCCGACAGTTCTTGTGATATCTTGCTTCTGCAGCAAACAGATCAACTTCCATGATTCTCAAAAGTAGGTCTTCATCACCAACTCTCTTCGCAACATCTACAACATTTTGCCACCCACCAACATCAAACATTGGTGACTTTCTGTTGTCCAAGAGCTTTTTACTTTGATTGATTTTGGGCCTTCCTTTTTACAAAAGATACAATCAGAATTGAAGATGACTTCATCAATTGACGATTTGGGTGGACGGGATGTTGAAGGTTCTGTGGCATCAGATACGATCTCTGACAGTCGATTGAGATTCTTGGTAAAAAGTTGGTAGCACTCCGGATGATAACCATGCACATCTGAAATGTCTTCAAGAATGAGGATGCATGCTTCTTCCATTGCTACTTGTGTCAAGTTAGTTGAAATTCGTGAAATTGTACCCCGTATACGTTTGATCATTCATTTGTATAAACAACAAAACTATATTATAGCATATAATGGGATTAATGACCAACTGCTGAATAAGTTGGCTTTGTCTGATCCCCCCCCCCCCCTCTTCGGGCTGATGTTGTATGTGGTAATATACTGTATTTTATTTAGTTTGATGTACTGCTTGTTGAGCTTTTGTTTTGTCAAACAGGAACTTTAATTGAATGTACATTATATATACAGAATGTATTAATCGTAATATGCGGGGGGGGGGGGGGGGGGACAAAATTTGCGGGAAACATCAGATAACATATCAATGAATAATAATACACCAAATTAGGGGGCTAGAAAACTTATTTCATGATAAGAGCAGACAAAAAACAACTTTCAGGTGATTTTGACAGGTTTTGAGACAGAAATTTGCATATAAAATATATGCAAATTGATGATGTCATTAATAATTGAAAACAATAACATAAATTAAAATAATTTTGTCTACCTGTTGTTGTATGATTTACAAAGATTGTTTATTAATTTGATGGAGGTTAGACTTATATCTGCTGGGAAACAGGGTAAAGTGTAAGCACATAATTCACAAACCCTAAGAAAATGTACAATACACGGAAAACTGATATGTTGACATACAAAATAATGGGGAAAAAACAATGTCTACATGAGTTGACTGAATTTTTTTTGCAGGAAATATCAGATAACATATCAATGAATAATTTTACACCAAATTAGGGGGTTTGAAAACTTATTTCATGATAATAGCAGACAAAATACAACTTTCAGGTGATTTTGACAGGTTTTGAGACAGAAATTTGCATGTCAAAATATATGCAAATTTGTGACGTCATTAATAATTGAAGACAATAAAATAAAATAAAATAATTTGTTCTACCTATTGTTGTATAGTTTACAAAGATTATTTATAAATTTGGTGGAGATTAGAATGTTATCTGCTGAGAAACAGGGTAAAATGTAAGCACATAATTCACAAACCCTAAGAAAGTGTGCAAAACACGAAAAACTGACATTTATACATAATCTTCAAATAAGGAGCAAAAAAACAGTGTCCAAATGAGTTTTTTTCTTGGGAACGTCTTTTTTCTGATATTATGGATCCCAATGAACAAAGTGACACCCAAAAAGTAGGATCATAGGGGGGGGGGTGCACGGTAGCCCCCTCTGGCCCACGGACTATTGGAGCTGGGCCTGTATCACGAGTATATACTAGTAGTGAGTTGGTTGATGTTCGAAGCCACGTACAAAAGTATAATCGATTACAACAGTTGTGGGGCCGATATCACGAGTATGCCTTCATAAAATAAAGGTTTTAAAGAAAATATTCACTTCTACTTTCAAAAGAACTGGCCCATTTGCTTTAAAAAAATTGTAGAGTTATTATTATGTAATTTCTAGAAAAAATGTCAACCACATCATTTACAAAGAGTCTAAATACATTGATTTGCCGAGTTGCTTCCTTTTATCAAATATACACGTAAAACAATGGGGGGACAAAATGTGCGGATAGCAAACCGCACGGATCGTCCCTCGGACGATCCGTGCGAGTCACGGACGATCCGTGCGAGCAGAAAACCCGCATATTATGTCCGACGGACAAACGAAACTGGTAGGACAAACGGCGCGGTCACACCGGCTAACTCGCACCATATGCATGCAGCACATTCATCAGAAAAGTACCGGCGTGAAGTTAGTTACTTTTTCCTTATTGGATATTCAAAATGTGAAGTTAGTTACTTATTCGATATTGGATATTCAATGTGAAGTTAGTTACTTATTCGATATTCGACATTCATTGTGAAGTTAGTTACTTTTTTCCTTATTGGATATTCAAAACATGAATTTAGTTATTTATTCGATATTCAAAATAAGAATGCCGTTTATTACAGGAGTTACTGGCCTACTATAAGGTCAAGAGGGATGAGGGCAACCCAGAATCAGTCAGCTTGCCCCGGCCCTGGCCGTCAAAAGGTGCACCATACGAACCAGAGTCCAAGAACGAGTATATTCAATTTTTGGTATATTTCATCAATCAAAGACTCGTGACAAGAGCCTGACGGCCTGGGCCGGGCAACCACTGGTCCCTCAAGGTCAAGGAGGATGTGGGCAACCCAGAAATAGTCAGCTTGCCCCGGCCCAGGCCGTCAAAAGGTGCGCCATGAACCAATATCCAAGGACAAGTAATATTCATTTTTTGGAATATTTTATTTCATCAATCAAAGTCTCATGACAAGAGCCTGACGGCCTGGGCCGGGCAGCCACTGGTCCATCAAGGTCATGGAGGCTAGGGGCAACCCAGAAACAGTCAGCTTGCCCCGGCCCAGGCCGTCAAAAGGTGCGCCATAAACCAATATCCAAGGACAAGTAATATTCAATTTTTGGAATATTTTATTTCATCAATTAAAGTCTCATGACAAGAGCCTGACGGCCTGGGCCGGGCAGCCACTGGTCCCTCAAGATCAAGGAGGATGTGGGCAACCCAGAAACAGTCAGCTTGCCCCGGCCCAGGCCGTCAAAAGGTGCGCCATGAACCAATATCCAAGGACAAGTAATATTCAATTTTTTTTGAATATTTTATTTCATCAATCAAAGTCTCATGACAAGAGCCTGACGGCCTGGGCCGGGCAGCCACTGGTCCATCAAGGTCATGGAGGCTAGGGGCAACCCAGAAACAGTCAGCTTGCCCCGGCCCAGGCCGTCAAAAGGTGCGCCATAAACCAATATCCAAGGACAAGTAATATTCAATTTTTGGAATATTTTATTTCATCAATTAAAGTCTCATGACAAGAGCCTGACGGCCTGGGCCGGGCAGCCACTGGTTCCTCAAGGTCAAGGAGGATGTGGGCAACCCAGAAACAGTCAGCTTGCCCCGGCCCAGGCCGTCAAGAGGTGCGCCATGAACCAATATCCAAGGACAAGTAATATTCAATTTTTGGAATATTTTATTTCATCAATTAAAGTCTCATGACAAGAGCCTGACGGCCTGGGCCGGGCAGCTACTGGTCCATCAAGGTCAAGTAGGATGTGGGCAACCCAGAAACAGTCAGCTTGCCCCGGCCCAGGCCGTCAAAAGGTGCGCCATGAACCAATATCCAAGGACAAGTAATATTCAATTTTTGGAATATTTTATTTCATCAATCAAAGTCTCATCACAAGAGCCTGACGGCCTGGGCCGGGCAGCCACTGGTCCCTCAAGGTCAAGGAGGATGTGGGCAACCCAGAAACAGTCAGCTTGCCCCGGCCCAGGTCGTCAAAAGGTGCGCCATGAACCAATATCCAAGGACAAGTAATATTCAATTTTTTTGAATATTTTATTTCATCAATCAAAGTCTCATGACAAGAGCTTGACGGCCTGGGCCGGGCAGCCACTGGTCCCTCAAGGTCAAGGAGGATGTGGGCAACCCAGAAACAGTCAGCTTGCCCCGGCCCAGGCCGTCAAAAGGGGCGCCATGAACCAATATCCAAGGACAAGTAATATTCAATTTTTTGGAATATTTTATTTCATCAATCAAAGTCTCATGACAAGAGCCTGACGGCCTGGGCCGGGCAGCCACTGGTCCCTCAAGGTCAAGGAGGATGTGGGCAACCCAGAAACAGTCAGCTTGCCCCGGCCCAGGCCGTTAAAAGGTGCGCCATGAACCATTATCCAAGGACAAGTAATATTCAATTTTTTTGGAATATTTTATTTCATCAATCAAAGTCTCATGACAAGAGCCTGACGGCCTGGGCCGGGCAGCCACTGGTCCCTCAAGGTCAAGGAGGATGTGGGCAACCCAGAAACAGTCAGCTTGCCCCGGCCCAGGCCGTCAAAAGGTGCGCCATGAACCAATATCCAAGGACAAGTAATATTCAATTTTTTTGAATATTTTATTTCATCAATCAAAGTCTCATGACAAGAGCCTGACGGCCTGGGCCGGGCAGCCACTGGTCCCTCAAGGTCAAGGAGGATGTGGGCAACCCAGAAACAGTCAGCATGCCCCGGCCCAGGCCGTCAAAAGGGGCGCCATGAACCAATATCCAAGGACAAGTAATATTCAATTTTTTTGGAATATTTTATTTCATCAATCAAAGTCTCATGACAAGAGCCTGACGGCCTGGGCCGGGCAGCCACTGGTCCCTCAAGGTCAAGGAGGATGTGGGCAACCCAGAAACAGTCAGCTTGCCCCGGCCCAGGCCGTCAAAAGGTGCACCATGAACCAATATCCAAGGACAAGTAATATTCAATTTTTTGAAATTTTATTTCATCAATCAAAGTCTCATGACAAGAGCCTGACGGCCTGGGCCGGGCAGCCACTGGTCCCTCAAGGTCAAGGAGGATGTGGGCAACCCAGAAACAGTCAGCTTGCCCCGGCCCAGGCCGTTAAAAGGTGCGCCATGAACCATTATCCAAGGACAAGTAATATTCAATTTTTTGGAATATTTTATTTCATCAATCAAAGTCTCATGACAAGAGCCTGACGGCCTGGGCCGGGCAGCCACTGGTCCCTCAAGGTCAAGGAGGATGTGGGCAACCCAGAAACAGTCAGCTTGCCCCGGCCCAGGCCGTCAAAAGATGCGCCATGAACCAATATCCAAGGACAAGTAATATTCAATTTTTTTGGAATATTTTATTTCATCAATCAAAGTCTCATGACAAGAGCCTGACGGCCTGGGCCGGACAGCCACTGGTCCCTCAAGGTCAAGGAGGATGTGGACAACCCAGAAACAGCTTGCCCCGGCCCAGGCCGTTAAAAGGTGCGCCATGAACCATTATCCAAGGACAAGTAATATTCAATTTTTTTGAATATTTTTTTTCATCAATCAAAGTCTCATGACCAGAGCCTGACGGCCTGGGCCGGGCAACCACTGGTCCCTAAAGGTCAAGGAGGATGAGGGCAGCCCAGAAACAGGCAGCCTGCCCCGGCCCAGGCCGTCAAAAGGTGCGCCATGAACCAATATCCAAGGACAAGTAGAATTCGAATGTTGAAATATTACATTTCATCAATCAAAGTCTTATGACAAGAGCCTAACGGTCTGTCAAGGTTTCTCGCTCTTAATAAAAGATCAATCTTGCGCCCCTTTTTTTGTGTGTGCACCCATCCCTTCAGTTCTAAATTACTTTTGTGCCCCGGCCCCTCAGTTTAATATCAATTTTGCAGCCCCTTAGTTTCAGATTAATATTGCAGCCACCAAGTTTCAGATAAATATTGTGCCCCCTAAGTTTCAGATCTGTTATGCGCCCCATAATTTTCAGATCAAATTTGCGCCCCTTGATTGATCTGAAACCTAGGGGCTGCAAAATTGATGTTTAATTAAGGAGGCACCAAATCGATTTCGAACTCGGGGGGGGGGGGGGGGCCTAATTTTGAACTTTTATTTTATCCGCGAAATTGATTTGGAATTGAGGGCGCAAAATACTACTTTTATTGAAAGGCGCAAAATTAATCTTAAACAGAAGATCGCCAAATTGATCTTAAACTTAGGGGGCGAAATTTATATCTTTCATTGGGGATTCAAAATTGATCTCGAACTGAGAGAGGCGCAAACAAAAAAAGATTATTTGAGGGGCGCAAATTGGATCTTAAGATTATGGGGCGCATTATAGATCTGAAACTTAGGGTGCGCAAAATTGATCTGAAACTTAAGGGCTGCAAAGTTGTTGTTAAACTGAGGGGCACAAAATTGATTTAGAACATACTGGGTGGGCTGCAAAAAATTGTTTATAAAGGGGCGCAAATTTGATCTTAAACTTAGAGGGCGCAAAGTAGATTTGAAACTTAGATGTTCAACTGATTGGAGGGGGGCACCAAATTTATTTGGAACTGAGGACAGTGTAAATTGTTTTGTTTATTTGTTGTTGTTTTTTATTGATGGGCGCAAAATTGATCTCAAAACTGAGGGAACGTGAAACCAAGCTTAAACTGACCGGGCGCAAAATTGATTGGAAACTTAGGTTGGTTGCTTGCATGGTTGGTTGGTTGGTTACCCGTTTAGGTGGCGCTCTTCAATCTGAAAGATTATTTGCGCCAGTCAATTTCAAATTATCAATAGCTTTGGCGTGGGCTTCGGAAATTAAGCCCACAAAACTGAGGGGCGTAAAATTGATGTTAAACTGAAGGGGCGCAAAATTGATTTGGAACAGAGGGGCGGGGGTGGGGTGACAAATAATTTTTTTATAGAGGGGCGCGAAAGTGATCTCACTTGAGGGGACGTGAAACTAAGCTTAAACTGACGGGGCGCAAAATTAATCTTTTGTTTGGGTCTCAAAATTGATCTTTTATTTGGGCGCGAAATTGATTTGGAACGGAGGGCGCAAAATCCTTTTTTTTTGTTATTGAGAGGCGCAAAATTGATCTTAAACAGAAGGGGGCACAAAATTGGGCATCAGATTGACCTTTTTGAGGGCGCAAAATTGATCTGGAATTCGGAAATGCAAGATATTTTTTTTACTGACTGGCGCAAAAAAAGATCTGAAACTTAAGTATGGGGGGGGGGGGGCAAATTGATCTGAAACTTAGGGCTGCAAAATTGATGTTTAACTAAGGGGCACAACATCGACTGGAACTGAGGGGGGTTCGAAATATAATTTTTATTGAGGGGCGCAAATTTATTTCAAATTGAGGGGACGTGAAATTCACCTTAAACTGATGGGGCGCACAATTGATCGGAAATTTAGGGGGGCCCAAAATTTATCTGAATCTTATGGGGCGCAAAATTGATGTTAAACTGAGGGGGGCACAAAATTGATTTGGTACTGAGGGGGTGGATGCAAAATAGATTTTTTTTTTCATAAAAGGGCGTAAAATTGATCTCAAACGGAGGGGATGGGGTGAAAAAAACAATTTTTTATAAAGGGGCGCAAAATTGATCTTAAACTGAGGGGGCATTTGAAACAGAGGGGGTGGAGGTGCAAATTTTTTTTTTTTTAATTGAGGGACACAAATTAGATCTCAAACCTAGATATGTTCAACTGAGGGGGGGGGGGGCACCAAATAGATTTGGAACTGAGGAGGGTGCAAATTGTTTTTATTTTATTGAGGGGCGCAAAATTGATCTCAAACTGAGGGAACGTGAACAACCAAACTTAATAAATGACAGGGAGCAAAATTGATAGGAAACTTAGGTCGTTTGGTTGGTTGGTTCTCCGTTTAGGTGGCGCTCTTCGACATGTTCAATCTCAAAGAATATTTGCGCCAGTCAATTTTGTTTTCGGAAATTAAGCCCACAAAATTGAGGGGCGCAAAATTGATCTTAAACTGAAGGGGCGCAAAATTTCTCTTTAGTTTGCGTCTCAAAATTGGTCTTTTATTTTGGCGCGAAATTGATTTGGAACTGAGGGCGCAAAATACTTTTTTTTTATTGAGAGGCGCAAATTTATGTCAAATTAAGGGGACGTGATGTTTAACTGACTTGAAACTAGGAAATGCAATTTTTTTTTAATACTGAATGGCGCCAAAACGATATGAAACTTTAGTAGGGGGGGGGGGGCAAGTTGATCTGAAACTTAGGGCTGCAAAATTGATGTTTAACTAAGGGGCACAAAATTGATTGGAACTGAGGGGGTTCGAAATATATTTTTTATTGAGGGGCGCGAAATTTATCTCAAATTGAGGGGACGTGAAATTCGCAAAAAAGATCTGAAAGTAAAATATTATACTGGGGGGGGGGGGGGGCAAGAAATTGATTTGGAACTGATGAGGGTGCAAAATAGATTTTTTTTTTTTTAATTAAGGGGACGTGAATCTAAGCTTAAACTGACGGGGCGCAAAATTGATCTTAATCTGAGGGGGCCCAAAATTGATCTGAATCTTAAGGGGCGGAAAATTGATGTTAAACTGAAGGGGACACAAAATTAATTTGGAACTGAGGGGGTGGATGCAAAATAGATTTTTTTTAAAAATCTTATAAATATATATATATATATATATAAAGGGGCGCAAAATTGATCTTAAACTGAAGGGACGGGGTGAAAAAAAAATTCTATATAGGGGCGCAAAATGATCTTAAACTGAGGGGGGGGGGGTATAAAATTGATTTGAAAATGAGGGGTTTGGGTGCCAATTTTTTTTTTCTTTTTGAGGGGGCGTAAATTTGATTTTAATCTTAGGGGATGCAAAATAGATCTGTAACTTGGATGTTAAACTGAGGAGGGTGCAAATTATAATTTTTTTTATTGAGGGGCGCAAAATTGAACTCAGACTGAGGTGACGTTAAACTAAGCTTTAAATTAGGGGCGCAAAATTGATCTTAAACTGAGGGGCCCAAAATTGATCTTTGTTTGGGTGGCAAAATTTTTTTTGAGGGGAAGTGAAACTAAGCTTAAACTAACGGGGCGCAAAATTGATCTTAATCTGAGGGGGCCCAAAATTGATTTGGAACTGTGTAGGTGGGGTGCAAAATTTTAAAAAAATCATAAAGGGGCGCAAAATTGATCTTAATCTGAGGGGGCGCAATATAGATCGGAAAGTTAGGGGCGCAAAATTGATCTTAATCTGAGGGGGCCCAAAATTGATTTGAAACTGAGTGGGTGGGGTGCAAAATTTTAAAAAATTCATAAAGGGGTGCAAAAATTTATCTCAAACTGAGGGGATGGGGTGCAAAAAAAAAAAAAAAAAATTCATAAAGGGGCGCAAAATTGATCTTAAACTGAGGAAGGGCATAAAATTGATTTGAAGGAAGGAGGGTGGGGTGCAAAATATTTTTTTTATAAAGGGGCGCAAAATTGATCTGAAAGTGAAAAATCATAAAGGGGGCGCACAATTGATCTCAAGCAGAGGGGATGGGGTGCCAAAATAAAGGATTTCATAAAGTGGCGCAAAATTGATCTTAAACTGAGGGGGGGGGGGGGGGCACAAAATTGATTTTGAACTAAGGGGTGGGATGCAAACAAATTTTTTTTTACAAAGGGGCGCAAAATTGATCTTTAACTGAGTGGGGGCACAAAATTGATTTGAAACTGAAGGGGGTGGGGTTCAAAAATTATTTTATTGAGGGGTGCAAAAATTCTTTTTTTGAGGGGCGCAAAATTGATCTTAAACTTAGGGGGCCAAAAATAGGTCTGAAACATGGATGTTAAACTGAGGGGGAGGGCACCAAATTGATTTGGAACTGAGGAAGGTGCAAAATATGTTTTTTTTTTATAGAGGGACGCAAAATTGATCTCAAAGTAAGGGGACGAGAATCTAAGCTTTAACTTAGGGGCGCAAAATTGATCTTAAACTGAGGGGGCACAAAATTAATCTTTAATTTGTGCGCGAAATTGATTTGAAATTGAAGGCGCAAAATACTTATTTTTATTGAGAGGCGCAAAATTGATCAGAAAAAGTTAATGTTAAACTAAGTTGGCACAAAATTGATTTGGAACTGACGGGATGCAAAATAGATTTTTTATTGAGGGGCGCAAAATTGATCTCAAACTGAGGGGACGTGAAACTAAACTGAAATTGACTGGGTGCGAAATTGATCGGAAACTTTGGGGCGCAAAATTGATCTTTTTTGTTTGGGTCAATAAATTGATCTTTTATTTGGGCGCTAAATTGATTTAGAACTGAGGGCGGAAAATACTTTCTTTTTTAGAGGCGCAAAATTGAACCAACTGAACATAGAGCGCTCGGTGTTCTCTTTACATTCGCATGACTGAATTTCTGGTTCATCCAATTTTGTTTTCTTCAGAAGATTCACACAAACTGAGGATTTTTTACCCCCAAGGTGCATAAAACGTCTTTGTTTTAGGTCAATATCATAAAGTAATTTTTCCTCTCGCGCTTCGCGTTCGCATTGATTTATTCAAAGGGGTTATATATCATATTCATGAGGATTTCCCTAGAAACGCGCTTAAAAGAAGGAATTCAAACAAAAGAGGGCATCACATAATTTGTTTTCGGGTCACTATCGAACAAAAATCGGCTATGGCTTTAGGCCAGGAGTGGATTTTACGCGCTTTCTTCGTTCAAAACCCCAATAGATAGCCCTTTTAACAAATTAAATTTCGAGCGCGAAGCACGAGCGGAAATTTTTGAAAAAAGTGGTCTGAAAACAGAGCATTTTATCTCCATTTAGTGACCTGAAAACAATAAACTTTCAGCCCTTCTTAGTTTAAAAACCTTCTTTTTAATCCCCCTGAATAATAATTAACCCTCTCCCATCAATCATGCGACGGCGAAGCTCGAGTGATTTTGTTTTTTGTCCATATTAAATTAAATTGACCTAAAAGGAACATTTTAAGCGCTTTCTTCGTAAAAAACCCCATTATCATAGCCCTTTTAACAAACTTGATGCGAGCATATAGTATAGGCCTAATGTGAGCGCGAAGCGCGAGGTTTTTTTTTCTTCTCTGTATAGTAATTCTTGTATATATTTTTTTTGTTGGTTTTTCTTATATAATTGCACAAAGCGCCCCCATGTTATGACCTTGACAAATTTCAATTGATGAATAAACAATGAATAAATCATAAGACAGTTTTTGTAATATTCTCCATCATCAAAGTGTAATAATTATAGAAATAAACTAATTTAACTCATTTTTGTCCATTTTCTATGTATTTATTTCTTAATTTTTACTGCAAATAGCGCCCCATGTGGTGACCTTGATAAATTTTAGCAATACAAAATTGTAGAGCTTTATCGTCATGCCAAATAAGAAGATGAATGGTCAATTAATAACGTAATTATTGAGGAGTGCACAATGTGAATGATCAAAATACCTTGGTCTTGATAGGGTTAATATATTGAGAGGAGAGGGGGGGGGGGGGTGGGGGCTAAATGATATCCAATCCCCACTAGAATTTGGGGGCTCAATGATATCTGAGCCCCCTCTCTCTCTGTTAGCTCAACAAATATCTGAACCACACCAAAAAATAAGGTGCTAAATGATATCTGAGCCCCCAAACCAAGATAATGTGCGTGCTTAATATTTGAGTTTCTGCCCTGTATAAAAACGCGAAATCTGACTCGTTTTAACATATAGGGGACCAAGAGGAGGGGGGGGGGGGGGGGTTCATTTATATCCGAGCCCCACCAAAACATAGGGGAGGGAGTTAATGATGTATGTGCCCCCTCCCCCCCACACACACACACACACACACACACACACATAAACAAAAACTATCTGGGGTCTCATATCACAGCCACACCAAAGTTATAAAGAGGTCAGTTATATCTGAACCCAACTGGAGCAAAAACATTTCAGTTCAACCCAACCAAAATATTGGGTGCTCAATGTCTGAGCCCCCATCCAAGATATAGGGGCTCAGCTCTAATTAACCCCTTGTTCCATTGAGCAAGTTTTCAAACTTAACATGCTAGCTAAAAAAAATCCCTCGATAAAGACCTGAAATGTGACCTGTGTTAAAATATATTGAAAATAATGAAAATATATTCCCTATAAACTTTTTTATTTTCCCCTCACAATTATTAGTTTCTGTGTCATTTTATTTTCTTTTTTGTAAACTTGTAATTTCTCTTATTTTTGCAATTTGTGGATTTGAGAGTAATTAGAATTAGTTATCTTCGTGCATACTGTAAAAGTGGAAATATTCGCGTTGTGGTAATTTTCGCGCATTTCGCTCAACAGGAAGGGCGCGAAAATATTACACAACCAATGTTATCGGACAGCTGCACTATTCACGTATACGCGAATTTAAAAACGAGCAAAGTCATGTTTTTCGATCCCTCACGGCCGAGAGCAGTATTTTTTATAGTATCTGAATGAAAAAAAAAGTATAACTAATTAACCAAAGCGCTATATAGTGTCAAAAAATGGTACAAGCGGTGGGGGGGGGGGGAATCATTTAGGTATCAAATCTTCTCAAAGGGAATGTGTATTTGCTATCACATTGAATCAGAAATATTTTTCTTGCTAATACACTTTATTTCGTATAATTTGCTTTCGTAAAACAAAAGTTAGGCTAAATTTTGTGCGATAAGAAAAAAAATCGCAATTGCGCAAGCTTTTGTATTCATTGACCAAATCGTCACGTACGTAGCAAGGTTTCTATCAGCTTTGACAACATAAATTGGGAACACAATAATGAAAGAAATCGAGGACGCACTTTTCTCTTGATCTTTTGATAACATATTTATTATTACTGAGTAAAATAATGAAATAGATTACATTTGCATACCATACATAACACTTCTTTGGATTACAACTTACTCAAATTAAAGAAAACATAATGTCACAAACTTTTTGCAACAAAGATCAAATAAAAAACAAACAATCTATTTAAGAAAAAAAAAATGTGCAGTAAAATTATTTAGTTCTTGCTGATCTCAACCTTTAAATTAAATTATCAAAATCATAAATTTAGTACAAAAACTTTCTGTGAGTGTTTACTGTCCGGCTATTCCCTCAACCTGAGTTCAGGTTTTCTGCTTGTACCTGATGCCTTGTACTTTGTATACTTTTGCGTTATTGGATGGCGAAATGGAAATTTCTCTTGAAATTGTCTTCTCAGATGGCCAGGTGTCCCTAACCTAATTCATAGTATTTAAACACCGTGACCACACTCTCCTCAATATTGAACTGAGGTCTCTGATGTGCAGCCGGCCTCTGCTGCGCAAGTGCAGCCATAGTTATGTCCTACTCTTTACTGAACAACTTTCACACTAATTACGTATTGAACAGTTTCAAGTCGTTTGTTATGTATCCTATTATGAACTGGAGTTAGATAGTAGAAATTTATATCCTTTAAAATCCATTATTCGAGCTCTTTCTAATGGGTTGTATGGTTAAAGGGTATAGTGTAGAATATGTCCGAAACACAGAATTAATTCTGTGGTCCGAAACCTCCACAATGCCATAGACATGCACTTACAGGCGCAAAATGGATTTTTCATAATTTGAGAAAATTACTCATATCTCAAAATGTACACCACCAAATGAGATGAAAAAAATACTCAAGAAAGTACGTTTTTCTTGCTTTCATGAGATCAAACACTATGGGGTTGTGACTGAACTTCATAATATGAAAAAAAAAAAATCCGCTTGTACCATTTTATTTGAGACACACTGTATAGGCCTACATCGTGCCTAAAATTAAATGCTCTAATAATTGTGACGGGGAAGATATTTAAGTTTTTTTTTTAATTTTTTTTTTTTTTTTTTTTTTGCAAAGGATTTTGTGTTTTTCGTACCATATAGAAATTATATTAGATATCTTTATGATACACTGCATTTCATCTTATTTGCTTTATACAACAAGTACAATCAAGAGCTACATTTTCTGGTGCCAATTAGTAGGCCTACTCCATTTGAAGTGAACCCCGTCCAAGATTAATGATGATTATCCGAAACTGTAGGTCGATTATACATCATTAAGTTTGTATCAATGAATGTATTTTATATGATTCCCAAGAGAAAACACCGATTGGATGAAAAAGGTACACAGAACAAAGCTAGAATGTATAGTCGAACCATCTACGTCTCAGACGCTTCCCGCAGGCCATTTTGTTAATTTACGAGCACATAATTTGCATCAGAGAGAAAGAGAGAGAGAGAGAAAGAGAGAGAGGGGGCGGTGTTTATCAGAGAATGCAATGTATCTCCAAAGAAAGTCGTAAACTAAACTAATTGTGTTTTCATAGTGTGAAGTTGTTTGAATTGAAATTCTGTCTAGCTTGCAGATTGTACAATAAAAGTTGTTTCTTATTAATCGCTTTACCACCCACACTGACTGGGGGGGGGGGGGGGGTGGAAGAAAACATGGCTGACCATTTAAAGAGCTATACACAGTGTGAAAATTAAAGTGGGGAAAATAACCCAAAATATATGTTTTCTATATGAGGTATAAAATTCAAGTAAAAAAACTTCTCTGAAACACTGTATTTCATCTATTTTGGTTAATCCATTTTGTGCGATGAGTTGAAATCGTTTTGGTAAAATGTGTCCAAGAAATTTAAAAAAAAATGTATGTCCGACTAATTAAAGACATAACTATTATGTTGTTGTAGATATGATGAGATCAATTCTGTACCCTAGGGCTCTTTTAACGGTTGCGTCCGGGGTAATGTTTCCCTTGCTGCCCCCATTTTGCTTAATGTTTTCACATTTTCTTTCGTATACTTCCTTCTTTCGCGCGCTCCCTCTCCCTCTCTCTCTATCTCTCTCTCTCGATCTATTTATTCTGCCGCCCCCTTAATTATTGGTCAAACCGGTGACAACGGCCCCCGGAAAACCACATGTGCAGTACGTTCTTGTGAAAAATCTCCCAGTGTCCCATCAAAATTGACACCAAAAAAAAAAAAACCCTGCACTTTAGACCGTTAACTCTGTAAACGTGCATGGGCATTTTTTGAATAATTCTGTGGACCATTAGCCTCTGTTTTTTTTAGCCTAATAATTTTAAGCTATACAACTTTTTTTTCTCACAAAGCAATGTTACCTTTTTCAACTCGGCCAATTTATGTTTAAATTAAATAGGCATGATTTATCCTAATATCTTCCAAGACATGTTCCTAAAAACAGTGGCGTCCATCACTATCCTACTAGATAAACAGACTCGTACCATCTACTCCTAACCATAATCCTATTTGCACACAGGACATTGACCTTTACCGGTCCAAATTTTTGGAATTCATTAAACCAAGAACATAAAGATGCACCAAGCCTCAACACTTTTAAAAGAAAACTAAAAAAATTCCTTCTCTCAAATTACAAGCAATCTATCGCATAACTACCTTCGTCTGTCGGATCGTCTCTACAAAGTCTGCCAATAACAAACACTCACACTTTATCCAACCCTTTTCTCCACAAATAATTAAGAGAAACCGAACCTGATTTTTACCTTTACCTTTTCTTTGTATACCTTCAACCATCCATTCTTTCATTCACTCACTCTTTTCTTTTTCTTCTACTTCTCCACCTTCTGCTTATCTGCTATCATTCCTCTTCTCACATTTTCATCCATCATTGCGTACCACTATCGTATATATTCTTTTTGTTTTATCTAAACCTATATAAAAATGGTCGCATGGACTATATTTGTATGTATATATATATATATTGTAAAGGGGGTCTACAACATACAAGCTCAGTTTTTCAGTAGACCCCCTATCACACCATTATCGATTTTCACAGTTCACGTGACATTACAATGTATCTTTGTTATATTTATGTGTTTATCTTATTTCATCAAAATATGTTTTGTATCAATTTTTTAAATATGTTTATGTGTGTGGAAAATAAAAGTTGAAACGTGTTTAATACTATACCTTTTTGATAATACACACGTTTAATGACATTTCTTGCACAAAAGAAATCATCAAGAACTTTTTAGGGAGAGGGGGTTACTTTTTTGTTTTGATTACATGGATACGCATGGGCAGCAAAAGCGGAGTGGGGGGGGGGGGGGTGCGGGGGCTAAAGGTCCATCTGCATTTCAGCACAACTGCTATAATTCAGATGATTAGAAATAAATGAAAGAAAAGAAAGACAGAGGAATTGATTGATTTTTATTCACCAACAACAAGAATAACATGTGTACAACATTTGTCATACAGTAAGTAATATTACAAGATTTGAAACATATAATAGCTGGTAAATGGGACCAGAAAATAGCACAAGTGCTTGTCGAGCCTGGCCCTCTAAGAAATATACATAGTAATTAAACGATATTGAATTACAAAATATATGTATAACAATTATAACCACAGTGTGGTTACACGGTGTTAAAAGAAAACTTATGTACAGAGCAAAATATAATACTTCTTAACTTAAGAGATGCTCTTTTAATGAATTCCTAAAAGTGCTTCTGGATAATTTTGATTTGATACCAAGGGGTATCTTATTCCACAGATCACTTCCTACAAGAGAGAGAGAAAATTGTCCTTGGGTAGTCCTTAGTTTGGGTAAATGTACCTGTTGACCTGTTTTTTGTCTAGTTGAATAATTGTGCTGTATTGTACTACAATAATCTAGTAAAGAGTGGGGTAAGTTATTTTTAACCAGGTCATACATGAACGTTCCTACACATAAAAAGTGCATATCAAACACACTGAGGATCTTTAAATCTCGAAATGGGTGGGTATGAGCTTGCCAGTGACTGAATGTCATGGCACGTACTGCCATTTTTTGAGTGAGAAATATACAATTTAATGTACTCTTGTATGTGCTCCCCCATACCTCGATTCCATAAGTTAGGTGTGGCTCTATGAAAGCTTTATATAATAGTACCAATGTATACTGAGGTACTACATGACGGAGGCGGAATAAAATTCCAACTCTTTTCCGCATACACGAATTAACGGCTTTAATATGATTGCGCCAAGTCAAATGTTTATCAATCGTTATACCTACAAAATTTGCTTCATCAACTTCTTCCATTACCTCTTCACCTATTACTAGTCTACCAGATAACGTGATTTTCCTCCTACTCCCAATCACCATGAATTTTGTTTTCAAGGAGTTGATGGTTAGCTTATTCGCAATGCACCATTCTTGTATTTTATTTATATGGATATTACTTTTATTTCATTGGCATCAATTTCCGTTCGGTCTGCTGGAAACGTGTAAAACAAGTTAGAATCGTCTGCGAATGGTCTGAAATTGAAAAAGTTAAGGAAGAGAGGGAAGGGTAAACGAGTGTTATCCAGTCCTGGAACGAGTTACATTTAGAGACGTTGGAGCCGGGTCGGGCATAGTGCCCCCATAGTCACATATTAACATGTACGTTCAATGGGTGGTTTCCCCCAAAAAATAGGGGCGCATGCCTGCTGCGCCCCCCTGGATCCGCCACTGAAAAGTGCCCAATTTCTTCCCAAAGAGAGCCCTTGTCTACTATACTTAAAAGGAACTTTTTAGATTTCTTTAGAAAGTGCCATTTACAATTTCACTAAAAAATAAGAGGCACTTTAAGAAGTGCCCCTTTTTACTACATGTATGTCTTTTCAAACTGCTCATGTGCACCTTCAAGCAACGATGAATAATGAAGTCTCTTTCAATCGCCAATGTGTTCCACATGTGTCAGAATGAACTCATCATTTCGAGTCCATTTGGGGCCATAACCATAATTCTGACCCGTGTTTTTTTTTTTTTTTTTTTTTTTTTTTTTTTTTTTTTTTTTACAGTGTAGGCATTTTAAAATATAAAATAATGGGGGAATCTAAAAAATTTCAGCCCGGCCATACCCAAATTAAAAAAAAAATCAAGTGGTCTACGATAGACACTGGAAGCGTGGGGTGAAACGTGATTTCGCCCCCATCCCTTCCAATCCCTTCAACATCGTCGAAGACTCTTACTTCGTAGGAGGTAGGCCTAAGTGTTGATTATATGACATATAATTAATAAGAGGGACAATAAACAATCGGTAATCTGAGGAGGCCGGAATATACCAAAAGAATATCAACAAGTCCATAAAATATCACCAGCTCAGCATCTTGGTTGTTCCGGTCATAGATACCAAGTCGCCTACCATTGGTCACCCAGTCTGGCCAATCACAATGCATGAACTATAATCATACAATATCTTGACTAAAAAATACAGACATGTGTACTAATGATAATGTTTTACAGTGAAAAAAAGAAGTGATGCATTTTTGTAAAATGTGTCCCAGAAACTGAAATATGCGCCTAGTTATAGATATAACTATTCTGTTGTTGTTGTTGTTGTTGTTGTGTAGATATGAGATCAATTTTGTACCCTCTTTTATTTCATGTTTTTACCTTTTCTGCCTTTTCTTTAATTTTCTTCCTTCTTTCGCGCGCTCCCTCCCTCCCCCTCTCTCTCTCTCTCTCTCTCTCTCTCTCTCTTTCCCTATCCCTATCTCTCTCTCGATCTATTTATTCTGCCGCCCCCTTAATTATTGGTCAAACCGGTAACAACGACCCCGGAAAACCACACGTGCAGTACGTTCCTGTGAAAAATCTCCTAATGTCCCATCAAAATTGACACCAAAAAAAAAACCCTGTACTTTAGACCGTTGACTCTGTGAACGTGCATGGGCATTTTATCTTTGAATAATTCTGTTGACCATTAGCCTAATAATTATATGCTATACCCCTTTTTTTCTCACAAAGCAATGTTACTATACCTTAGTGATAATGGGGCCTATACACGTTTAATGACATTTCTTGCACAAAAGAAATCATCAAGAACTTTTTAGGGAGAGGGGGTTACTTTTTTGTTTTGATTACATGGATACGCATGGGCAGCAAAAGCGGAGTGGAGGGGGGGGGGGGTGCGGGGGCTAAAGGTCCGTCTGCATTTCAGCACAACTGCTATAATTCAGATGATTAGAAATAAATGAAAGAAAAGAAAGCGAGAGGAATGAAGAGAGGGAAGGGTAAAAGAGTGTTATCCAGTCCTGGAACGAGTTACATTTAGAGACGTTGGAGCCGGGTCGGGCATAGTGCCCCCATACTTTTTCAAGCACCGTAAAAGTGCCCCTTTTCAATACTAAAAAGCAGCGGCAGATCCACGATTTGAAAATAGGGGGGCGCAGCCAAAATTTGTCGGATATTAACATGTACGTTCAATGAGCGGTTTCCCAAGAATATGGGCGCATGCCACTGAAAAGTGCCCCATTTCTTCCCAAAGAGAGTCCTTGTCTACTACACTTAAAAGGAATTCTTTAAACTTCTTTAGAGAGTCCAATTGAAAATATCTAGAAGAAATAAGAGGCACTTTAAGAAGTGCCCCTTTACATAGTACTATGTATATATATTTTTTTTCAAACTGCTTATGTGCACCTTCAAGCAACGATGAATAATGAAGTCTCTTTCAATCGCCAATGTGTTCCATTGAAAGAATAAAGCTGCCCTTTTAAGCTGTTCCCATGTTTATTTTCAAATTCATTTAAAGAAACATTTCAAATTGCCATTTACGCGCCCTTAATTTTCAGCTCAAGTTATCAGCAAAATTAAACTAAAGAATATCTCCACAATAAAAATGTTCTTTTGAGGAATGTAGTTCAGGCCCAAACATTTAATAATGAAATAAAAAATACAAATTTCACTCGGTCGTTATACGATCTCTCGCAAGGTAATGGGTTTTGGTTTAAAACGAAAAAAATTGTATAATTTCAATGTTAACAAGCACAGGTCTCCTTCCTCCATGTCGCTACGCTCTCTCAATACAATTTAATTCACCTTAAAGGTAGACATTATGTATTCAAGTTATGCTCATTCTTATGTAAACAATCATTATTATTTAATTAGAACATGCCTTTAAAGCCTTAGCATAAATACTCAAAGCTCTGTTGGGATACCTGTTCCATGAATGTTGCGACCCTCTTTTATAATTCTACACGCGACCGACAAACAATCCAATTCCAAGGCCATGAGTAATGATAAAAAAAAAATGATAACTATACATTCTTTAAAAAAAACATGTGTCAGAATGAACTCATCATTTCCAGTCCATTTAGGGCCATAACCATAAATCTGACCCGTTGTTTGTTTTTCGTTCTGTTTTTTAAATATTTTATTTACAGTGTATGCATTTGAAAATATAAAATAATGGGGGGGGGGGGGGATCTAAAATTTCCGGCCCGGCCATACCCAATTTTTTAAATAAAAATCAAGTGGTCTACGATAGACACTGGAAGCGTGGGGTGAGACGTGATTTCGCCCCCATCCCTTCCAATCCCTTCAACATCGTCGAAGACTCTTACTTCGTAGGAGGTAGGCCTAAGTGTTGATTATATGACATATAATTTAATAAGAGGGACAATAAACTATCGGTAATCTGAGGAGGCCGGAATATACCAAAAGAATATCAACAAGTCCATAAAATATCACCAGCTCAGCATCTTGGTTGTTCCGGTCATAGATACCAAGTCGCCTACCATTGGTCACCCAGTCTGGCCAATCACAATGCATGAACTATAATCATACAATATCTTGACTAAAAAATACAGACATGTGTACTAGTGATAATGTTTTACAGTGAAAAAAAGAAATGATGCATTTTTGTAAAATGTGTCCCAGAAACTGAAATATGCGCCTAATTATAGATATAACTATTCTGTTGTTGTTGTTGTTGTTGTTGTAGATATGAGATCAATTTTGTACCCTCTTTTATTTCATGTTTTTACCTTTTCTGCCTTTTCTTTAATTTTCTTCCTTCTTTCGCGCGCTCCCTCCCTCCCCCCCTCTCTCTCTCTCTCTCTCTCTCTCTCTTTCCCTATCCCTATCTCTCTCTCGATCTATTTATTCTGCCGCCCCCTTAATTATTGGTCAAACCGGTAACAACGGCCCCCGGAAAACCACACGTGCAGTACGTTCCTGTGAAAAATCTCCTAATGTCCCATCAAAATTGACACCAATAAAACCCCTTGCACTTTAGACCGTTAACTCTGTGAACGTGCATGGGCATTTTATCTTTGAATAATTCTGTCAACCATTAGCCTAATAATTATAAGCTATACCCCCTTTTTCTCACAAAGCAATGTTACTATACCTTAGTGATAATGGGGCCTATACACGTTTAGTGACATTGCTTGCACAAAAGAAATCATCAAGAACTTTTTAGGGAGAGGGGGTTACTTTTTTGTTTTGATTACATGGATACGCATGGGCAGCAAAAGCGGAGTGGGGGGGGGGGGGGGGTGCGGGGGCTAAAGGTCCGTCTGCATTTCAGCACAACTGCTATAATTCAGATGATTAGAAATAAATGAAAGAAAAGAAAGACAGAGGAATGAAGAGAGGGAAGGGTAAAAGAGTGTTATCCAGTCCTGGAACGAGTTACATTTAGAGACGTTGGAGCCGGGTCGGGCATAGTGCCCCCATAATTTTTCAAGCACCGTAAAAGTGCCCCTTTTCAATACTAAAAAGTAGCGGCAGATCCACGATTTGAAAATAGGGGGGTGGCGCAGCCAAAATTTGTCTGATATTAACATGTACGTTCAATGGGTGGTTTCCCCCAAAAAGTAGGGGCGCATGCCTGCTGCGCCCCCCTGGATCCGCCACTGAAAAGTGCCCAATTTCTTCCCAGAGAGAGCCCTTGTCTACCCATACTTAAAAGGAACTTTTTAGATTTCTTTAGAGAGTACGTGGCATTTACAATTTCACTAAAAAATAAGAGGCACTTTAAGAAGTGCCCCTTTTTACTACATGTATGTCTTTTCAAACTGCTCATGTGCACCTTCAAGCAACGATGAATAATGAAGTCTCTTTCAATCGCCAATGTGTTCCACATGTGTCAGAATGAACTCATCATTTCGAGTCCATTTGGGGCCATAATCATAATTCTGACCCGTGGTTTTTTTTTATTTTTTATTTTTATTTATTTTTTATTTACAGTGTAGGCATTTTAAAATATAAAATAATGGGGGAATCTAAAAATTTTCACCTCGGCCATACCCAATTTTTTAAATAAAAATCAAGTGGTCTACGAAAGACACTGGAAGCGTGGGGTGAGACGTGATTTCGCCCCCATCCCTTCCAATCCCTTCAACATCGTCGAAGACTCTTACTTCGTAGGAGGTAGGCCTAATTGTTGATTATATGACATATAATTTAATAAGAGGGACAATAAACTATCGGTAATCTGAGGAGGCCGGAATATACCAAAAGAATATCAACAAGTCCATAAAATATCACCAGCTCAGCATCTTGGTTGTTCCGGTCATAGATACCAAGTCGCCTACCATTGGTCACCCAGTCTGGCCAATCACAATGCATGAACTATAATCATACAATATCTTGACTAAAAAATACAGACATGTGTACTAATGATAATGTTTTACAGTGAAAAAAAGAAGTGATGCATTTTTGTAAAATGTGTCCCAGAAACTGAAATATGCGCCTAGTTATAGATATAACTATTCTGTTGTTGTTGTTGTTGTTGTGTAGATATGAGATCAATTTTGTACCCTCTTTTATTTCATGTTTTTACCTTTTCTGCCTTTTCTTTAATTTTCTTCCTTCTTTCGCGCGCTCCCTCCCTCCCCCTCTCTCCCCCTCTCTCTCTCTCTCTTTCCCTATCCCTATCTCTCTCTCGATCTATTTATTCTGCCGCCCCCTCAATTATTGGTCAAACCGGTGACAACGGCCCCCGGAAAACCACACGTGCAGTACGTTCCTGTGAAAAATCTCCCAGTGTCACATCAAAATTGACACCAATAAAACCCCTTGCACTTTAGACCGTTAACTCTGTGAACGTGCATGGGCATTTTATCTTTGAATAATTCTGTCAACCATTAGCCTAATAATTATAAGCTATACCCCCTTTTTCTCACAAAGCAATGTTACTATACCTTAGTGATAATGGGGCCTATACACGTTTAGTGACATTGCTTGCACAAAAGAAATCATCAAGAACTTTTTAGGGAGAGGGGGTTACTTTTTTGTTTTGATTACATGGATACGCATGGGCAGCAAAAGCGGAGTGGGGGGGGGGGGTGCGGGGGCTAAAGGTCCGTCTGCATTTCAGCACAACTGCTATAATTCAGATGATTAGAAATAAATGAAAGAAAAGAAAGACAGAGGAATGAAGAGAGGGAAGGGTAAAAGAGTGTTATCCAGTCCTGGAACGAGTTACATTTAGAGACGTTGGAGCCGGGTCGGGCATAGTGCCCCCATAATTTTTCAAGCACCGTAAAAGTGCCCCTTTTCAATACTAAAAAGTAGCGGCAGATCCACGATTTGAAAATAGGGGGGTGGCGCAGCCAAAATTTGTCTGATATTAACATGTACGTTCAATGGGTGGTTTCCCCAAAAAAATAGGGGCGCATGCCTGCTGCGCCCCCCTGGATCCGCCACTGAAAAGTGCCCAATTTCTTCCCAGAGAGAGCCCTTGTCTACCCATACTTAAAAGGAACTTTTTAGATTTCTTTAGAGAGTACGTGGCATTTACAATTTCACTAAAAAATAAGAGGCACTTTAAGAAGTGCCCCTTTTTACTACATGTATGTCTTTTCAAACTGCTCATGTGCACCTTAAAGCAACGATGAATAATGAAGTCTCTTTCAATATCCAATGTGTTCCACATGTGTCAGAATGAACTCATCATTTCGAGTCCATTTCGGGCCATAACCATAATTCTGACCCGTGGTTTTATTGTTTTTGTTTTTGTTTTTGTTTTATTTACAGTGTAGGCATTTTTAAATATAAAATAATGGGGGGATCTAAAAATTTTCACCTCGGCCATACCCAATTTTTTTTTTAAAATCAAGTGGTCTACGATAGACACTGGAAGTGGATGCTTGAATTGGGTGAAACGTGATTTCGCCCCCATCCCTTCCCATTCCTTCAACATCGTCGAAGACTCTTACTTCGTAGGAGGTAGGCCTAAGTGTTGATTATATGACATATAATTTAATAAGAGGGACAATAAACAATCGGTAATCTGAGGAGGCCGGAATATACCAAAAGAATATCAACAAGTCCATAAAATATCACCAGCTCAGCATCTTGGTTGTTCCGGTCATAGATACCAAGTCGTCTACCATTGGTCACTCAGTCTGGCCAATCACAATGCATGAGCTATAATCATACAATATCTTGACTAAAAAATACAGACATAGTGATAGTGACTAGTGATAAATGTTTAACAGTTATTAAAGGAGCGTTCCTCGTAGCTCAAAATCACTTTTGACATTTTGCACAGTGGACCATCCAGTGTTCTTCAAAATGACGTGTACTCTCAATCAATGTCCCAATTGATCTGAATATTCAGCTTTCGATACTGGTCAAGATTTTCTTTGTTGAAGGACTTTGACATTGGAGCTGAAGGTCTGGACTCATGCAACAATTTCTGAAATAGGTAAGTCTTCAAGATATACATCCGTTTGAAAGAAAATTTTCGTGTTTCTGATAGCAGGACTCGGATAGATCATTGCATTGTAATAAAATGTTTGTTACTGCAGAAGAAGTAGAGCTTTGGTCGATTTGTGTAACTGATAGCTAACAATATACTATTATATAAGACAGGAGAGTGATGAACGGTTCTTACTTTTGAACATGTATAAACATAAGATGAACTCATGATATCTCGTGTTTAAAGTTCTCTTTGCGACATTCTCTTGAACTTGCTGATGTGAAAAAGTGTATCTATTTAGTCGTGCGCGCATGCCTTTTACAAAAAGAAGAGAGAAGAGAGGAGTATACTTATTTTCTTTCATTCTCAAGTATAAATCATCATTGTTACAAAGTACGAACCGAATTGAATTGAGCTCCCAAGATGTTTTGATACCAAGACGCATGCATGATATGCTATTGCTTAAAGGTAATACAAAGTTGTGGTATGGGGTCATGAATTTGTTTCAAATAAACGTATAGGAAGCATATGCGATCCTACAATATTCAGTGATCGTTGTCGCGGTTGAAATCGACTCCAAAGTGATGAAATGTTGTATAGCTCCCTCTCAAGGTCAAAATATTAATTTAACTATTACACAATGTTTCTTTACTATAATCGACCAATTGGCTATTTCCGTTTGGAAATTATATATCACAACTACATATTCTCAGATTTTAATGGCCGCAGCTACGATTGTATGGCCGTAGGCGCTATTTGCAATTTATCAAAATTTACCGGGAGCACCGGGAAATTTTTATATTCAATTTTTCTCGAAAACAGAAATGTTTTAGGGGTTAATTTTTTTAGTGCTTATAATACATCCACAGAGGCATCCAAATATATCACAATTGTAAAAATTCACTATCCACCCAATTTTCAAAATGTCCAAAAACTTTGTATTACCTTTAATGTAACATTAAAACAGCCGCTGCGCATATATTAATTAAATCTGAAGAGGTGATCGATGGACTTGGTTAACGGGGGGGGGGGATATAAATGTTCAGATTTTGTACACCCCAGGCAATTTTGTATGAAGAGGCCGATTAAAATATCTCGGTGAAAGGGGGGGGGGGGGTTGTGGTACGTTACAATTTTAGATCGTCCATTATAGCTAGGATGTATACTGTAGTAAACTGAGAACATATAATTAATTTGATTAAGTATTAATCTATATTTTTGTTATGTTTTGCATGAACATTGATTTTAATGATAATCCCAAAATGCGGATTTTAATTGGTTCAATAAATTTATTGGATTTGATTTGATTCAATTTCCATTTTCCCCCTCCGCCCCTCCCCAATAAAAAGCATACATGCTCTGGTGGGACCCGGCCGGATCTCTGGTCATTTTCCCCACCATTTTTCTTCAAACATATTGAGCCGGGGGGGGGGGGGGGGGGGTCCAGGCACCTGAGAACATTATTAGGCCTAAATGTTTCGTGTTTGGAATTGTCTATATTTTTTATCAAAGTGTCATATAAAGACCTAAAACGTACATATAACTTAGAACAATATTTAACATTAGACAATAAAAAGGTAAACGCTAAGAACTTTCTAAAGATAAGAATAAGTAATGGTACATGTAGATTAATGATTGAACAAGGGATCCGAGGCACAAACGACTGTACACGTGTATGTCCCACCTGTCCTCTGGAAACAGTTTCACTGTTTCACTTTATTGTGAGATGTCGCCCATCTTTCAATAACCATCGCAAAAAAAAAAAAAAAATTAATACAGATCATCCCAGCTAACACATAACGTTATCATAACATTATATGCCATTGTTACATCTACTATTATCAAAGCCATAGTTACAAGAATTAGTTGTTGGTATTCAACTGACAACCCTAAAAAAGCTGAGTCTTATGAATCCATCTCACAGCTAAGGGGGGTGGATCTCCACCATAAGACCTCGATGGTCAACCATGCGTTCGCCACAAAAGTCTGCATGCACGTCACCCACAAATTAATGTTCAAAACTGTATACCGGTGGTCAATTTCATTAATTCAATAATCAATTGATTATGCTGATTTATGCGAGTTCTGAACTTTACTCTAAACAAACTAAGCTTCAAAACTGCCAATTTTGTGTATAGACACTCTCTGTAAGACTCTGATCAAATGTTCTTTTAAAAATTTGGTATCAAAAGTTTTTCTTATGTGTTTTATTGTTGTTTTTTTTTATTTCTTACTATTTTCTTTGTTTTACAATTTTTGTTTTTTATTGTTTTTTTAGATGGAATTTGTTGATGACACATTTATGATCATAAACAGCATGGAATCGATTGGTTTTAATCAGTAAAGGCAAGAATAATATACATTTATGAATTTTGGCTGAAAAATTGTTTGTATTGGAATTGTACATGAAGCCATGTTTTTGAGCAATGTTTGGTCTGAGGTGCGCAACTTCAAAACCACATGTGTGGACAAAAAAAATTTGCAAGACTCAAAAGAAAAAGTCATAACACACTGTGTCTACTGCGTTGCAGGCATGTTGCGTGAAACGATGGGCCTTTTACTGTTAAGATGGTATATACATGTAGATGAAAAATGTAATGCTGATGCTAGAGGTGCAGCTGTAGTACTTTGGCTCTTTATATGCAATCATTTTTGATATATTATCTTTGTAATCATATACATGTACATAAATTATGTATGCTTGTTATATAGTTTATAGGGCCTACAGGGTAACCTTATTACAAGATCTTCACCTTGTTATCAGGCTTTCAGTGGTACCTCATTAAGAGCGGTTCCTCTTGTTACCTTGCTGTAAATTGAAAACCCATGATAATAACAATATAACATGTGTAGGGGAGACTGGAAGTTCAGTGGGACACTCCATTATCTTAATAAATATGAAGACAATGTTAAATTCATTTACATCAGTCAAAAGGCTTCACTAAATGCCATTTAAAAATATGCCAAAAACCACTGTAAACTTTTGCACACAAGTACAGGATAAGCGCCTTATTTTCACTAATTTTATTACTGATTTTAAACATTTATTCAGAACGGGTGATCTGACATTTGCTCCTGCGACAATTGCTCGCCTTATTTTCTTCAAAGGTATAGGGTTATGGTTCTGGTTGTGATAGGTTTCTTGGTTCAGAATAATAGGAGGATAAGGATTAAGGTTAGTGTTAGGTTTGGGTTTAGGGTCCATGATTGGCTTAATATGCAGACTTTCCATTGGAGCAAGTGTAGCCAGAACAAATGTCATGGAATCTCCCAACCAAGTGGGATACCCCTTGTGATAGTGATTATCCTCTGAGGTGATTAAATGATTTAATACAAGATTTTTTGATGGCCATCAATTTCAGTTGTTTTTAATATCTGGGGTAAACTGAGACATTAGTAATGCAATGAGCAATATCGGTATCCTTTTTTTGTGTCTGAGTGTACGCTTATATGGGTCTCCCAGTTTACCCCGAGGTGGCTCAATTAACCCCCAAACTAAGGGTTTGCAAAATTTATGATTACATGAAAAGTCAAGCTGTGAGAATTCAATCTATAACTGCCATATTTACCTATGTATCTATTATGCATCCTAGAAAAAAGGAAACCATATTTCAGGGCAGAAATTTTCTGTCATAATAATAATTCCATCGATGAGATATACATTTATGAAAAGCTCTACTTTTATTTGATTGCATAACATATTATTCATATTTCACGCACGATTGCATTAAACCAATAAAAAGTGGGGGTTCCAAAATTTAATTTGCACAAAGCAATTGCAACTTCGAGTTAGTAGGATAATAAATATAATTTTTTTTTTGAAAAAAAGAGACATTACATTGAAAAAAAATATCATTATTTTCTCTCGTACATGACACATTTTGCATTAAAAATCAATTAAGTACACTTGAGAAGAAGTAAAATGAAAATATGCTAGATTTCTTACAATTGGGTAAGAAGCCATTTTAGCTTTCCTGATTTAGCAGCTGACATTGGATCTACATGTAATGCTTAAGTGAATTCACACAAACCTTCTGTTCACATCCTTCCCAAGACAGCATTAAAAGAGCCCTTGAACATGGCTACTTAAACACTGTATTGTGATGGGTAAATTCACTCAAGCATTTGGTTCATTGTCAGCTGCTAGATTAAGAAAGCTGAATGGCTTCTTAATCAAAATCTACTAATTTGGGAGAAATCAAGGATCTTTTCATTTTATATGCATGAAGTGTTATATAAAAGAGAAAAATATTAATTTGTGTGTGATGTGTTTCATTTTCCAAAATAAGTATCTTTACTACCCTATAAACTAACTCAAAATTGCAATTTGATTGTGCAAATGAAATTTTAATACCACTACTTTCAATTTGTTAAATTCAACCATGCATGAAATATGAATAATAGATTATGCATCAAATAAGAAACCGAGCTTTCCACACATGTACATCTCATTACAGAAATTATTATCATGACATAAACAAAATTGCCATGAAATCCAGTTTTTTTTCTTGGGATACACTGTATAGTCTTTTAATATACAAATATACATGTACTTGGTTTCGTCCAATTATTTGCTTAGTTATAGTTGGTAATATTTTTTAAGTGAAGAAAAATGTTCCATTTCTCCCCGGTTTTCCCTAATACATGGGACTATAAATGATTGGCATTACCTTGGTGCATGCTGAACACAAGTGCTTTCACTTTGATTTCATTACTTGTTCTGTGACAACAAATCAACCAACAATTTGGGATCTACATGTACTTATTTCTACTAATTACAGAAATAATTGTTAACCGTAAATCTTCCCTTGTATATGTATCTTAGAATATAAGGTTACCTACTTTACGATTGAATGATTCTTGTTCATTACTCAAATTGTTTTCAACATTTTGTCATGATTAAAAGATTTTGATGATGTTATTTTAACTAAAGCATTTAAATAATCCTTTTTTCACTTTTTGTTTTATGTTATATTAGAAACACAATTGTATGCATTTGGAAGATGTATGAATGCAGAAATGTTATCAAAATGTAATTGTTCAATGTCATTGCAACATTTGATGAACATTTCTAAAATAACATTTAAAGAACGTTACACAAAACAACATTGTAATGTTTCTATTAAATGTTTAAATTATATCAAAATATGGTCTTAAAAATAGATGTCTAACCTTTTTATAACATTTCATTCAAACATCTGTAAGATATCGTTACAACATCTTATCAACATTTCTAAGATAATATTTTTAAGTCATTTGGGGATATCATCATTCAAATGTTTCTATTAAATGTTATAATGATATCAAAATGTATGGTCTTAGAAATGATGGCTCACATTTTAAAAACATTTCCTTCAAACATTAATAAGATATCATTACAACATTTAATTAACATTTCTAAGTTAATATTTTAAAAACATTTTGGGATATCATCATTCAAATGTTTCTATTAAATGTTTAAATGATATCAAAATGTATGGTCTTAAAAATAGATGGCTCACATTTTAAAAACATTTCCTTCAAACATTAATAAGATATCATTACAACATTTGATTAACATTTCTAAGCTAATATTTTTAAAACATTTTGGGATTTTATCATTCAAATGTTTCTATTAAATGTTTAAATGATATCAAAATGTATGGTCTTAGAAATAGATGGCTCACATTTTAAAAACATTTCTTTCAAACATTAATAAGATATCATTACAACATTTAATTAACATTTCTAAAATAACATATTAAAAACATTTAAGAATAACAATATTGTAATGTTTCTTTGAAATGTTATAATGATATCAAAATGTATGGTCTTAGAAAAAGATGGCTCACATTTTAAAAACATTTCCTTCAAACATTAATAAGATATCATTACAACATTTAATTAACATTTCTAAAATAACATATTAAAAACATTTAAGAATAACAATATTGTAATGTTTCTTTGAAATGTTATAATGATATCAAAATGTATGGTCTTAGAAATGATGGCTCACATTTTAAAAACATTTCCTTCAAACATTTATAAGATATCATTACAACATTTAATTAACATTTCTAAGTTAATATTTTAAAAACATTTTGGGATATCATCATTCAAATGTTTCTATTAAATGTTTAAATGATATCAAAATGTATGGTCTTAGAAATGATGGCTCACATTTTAAAAACATTTCCTTCAAACATTTATAAGATATCATTACAACATTTAATTAACATTTCTAAGTTAATATTTTAAAAACATTTTGGGATATCATCATTCAAATGTTTCTATTAAATGTTTAAATGATATCAAAATGTATGGTCTTAGAAATGATGGCTCACATTTTAAAAACATTTCCTTCAAACATTTATAAGATATCATTACAACATTTAATTAACATTTCTAAGTTAATATTTTAAAAACATTTTGGGATATCATCATTCAAATGTTTATATTAAATGTTTAAATGATATCAAAATGTATGGTCTTAGAAATGATGGCTCACATTTTAAAAACATTTCCTTCAAACATTTATAAGATATCATTACAACATTTAATTAACATTTCTAAGTTAATATTTTAAAAACATTTTGGGATATTATCATTCAAATGTTTCTATTAAATGTTTAAATAATATCAAAATGTATGGTCTTAGAAATAGATGGCTCACATTTTAAAAACATTTCCTTCAAACATTGATAAGATATCATTACAACATTTAATTAACATTTCTAAGTTAATATTTTAAAAACATTTTGGGATTTTAAAATAATAATAATAATAATATGGATATTTATATATCATTAAAATGTTTCTATTAAATGTTTAAATGATATCAAAATGTATGGTCTTAGAAATAGATGGCTCACATTTTAAAAACATTTCCTTCAAACATTAATAAGATATCATTACAACATTTAATTAACATTTCTAAGTTAATATTTTAAAAACATTTTGGGATTTTATCATTAAAATGTTTCTATTAAATGTTAAAATGATATCAAAATGTATGGTCTTAGAAATAGATGGCTCACATTTTAAAAACATTTCCTTCAAACATGTATAAGATATCATTATAACATTTAATTAACATTTCTTAAATAACATATTAAAAACATTTAAGAATAACAATATTGTAATGTTTCTATGAAATGTTAAAATGATATCAAAATGTATGGTCTTAGAAATAGATGGCTCACATTTTTATAACATTTTCTTTAAATGTTTGAAAAATATCATTAATATGTTATATCAACATTTTTGATAATATCAAATTGATATTGTTATAATGTTTAAGCTTTATGTTAAACAAACATTTTAAAAATGTTTTTTTGATGTTGATGTTTAATGTTATAAATATGTTTTCTTGATAATCACAAGACCATACATTTTCATATGATTTTAACATTTGAACAAAACATTTCCCAAACGTTTAGCCAAACATTATCATGATGTTCTTATAATGTTTTTGTGTTAGCTGGGATGCAATAGTACCCTCCTTTTTTGAAAATAGCTTGGGAGGCTGCATATATATTTCATCATGTATTTTTCTTTGTTATGTTAATTCTGCTTATTATACTATGATACTGTTTTTCGCTTAAGCATAACTGCTTTTTGATTAAGTATTAATTTATATTTTTGTTATGTTTTGCATGAACATTGATTTTAATGATAATCCGAAAATTCGGATGTTGGTTCAATAAATTTATTGTATTTGATTTGATTTGATTTCCATTCGCCCTCTCCGCCCCCCCCCCCCCCCCCACAAAAAAAAGAGCATACACGCTCTGGTGGAGGCAATATAAAAATGTTTATAATACATCCTACGTCTTAACCCTTACTGCACCGGGGGCCTCCGAGCCCTTCCCCAACACATTTTTGCAGCGCAATAATGAACGCAGCATTTTCAGAAAGGCCACTTCACGACTATCTTCGTAACTGATCTTTTGACATCTAGTTGTTTTAAAGGGCAACCGAAATTGGAGATTTTTGTCATTTTTTGTATAAAAACAAAATCAGTAATGTTTCACTCTTTAGACTTGATTTATCATTGAAAATTGATCTAGATAATGACCTTTAGTATCAAAAGTCCTAAAACAAAGCAAATACATAAATAAAAATAATAGAATCATAAGAATTTCATAAAACAATGAAATTATAATGCATAATAATCAAAATAGACATGGACAACTTTTCTATCTGGTAATAACCAATAAGATTTTAAGAAACTTTTTGCCAAGAAATAAACTCTGTTAAAGCTTTATTTATGTAAATATTAATAAAAACATAATTTATTAATATAATTTGCATAAATTAGCATAATTGATGAAATAAGCAATTTCCAGAAAAAATAATATAATGGCGTGATCTCTTCCTTTGCGCACTTTTTGATTCACGTGCCCAGTTTCGTGGCGAAATTAGGGGAGGGGACCTTTGAGGCCCACCCCCCCCCCCCCCCCCCCCCAACCCCAGTACGAAGCTCAAAATAGCCCGGTTCAGGAAGGGTTTAAATGAAAAGTCTTGCTTTCTTCCAATTTGGATCAAAATTAATTAAGCTATAGCACATCATATCAAATTCAACATCATACTTTTAATTACATGTTAATTTTGAGGTCAGTTAATTTCATGAGTTCCCTATACTATAGCAGACATACATGTATGTTTTTAAAACTATTTTTCAACAATTAGAGGATGAAATTGTTATATTCCTTTGTCAAAACCAGAAAATTTTAGGCGATTGCGTAATAAAATGGATAGTGGCTGGCAATGGAATGAACCATTAGTGAAGTGATCTTCAAAGCATAAACAATGCACAAATTAAATTGAGCAGATTTAATATTCATGTTGAATGAATTTAATCAACACCTCATGTACCACAAGTACTTTTAAATAGGAAACGACAACAAGTATATTATAAAATATTAACTGAATACATTTCCTGAAATTAATTTTCCAAAATATAGGTAATTTATAAATATATACTTATATTTTTCATATTGGCACAATCATGCTTCAATGTTGTTGATTTCTCTTGTCTAGTTTGTACAACACTCAAACTATTATTACATTTTCTTCAATTAGCCTAACTTAACCAAAAGCCATAACACAAGAAAATGGCTGCAGGTAAATTATTACAACAACAAAACAAAAAATAGCTCAAAATAATTTCTCAAAAATAGGTGAACATCCCGGGGCAAAATTTTAGGTATTATTTACCCTCATGGATGTATTAATGTGGAACATCTCAAGTATTGCTCCTTCCTCTTTTACCCAATTAAACTGCATTATTGTTTTGGACACATTGTTTTGGACCTCATGTTGGCCCCCCAAAATAGATTATGTACAAAACATTCTAGACTTTTTTTCTAAATAAGTAGTAATTACTCTTTTCCCCAGTTATGACCAATAATATGATGACCGATATGAAATAGTCAATACAAAAACAAAACAAAATCAAATATTGAGATTTCGAAAACTTGAATACATTTAAATCAAAATTACTATAGTCCATTTACTTTTGCATAAATGTTTATATATTCTTTACATATCAAATATGTCTCACAATCTTATTTACAAATGAAATAAAATAATGTGCCTCATAGATGGTGCAATATTATTATTAGATGTTTAATAATAAATATGACATAATTGCCATGAATTTTTTTTACCCAGTACGAGATTTAAATATGCTGTTAGTCTAATGACTACAATTATTTTACAGATTGGTCCTTTAAGGCCAAAATTGACATTTCAGATACCCTTGTGTTCAAATTACCGCTTTTCATTGATTGCCTCATAACACTGCCAATCGTGTCTTTTAAGTCTTTTCTAAATCTACATGTAGCTCATCTTCTATTTTATCAATATACGTTTGTGAAATTAAAAAAAAAATCATACCAAAATTGATTACATATGAAATGAAAATAATGTAATACACAAGAAAATAACAAAGAAATAAATTACCCCCCCCCCCCCATTCAATATTTTTAACTAAGCTCAGAATCTTTGAATATGACATTGACCTCCATATTTCCTTAAATAATGCATTAAATAATGCATTAAATATGCATTAAAATTGCATGAAGTAGAATAAAATAATAAATAAGCTACCTATGTGTCTACAAAAACAAGGCGGTTGAAACTTGCAGGTAAAACTTTAACCTCAAATGACCTTAGACCCTACTTTTGACTTTTACCCCAACAACATTTGAAGGTCCCATTATACCCTTTTCACATCTATTTTTCTTAACCCCGGACTATCCTTAACCCCATACTATTTTTTTGCTGTTCACATCTATTTTCTTAACCCCGGACTATGTGCTTAGCCGGGGTTAAGAAATTTCACGCGATTCACACTACGTTCGCCTTAGCCCCGGACTATTCGATAGCTCATGAATATTAATGCTTTTGCTACCGCGCATGCGCCTTTCGACTAAATGAAGGGGAAAAACCCGCGCGCTATAATCAATATCGGTCAACGAACTCTTTGCTTGTGGTAAAAAGACCAACAATATACAGTACGGTACGTAATAATTTTAGCTCGCTCGTGTTGTGTTATCCAGCCTTGCGCAAAGCGTTTTCCCTTTATTATTTTACCGATACAAATCAATTACCCATTTTTCATCCAATTCACTTGATAAATTTACCTACGTAAATATGACTGATAATGATAAATGCAATAAAAAATTATGAGCTACATGTTCTTTCACTATTTTTTTAAATCAATTTTATAATAAAGATTTTTTCATAATGACCTCTGCCTCGTAAAAGACTAAACGTCAATACAGAGAGCATGCATGCGTAACGTGAACTGCATGCATAGCGCGCGATAAATGCAAATTCACGACCACACGACCACGCTGTCTGTGATTGGCTGTTGCTTAGCCCCGCTTCTCCTTAGCCCGGTTCGGATTCACACTACGCAGCTTAGCACCACAATTGCCCGGCTAACCCCGCAATTGCCCGGCTAACCCTGCTATTTTGCAGGGCCAGATAGTCCCGTACTATTTGTGGGGTTAGCCCACTTTGGCAAAACGTAATGTGAACAGAAAGCCGGCTAAAATTACCCCGGGTAATTGGTGGGGCTAAGGAAGGAATTGGTGGGGCTAAGAGCCCCCTTAGCCCCACCTATTTCCCGGGGTTAAGCAATATTTGGTAGATGTGAAAAGGGTAATAGTGTATTTACCACCTGAGTTTAGTTGAAATCGGTCCTATGGCTGCAAAGTTATTAGAGTTTATTTATAGTTAAGGACGGACAGAGAACTCTTAACCTACCTCCACCTTCAGCGGGCTCAACCAAAAACATGCAACAGAATTCTTTGCGAATGTTTCGACATGTACTACATGTAGTATATAGAAGCAAATTTTCTCGCAAATGGACCAGCTATTACATGTAGCCAAGATATTGGAGGGGGTGGGGGGATGGGGTGGTTACTGAACCATAATTATTTCAAGACTTGGGGGGGGGGGGGGGGGATAGTTATTCTGTCAGTTGAAATTTAAATTGCAACACAATATACAGTGGAAACTCTATATAAGAGTTCTGATACAGTCCACTCCTGTTATAAAGAGCGCTTATACAACAAGATTTTGCTATAACGAGGGAATTCTCCCGGTCCAAATTTCAAACATGTGCATATATGTGTGTGTGTGTTCAGTAGAACAAGATTTTGTTATAACAAGTTAATTGGCTTGGTCCCAAGCATCTCGGTATGACGGGAGTTGACTGTATAAAAAGCTATTTCTCCAGTCACAATGAGATCAATTTGTTTTGTTTTGTTTTCTTTATTGACTACTGATAACAAACAAAATCTTTCGGTGCCACGAACCTCGTAATAAAGAGATTTCACTGTATAGTTTAAATTATATTTCTTAAATGGTTTACTAGCAATAATTCAAAATATCACATTTCATCGGAAATATACCACACCCCTTCATTAAAAAAATGGTTAGAACTTAGAAGACCAAAGTCAATATCTTATTAACCCATTAACAACGGGAACCGGACGCTTCCTGTTTTAAACCTATGGGAATGGGATAATTCAGTTGTCAACGGGTTAATTGCACATGACATTCATATACCATTTTTTTTTTACATCTAGATGTTCTGCATTTGTTGTCCTACTAAATTGGAGGCCTTATAAGTACGGTAAACACAACACTAATCCAGTAAAACTATTAAAACTAAATATAATGTTTATAGAGAACACATCCTAAACATGTTAAATCCCAAATATGTTTGGATAAACATTTCAAAAGGGTCTTCTTGAAGAATATAGTAATACATATATTCCATATTGTAAATTGTTCAAATATGAATAGAACCATTGTATCTTCTAACTAGATATAAATATATATATTATAGGTTTGACTTGTGTATTTTCTACAGTTATCAATCAACTACATGTACATAACATTGTTGTTATGCACATTAATGATTCAATGATAATGAGATTTAATGAACAGAGCATACATGTGTACATGTACCTCAAAATTGCCAGGGCCATTTGTTGGCTCATTTTACTTAATGTACCCTCCCTGGTCATATTATTGCAACATAGCTAAAATACGTGCGATTTTGATTTTACAAGCCTTTCTGTATATTGTTATATACATTCATAACCATAGTGTTGTCGACCATTTTTGTATATTGTGAAGACGGAAGACTTGTCCCTTTTCATTCCTGAGAGCAGAAGATTACCAGACCCTGTCATTTCTGAAACAAAGGGAAAGACAAAAAAACAAAGGCAAACAAATTTTTGGGAGGGGGGGGGGGGGGGGGGGGTTATCAGTGAACAAAATCATGAAACTGTTTCATATTTCTCCCAAAACTGTTTACAGGCTTCGTTTATACTTTTGGCAAAGACATAATGGCCATAAGGTACCAATACAAGGGCAACACCCAGAGAAGAAAGATTTCTTTGTGCCGTTGCTAAGGAGGATGCGTGCCAAAATCAGAGGTCGTGATTATCCAGCAAAATGTAATAAATGTGTGAAAAATTCACCTAATGCAGTAAATTACAATATATTCACCACAAGAAACTGACTATAATTTGATATATCAGTGGAATAAAGTTGCATTTAAACGTCTTTGCAATACAGGACTAAATCCTCCTTGGCAACGGCACAAATAAATTTTAAAATCTTTCCTTATGTCTTTCTTTGTTTTGTTTTCTTTCCATCTGCTCCTTTTCAATTTTCTTATGGACATGCGTTTTGAACCCACCCCCTTTTGTGTTACGCCACCTAAATCTAAAAATCGTGCACCTATCAGATCAAAGTGTTCTTAACTCTAACCCTATAAGCGGATCCCCCCCCCCCCCTTTCCCGAAATTGAGCCTTTTTATTTTGTCGCTCACATAATTATGTCAATAACATTAACATAAAGCAACTGGGGGCATCTTAAAAGATAGCACCTAAAACAAGATTGTTTGATTTACTCGCTAATCGTAGATTGTGTTCAAGTATTGTAATTTTTGTTTATAATTTTTGCTACTAATGGTCTCAATGTTTACCACCTAATATGCTTACATCGAGAAATACATTAGAACTGTTAAGTTTATAAACTACGATATAAGATATAACAAGAAACTGTATGTAAATGAAATTAAATGATAAAAAATTCTGCAATAATAAATTAATTCACCCATGCAATTTTCATGAAAATAGATGTAATGCGCAGTTTGTGTCCTTAAGCATTGAAACCAGTCCTATAAATGTTGCTCGCTTGCTTTGACGACTACTCCACTATAAAAAAATAAAAAAAATACATAGATTTACGTAAAGACAAACGATATTATAATCAAATATAGTCAGGAGTGAGGGATATGTCTCAGAATGTTAAAGGGAAATCAATATTTCATTGCAAGATTGCTTACTTTGGGGGGGGGGGGGGAGGGATCAAAGAATCACATCTTCAGTGAAAGTTTAAGAATAAATTTATAAATATAAAGAAAGGTATGATAATTTGAAAGTTGCTATCAAAAATGATAGAAAATCTCCTATTGGTAATGCGGTCCATCTGTGTGATGACATACATGGAGAACTTTTCCCATATGGTGGACAAAAATATGTTCAAAACTTTATTTCCACCCCATTCCAATGATAGATGAGACGTTGAGTGTGTAACTTGTTTTTACATGACCTCCCGTTAAAATAATCTGTTCCACTATTATAATAGAGAAATGACTTATTTCAGTAAAGTGTTTACCAACAAAATGGGAAAGATAGTGACACCACACATCATGGTTGCATTAGCAATGGGAGAATTCCTCATTAGTGATTCTAAATTTCAAAAAATCATATCTTTCCCATTGACGTCTGATATTTCTGAAACATTGCCCCAATTTTTTTTTTTAATATTCTGCAGTCTTACAATAAAATTTTCTCTGAAAAGTTAATTCCCTTTGTCTTTTGTAGGTTTGCCTTTGGTACATATTTTCTAAAAGAAATTGTCTTTGTTGCCCCTTAATTTGATAAATCCTTAGGGAAATAAAATATATTTTAGTTAAGAATGTAGGATCTGATCAGAGGCGGGAGCTTTTTTTGTATTCAAACTCTCATTTGTTTTGATGGATTCTTGCAGGTAACCATAATATGTGGGATAAATCAAGGCAAAGAGCAGCAAACAGTTATGGATGGGGAGGGGTGGAGGCAATTTCCTATGCTCCCAACATCAATACTCATGATTTAATATGCCGCAGAATATAACAGAGAGAAAGATTTAAATTTTATTCAGTATTTACTTTGATAATACCTCAACATTTTTTTTTCCTCAACATGTTTGCAATACAGTTAGTACAGGGGGGTGTTTCACCAAGTCGTTCGTAAAGTTACAAACGACTTTACGAATGACTGGAACATGTTCTTGGGTGCTATACTAATCACATTCTTAATCATTTAGCACAAGAACTGATCACCAGTTGTTCGTAAAGTCATGCGTAAATTTGAATTATGAACGACTTGGTGAAACACCCCCTGGTACATGTACATGTATGAGAAAATACTAAGGAAAATGCAATAAACAAATAAATAATATAGTGTGCCCGGCAAAAGGGTGTGAACAGAAATATGGGTCGATAATTTTAATTATTAATTTTGTGATAAAATGATAGAGAAATGATCTTTCACATGATATGATTCATGGTCCTGGGAGTAACATCATTATAACATTATAGTTCAATTTGGATTAGATATTTCGTTCCCCTGTCATTTTTATCAAAAATTAAAGAAAAAAAAAATGGCCCAAATTTGTGTTCGCACCCTTCTCCCGGCACACAACGAAAATTACGATTTCAATGCTAATCTATAACATAAAATAGGAAATACAAATAAAAGAGGGCAGCTAGATCCTTGAAGTAAAGCTTTGCCTGAGGAACATAATCTTTACTAAAAATAAGGAATCACGTTCTCACCAGTAGCAAACAATGTGTAATAGTATTTATCAAAAGTTAAAAAGAGCCCTTTTTGTTTGGGGGTACGAGAAACGCGGAAGGGGAGGGGTTACTACGATTCCTGTCATCCCTGACCACCTCCTCTCATTACAAAATATTTCTGCTGTCGGGCCAGCTTTGAATTTATCAATATTTTTTAGGCACTTTTAGTACATTGTCATGGTCAAGACTATATCAAGCGAAGGAAGGGGGGCAATAGTCAATTAATATGGGAAGGGGGAGGGTAAACTGCCCATTTCTATAATATATTTCAAATATCATTATATATAATGGGCACACCACATGGGAAAATAGGAATAAAGTAACTTCTTAATTTCGCTCTATACTCAGTTTTAGAATTATGGACATCACGTCCCATATCACTTAAAATGTTCAGTTTATAATGGGCTACGATTTAGCGATATAATAGGGAAAATGCTAAGAACCTGTATTTTTCTCTATATAATAAAAATCAAATGTATATATAATTGTAGATGATTTAATATTTTTTTATTTGATACAAGTCAGGTTGATTTGAGGTTTAATCTGAAAGTCATTTTGTTACATTTAAAAACACCAACATGTCCCCAATATAGTATTACACATACTTGTACGGAGCTTATATTGTTACTAGTATATTGCAAAAATGTTGTTTTTGTTGAAATCAAGTTCATGATTTTAGGATGCTCCAACATTTTGGTTAAATAAGATACAAACCTGTAATTTTCACAGGATGTTGTGCATATAATTGGACAATTTTCTAAACAGTTGCAAATGAAATTTCACTTCTGAGTTTTGATATATGCAAAGTATGAAATTTGATTACATTCAAATTTTTGAAAACAATGAGCAAAAATTAATTTTTTCCCTCAAAATGTTTATTTTGAGCCCTCTGAATTCCATCAAACTAGGTATCATTGTGTACACAATTTAATACTTTTAAATAATACTAAATTTTAGGTGATTTGATGTATTAGGACGCCCCCTTCAATTTTGAGGTGACCGCTACAAATTTATAAGAGCACACATCTGAAATATTGTTTCCGATGATATTATCTTTCCAAACATCAAGGTGTGCATAGTTTGTACAGAAGTAACATAAAAATCCTCTTTTCTGACTTTGGCCCTTTGCTTATTTAAAAAATGACATGCAAAATAAGGTAGGGTGAGATGGTAACATCTTATGAGGGAAAATAGTTGATTTTTGAGGGCCCCAATTTTTTTTAAATTTTGAGCCCCCATATCTTTCCTCCCTGAAACTTCCTTTCATAAGATATATAATTATAGGGGGTTCCTTCATTTCATAATTTCAATTTTTCTTATGTGTACAACAAATGGGGTCGCTCCCATAGATTTTGGGTGTACCACTTCCCCCCACCCCCTCAACCACCCTCATCATTTTTAATTCTATAGGAATTTCAAGTGCTAATTAGCTCATATTTATAGGCATGATATAGTTTTTATTCAGTTTTCAAATGATACCAATTTGATGACAATACTCAGCCTAGATATGAACACAATGACATTTGAAAAAGCCACCCATTTTGGGTGGTGAGTTCAAAATGCATGACCGTATGCATTTCTTTGTTCTTTTCTCTTCTCTTTACCTTCTCCTTTTTTTTTTTTAATGCTTTGTGTTCCCCCGTTTCCATCTTCTTCTTCTATTAATAATTATGTGCACACCTTGTGTATTCTTTTTTTTTTTTTTTTTTTTTTTTTTTTTTTTTGTGTTTGTTACTCGGGTTAGTGGTTTGGAGTGAGAACAGCGTGGATTTCCTTAGCCGGGGTTAGGCAGATAACAATGCCAGTGAGAAAAGGAAAAATAAATAGTACAGGGCTAAGGATAGTCCGGGCTAAGAAAACACAATGAGAAAAGGGTAGGAGTCATAATAAATCATTACCATGGGTTACAGTGTACTACATTGTATCAACCTTCATCTGTGATACACATTGGTATTAGGGAAGGGCTTTTTTTAATAGTAATTATTGGTATATATATAGAAGACATCTATTTTTCCAAATGTGAAAACATTATTACATACAAATAGCTTTATTTTAAAATGATTATAGAGGGCCATTCCACGGTAACTCGTGTTACAAATAATGGGTACATTTCAAGATTATGGGTCGATATCTTTAAAATTGTTAAGATCTACAAGTTACTTTTTTCACTATATGATGACATAAATGGTACACTGGGGTACCAACTAAAAAATCACCATTATTGTTGAATTATTTAATTTTTTCAGCGCTGTACCCTGGGTTACCAAAAAATGCGTAAAATTGATTTTTAGAGTTTTATGCAAGAAGATTTTTTCTCGTTAGTGATCTTATGCAACAATTAATGTATGCAAATAATAACTTTATTCTAATTTACATGTTCTGTACTAATTATTGATCTTGTGACTTTGAATGTAAAATGTCATTGCAACTTTGAAACTGTACCGTAGCGGACAATTTATTCATGTATTTATTGTGCTACATTATATGATTTTGCAGATTTTCTATAAAAATTTTGTATAAAATAAAATAAATAAATAAATTTTAAAAAAAATTAGGAGAGGGCACTTCACAGAACCGTACCCCGGGTTATTACCATACACCGGGTACTGCGTTGTGCATCATATGTAGCATAGACATAGACTGATTAAATGAATCAAAAAACAAAACAACAAAGGTCAAGCTTGTTCAGATTCTTGACTCGTTTAATTTCGGTAACTCACATTACGAAAAAAGGACACGGTCAATTTCATGAAAGCCTGTTGTGACGAAGTCTCCTCATACTAGACAATGTTGACACAACTTTTCCTATCTTGAAATGATATTAGGTTATGTCTAATAGATCAACTATATCATAGTGGAGAAACAATGGACTGGTAAAATACAGGGAGCATTAATGTTGGTAACTCGTGTTACTGTATGTGCGACCCTTCATATACCAGATTTTTGTATCTTTTCCACGTCTTCAGTTTGAATTTTATTGTTTATATATGTGTGACTTCATGTTCTTCAGATTATCCAATTGAAAAAAAATTACGAAAGAAATCCTTGTTTTCTGTCACTCTAAAAAACTGAGTGTAGTCCCACATGTTTCAATCTATATATAGTACGGATTCTCCAACAAGGACATTAAATTTTAAGGTAAAATAAAAGCAGTCTGCATTCCTCAATGCACTAATAATTTCAGATGAATTTGAACCCCAAAACATAACCTGAATTTCAGATAAACCAAAAAGAAAGAAAAAAAGAAGAAATGTCCACCATCCCGTGGTATAGGTAGAAATATAATAAAACTTACTTTACATGAGTTTGTCTCATTCAACTTTCCAATTTGCTTATAGGCCCCTATCCGTGTAATTCAATCAAATTCAAATTTCTTAAAGCATCACTATATATATGTTTATATATAACTGTTTCGTGTAAATTATGTTTTTTGATAATTTTAAATGCTGACAGATTTTTCATACATTTCAATCTCACAACCGTTCAGATTACGCTATGTCAGACATGTCCTAGCAGTCAGATCTGTGACCTTTGACCTATTATTCAAATTTTTTGACAGATTTTCTGCCCATAGAGATACGTGTTACCAACAAGTTTGAACTTCATATCTCAACTGGTTCTTGAGATTTCGGGCCCGCACCGCAGTGTATTGCACAAGTCAACCTCTGTGTCCATTGAACTTTGACCTTGTTATCTCAAATCTAATCATACAGATGATCTTCCTACGGTGATATACATGTACACTATCATCAAGTTTGAACTTCATATCTCAAGCGATGGCAGAGGCATACAAATAGCATTATAGAAATTGTTATTGCTTGTATATTAATTAGTTTGCTTTTTTAGTTTTTTAGATATGATCTCTACAACTAGATAATTTCCAATATAAATACAACACAAAAAGTAAGTTCATGCTAAAACAAACATCGTTAATTTTTTAAGCAGGAGGAGTTGAAAAAATGGTTCAGTAAGCAAAAGGCAAAAATGTCACTTTTGAAGTTTACTGGCCTAATGACATAACTTTGATTCAATGATATTGGAACAAATTTCAGGTTTTCAACATAAGATGTGTCAGAAGGCATGTAAAGATGTACTTCCAAACACACAAAATGACTTTTGCGCCAAATTTCAGTTGAGTGAGCACGGGTGAAAATTGCAGTTTATACATCTTTTTTTCCACTGTTAATTTAGATCAAATATGATGGAATTAATGTTTTGGGATAGTGTTCTTGACCATTGCAAACAATATCCATTAATTTACGGTTGAATGAACACATACTAAAAACAAAAAAAAGATCATGTTAAAATTATGAAGCAAGTATTGTTTTCATTTTGTGCACTAAAAATCATCCAAACAAAATTTTTTTGGGTATGTTTATGACCGATGGACATTTGTAAACAATCCTATGGCATTTAATTCAGAATTCATGCTTCAATGAGCACGTGGGACTGGAAAATCTCTTTTTTTACTTATAACTAAAATTCAATTGCTTACTTTCGTTAACTATCATAATTCTTCTCGGGGAGTTCGTCTGATTTTATTTCTATGGAAATCCTGATGTCTTAAGATATTAGCATATTATGTAAATGAGAAGAAAGTTTAGGCCTTTGTCATCGCTCCGTAGTGTATCAGATACGTAATTTGGCATATGCTCCTATTAGTTAGTAACCTCCTGAAGATTTGTGCCAAGTTTCATGAAATAACTCACAGTAAAATGAACAAAAGTCATCAATGAAAATAGGCCAAATTTATCTTTTGTTAAATATTGATTTCCTCCCCCAATTACTTTATTTACAGAGGTTAATTATATTTTTTAACTCCTGGTTAAAAATTATTGATGTTTTTTTTTTAGGAAACTTACTTTTTGTATTGTGTTTAGTTTCCTTCCTCTCTTCATGTGATACAAAAGACATTTGAGAATCTTTAGAATTTGATGATTTTGTTTGTTCTCTCCATACTTATTATAAAGGTTCCTACTTCCAAGACATCACTACTCTTCACAGGAATAAACTCACTGTCTATGCAGTCAATACAAGTCCAGGAACATCAACTGATGGAAGTCCTCTAAGCTAGGTTGCTTGCAAGACAGGAGCACACTCAGCTGCAACTTCATTGAAGGAGAAGGTTCTTGGTATTGCCAGTACATCACCAAGCCCACAGCTAAAAAAGGTATTATATTAATAAATCAGGATCAATAAGAAATCATTCTTTATCTCATTGTTAAACTCTTCTAGGATAATTTCTTCAAGATGATGCACTTGGTTTGAGCTTTTCAAAAAGAAGTTGGAGATAAAACTTAACTTATCATTTAGACGATTCCCATTGTCATTTCTTTCTTCTCTTAATTGATCAATGCAATATCACGATTAACTTGGTGCATCTACCTCAAACATATTGTTTATTAATTTCTTATTAAGATAATCTGTACAACTCGGTAATTTCCAATCTAGTTTCCTTCCTCTCTTCGTGAAATACAAAATTATAATTTGATTGACATAACATAAAATTTAGATTCTTTCATGTACAACAAATACAATGATTTGTCTTCCTTCAATTTCTAATTGTTTAAGAATCTTTACAATTTGATGATTTTGTTTGTTCTCTCCATACTTATTATAAAGGTTCCTACTTCCAAGACATCACTACTCTTCACAGGAATCAACTCACTGTCTATGCAGTCAATACAAGTCCAGGAACATCAACTGATGGAAGTCCTCTAAGCTAAGTTTCTTGCAAGACAGGAGCACACTCAGCTGCAACTTCATGGAAGGAGAAGGTTCTTGGTATTGCCAGTATATCTAGGAGGAGCCCACAGCTAAAAAAGGTATTATATTAATAAATCAGGATCAATAAGAAATCATTCTTTATCTCATTGTTAAACTCTTCTAGGATAATTTCTTCAAGATGATGCACTTGGTTTGAGCTTTTCAAAAAGAAGTTGGAGATGAAACTTAACTTATCATTTAGACGATTCCCATTGTCATTTCTTTCTTCTCTTAATTGATCGATGCGATATCACTATTAACTTGGTGCATCTACCTCAAACATATTGTTTATTAATTTCTTATTAAGATAATCTCTACAACTAGGTATTTCCCAATATAGTTTTCTTCCTCTCTTCGTGAAATACAAAATTAAAATTTGATTGACATAACATAAAATTTAGATTCTTTCATGTACAACAAATACAATGATTTGTCTTCCTTCAATTTCTAATTGTTTAAGAATCTTTACAATTTGATGATTTTGTTTGTTCTCTTCATACTTATTATAAAGGTTCCTACTTCCAAGACATCACTACTCTTCACAGGAATCAACTCACTGTCTATGCAGTCAATACAAGTCCAGGAACATCAACTGATGGAAGTCCTCTAAGCTAGGTTTCTTGCAAGACAGGAGCACACTCAGCTGCAACTTCATGGAAGAAGGTTCTTGGTATTGCCAGTATATCTAGTAGGAGCCCACAGCTAAAAAAGGTATTATATTAATAAATCAGGATCAATAAGAAATCATTCTTTATCTCATTATTAAACTCTTCTAGGATAATTTCTTCAAGATGATGCACTTGGTTAGAGCTTTTCAAAAAGAAATTGGAGCTGAAACTAAACTTATCATTTAGACCATTCCCATTGTCATTTCTTTCTTCTCTTAATTGATCGATGCGATATCACTATTAACTTTGTGCATCTACATGTACCTCAAACATATTGTTTATTAATTTCTTATTAAGATAATCTCTACAACTAGGTAATTCCCAATATAGTTTCCTTCCTCTCTTCGTGAGATAAAAAATTATAATTTGATTGACATAACATAAAATTTAGATTCTTTCATGTACAACAAATACAATGATTTGTCTTCCTTCAATTTCTAATTGTTTAAGAATCTTTAGAATTTGATGATTTTGTTTGTTTTCTCCATACTTATTATAAAGGTTCGAACTTCCAAGACATCACTACTCTTCACTGGAATCAACTCACTGTCTATGCAGTCAATACAAGTCCAGGAACATCAACTGATGGAAGTCCTCTAAGCTAGGTTGCTTGCAAGACAGGAGCACACTCAGCTGCAACTTCATTGAAGGAGAAGGTTCTTGGTATTGCCAGTACATCACCAAGCCCACAGCTAAAAAAGGTATTATATTAATAAATCAGGATCAATAAGAAGTCATTCTTTATCTCATTGTTAAACTCTTCTAGGATAATTTCTTCAAGATGATGCACTTGGTTAGAGCTTTTCAAAAAGAAGTTGGAGATGAAACTTAACTTATCATTTAGACGATTCCCATTGTCATATCTTTCTTCTCTTAATTGATCGATGCAATATCACGATTAACTTGGTGCATCTACCTCAAACATATTGTTTATTAATTTTTTATTAAGATAATCTCTACAACTCGGTAATTTCCAATCTAGTTTCCTTCCTCTCTTCGTGAAATACAAAATTATAATTTGATTGACATAACATGAAATTTAGATTCTTTCATGTACAACAAATCCAATGATTTGTCTTCCTTCTATTTCTAATTGTTTAAGAATCTTTACATTTTGATGATTTTGTTTGTTCTCTCCATACTTATTATAAAGGTTCCTACTTCCAAGACATCACTACTCTTCACAGGAATCAACTCACTGTCTATGCAGTCAATACAAGTCCAGGAACATCAACTGATGGAAGTCCTCTAAGCTAGGTTTCTTGCAAGACAGGAGCACACTCAGCTGCAACTTCATGGAAGGAGAAGGTTCTTGGTATTGCCAGTATATCTAGGAGGAGCCCACAGCTAAAAAAGGTATTATATTAATAAATCAGGATCAATAAGAAATCATTCTTTATCTCATTATTAAACTCTTCTAGGATAATTTCTTCAAGATGATGCACTTGGTTAGAGCTTTTCAAAAAGAAATTGGAGCTGAAACTAAACTTATCATTTAGACCATTCCCATTGTCATTTCTTTCTTCTCTTAATTGATCGATGCGATATCACGATTAACTTTGTGCATCTACATGTACCTCAAACATATTGTTTATTAATTTCCCATTAAGATAATCTCTACAACTAGGTAATTCCCAATATAGTTTCCTTCCTCTCTTCGTGAGATAAAAAAAATAAAATTTGATTCACACAACATAAAATTTAAATTCTTTCATGCACATCAAATCCAATGATTTGTCTTCCTTCAATTTCTAATTGTTTAAGAATCTTTAGAATTTGATGATTTTGTTTGTTTTCTCCATACTTATTATAAAGGTTCGAACTTCCAAGACATCACTTCTCTTCACTGGAATCAACTCACTGTCTACGCAGTCAATACAAGTCCAGGAACATCAACTGATGGAAGTCCTCTAAGCTAGGTTTCTTGCAAGACAGGAGCACACTCAGCTGCAACTTCATGGAAGGAGAAGGTTCTTGGTATTGCCAGTACATCTAGGAGGAGCCCACAGCTAAAAAAAGGTATTATATTAATAAATCAGGATCAATAAGAAATCATTCTTTATCTCATTGTTAAACTCTTCTAGGATAATTTCTTCAAGATGATGCACTTGGTTTGAGCTTTTCAAAAAGAAGTTGGAGATAAAACTTAACTTATCATTTAGACGATTCCCATTGTCATATCTTTCTTCTCTTAATTGATCAATGCAATATCACGTTTAACTTGGTGCATCTACCTCAAACATATTGTTTATTAATTTTTTATTAAGATAATCTGTACAACTAGGTATTTCCCAATATAGTTTCCTTCCTCTCTTCGTGAAATACAAAATTAAAATTTGATTGACATAACATGAAATTTAGATTCTTTCATGTACAACAAATCCAATGATTTGTCTTCCTTCAATTTCTAATTGTTTAAGAATCTTTAGAATTTGATGATTTTGTTCGTTCTCTCCATACTTATTATAAAGGTTCCTACTTCCAAGACATCACTACTCTTTACAGGAATCAACTCACTGTCTATGCAGTCAATACAAGTCCAGGAACATCAACTGATGGAAGTCCTCTAAGCTAGGTTGCTTGAAAGACAGGAGCACACTCAGCTGCAACTTCATAATGGAGAAGGTTTTTGGTATTGCCAGTACATCTAGGAGGAGCCCACAGCTTAAAAGGTATTATATTAATAAATCAGGATCAATAAGAAATCTCATTGTTAAACTCTTCTAGGATAATTTCTTCAAGATGATGCAATTGGTTTGAGCTTTTATTGGCATCATGTCAATTGATAGGTTATGATACTGATTTGTGATGTATAATGAATTTATGTTTGAAATACACTGAGCACATATTGTGAAATGAAAAAAAAAAATCAATACATGTAAAGAGATCTTTACTGCATTTGTGAACTGCTTTATACATTTAAGTCAAACTTCATACTGTATACATGTATGGGTAGCGTTTCACAAAGCCGTCTTAAGTACAAGTTCGCTGACAACTTATTGAAATGTATTCAATTTAAAGCATGCAATGTGACTTGTATCAAATGTGTACATATATTGGTACTCTTGATTATCCAAAAATGTTGATTGATTAACTGGTCTAGACTTCAGTCATGGTACAATTAAATTTCACTAAGTGCTCTCCATTTTTTTTTCCAGCACTGATTAGGAAATTTGAAGTGTGTTGTAGCTATGGTCTGGTCTACCATAAAAAGCAATGAGAAACTGGAGTTGCTCATTCATTTTCAGTTTCTGTCTTCCGTTGTCACTTGGTTATCAACTGAAATCTATATTTCAGTTTAAAAGCATTAAATGACCTGAGGTAAATGTTCACATATGATGGTCTAGTACTTTAATAGGTGTTTCTATGTTTTGCTCTTGGTGAGCTCCACCCTGTATACCTGTATACTACATTCCCTGAGCAGTGGCATAGCTACAAAGGGACACAATGTATGTCTCCCAATCAAATGATGGAAAACAAGACAAAATGGAAGAGGAAAAAAGACATAAGTAAAGGGAGATGGAAAAGGGAGGTTAAAACAAAAATGATATTAATCCCTTAATTAATATCATCCCCTAAATCTGAGATCTTACAAATTCACATTCAAATCACCTATTAATACAGGTTCCGCCCTCCTCCAAAATAACAGTGACCCCTAAATTGGTGGACCAATGCTACACCACTGTCTCTACCTCAAGTCAAACTGTTTAATCCTTAGGCAAATGAAAATGCTACATAAAAGCTGTTATTAAATGCTATACCTCTGTCATTTCACAAAACTGACTCAAAACGAAACGATTCTTGGCAAATACGTCTGTCATTGGTCTATCATGAGTGTGACTGAGGTATACATGTTACATCAGCTTACTTCAAATCATCAAGTTGATCGATCATTAATTGATCGATGCGATATCACTATTAACTTTGTGCATCTACATGTACCTCAAACATATTGTTTATTAATTTCTTATTAAGATAATCTCTACAACTAGGTAATTCCCAATATAGTTTCCTTCCTCTCTTCGTGAGATAAAAAAATTAAAATTTGATTCACACAACATAAAATTTAAATTCTTTCATGCACATCAAATCCAATGATTTGTCTTCCTTCAATTTCTAATTGTTTAAGAATCTTTAGAATTTGATGATTTTGTTTGTTTTCTCCATACTTATTATAAAGGTTCGAACTTCCAAGACATCACTACTCTTCACTGGAATCAACTCACTGTCTACGCAGTCAATACAAGTCCAGGAACATCAACTGATGGAAGTCCTCTAAGCTAGGTTTCTTGCAAGACAGGAGCACACTCAGCTGCAACTTCATGGAAGGAGAAGGTTCTTGGTATTGCCAGTACATCTAGGAGGAGCCCACAGCTAAAAAAAGGTATTATATTAATAAATCAGGATCAATAAGAAATCATTCTTTATCTCATTGTTAAACTCTTCTAGGATAATTTCTTCAAGATGATGCACTTGGTTTGAGCTTTTCAAAAAGAAGTTGGAGATGAAACTTAACTTATCATTTAGACGATTCCCATTGTCATTTCTTTCTTCTCTTAATTGTTCAATGCAATATCACGATTAACTTGGTGCATCTACCTCAAACATATTGTTTATTAATTTCTTATTAAGATAATCTCTACAACTAGGTATTTCCCAATCTAGTTTCCTTCCTCTCTTCGTGAAATACAAAATTAAAATTTGATTGACATAACATAAAATTTAGATTCTTTCATGTACAACAAATCCAATGATTTGTCTTCCTTCAATTTCTAATTGTTTAAGAATCTTTAGAATTTGATGATTTTGTTCGTTCTCTCCATACTTATTATAAAGGTTCCTACTTCCAAGACATCACTACTCTTTACAGGAATCAACTCACTGTCTATGCAGTCAATACAAGTCCAGGAACATCAACTGATGGAAGTCCTCTAAGCTAGGTTGCTTGAAAGACAGGAGCACACTCAGCTGCAACTTCATAATGGAGAAGGTTTTTGGTATTGCCAGTACATCTAGGAGGAGCCCACAGCTTAAAAGGTATTATATTAATAAATCAGGATCAATAAGAAATCTCATTGTTAAACTCTTCTAGGATAATTTCTTCAAGATGATGCAATTGGTTTGAGCTTTTATTGGCATCATGTCAATTGATAGGTTATGATACTGATTTGTGATGTATAATGAATTTATGTTTGAAATACACTGAGCACATATTGTGAAATGAAAAAAAAAAATCAATACATGTAAAGAGATCTTGAAATTCTGTCAACTTCGGAAATAATATGTCCATAAATGTGTATATTAATTTAATACATCAAAACCAATGTAAACTTAAAGAAACTAATGATTGAAAATGAGTACTGTCTCTTATATTTAAACTGACATTAGATACATTCTGGATACTTTGACAGTTTTATTTTTTAATCAAACATTACCTAAAATATAGCAATACAATTCCAAAAATACCAGTGAAATAACTAGTGATACCTGTACCCCCCAAATAAATATTTACCATTGCCTCAAATTAATTTCAAAACTAGATTTTTTTCTTGAAGGGAAAGGTTTAACTGTTCTTAATAAGTTATTTGTTGAAATAGTTTTCTGCTTCATTAAAAAAACTATTTTTAGAACGCACATGTACATGTACACAAAAAACTTGTTCAGATGAAGAAAAAAAAAATAGAAAATAAGATTCAATATTTTAATATTATTTCTCTTCCTTCTCTTTACAGCTTTCAAAATGAAGAGGCTCGTCACTACAGAAGCACTCTTTAACTTATTGAAGGAATGGCCTAATACTGACCAATTAGACACCACTGGTTACAGACCTCCATTATGTGCTTGGACAGAACTAGCAACATCTCTGAGGTTAAAGAACAGCATTGGCAATAGAAAGTGGTTATATAACCAATGGAAGAAGAATGCAGAGAGGCTTAGAGATAGAGTATTAGAAGCAAGGAAACTATATTGTGTATGCAGAACAAGAAATGATGAAACAAAACCTATGCTTGCATGTGACAAATGTGAAGAATGGTTTCATCATAAATGTATTGGGATGAGAAACTCTCCCAGCATAAAGAAGATTTACTTCTTATGCCCAAACTGTACCAAAACTTCAAAGAAGCCATGTTCCACTAATGACTTGAGCCAAGGTGCAAATTCTGCATTCAGTTTTGAGCCACAGGACAATGCCAAGGTGCCAGCTCCAGCCGATAGAGATTTAATTCAGGATGATTCCCATGCCAACAGCTCAATAGCTGATCCAAGCCTTGTTGACATTTCTCAAACGGATTGCTCAGGTCAAGCAAATTCAGAAGATGATGACATACATGTATTCAAAGGCGGAGCATCTGTGGGAAAGCCATCAACAACCAAAGACCCATCTGATAATGATCAAAGTATACATAATGGAGCAATCCCGGATGACGACTCCAACAATGAGAGCACATCAGACAACTCAGAAGATGATGATCGCTCCAAAGGCAAGGGAGTACATGTACCTCGAACAACCACAGAACCTGATAATGATCAAAGTATACATGATGGAGCAGAACCGGATGACGACTTCAACAATGAGAGCACAACAGACAACTCAGAAGATGAAGATCGCTCCAAAGGCAAGGGAGTACATGTACCTCAAACAACAACAGAACCTGATAATGATCAAAGTATACATAATGGAGCAATCCCGGATGACGACTCCAACAATGAGAGCACATCAGACAGCTCAGAAGATGATGATCGCTCCAAAGGCAAGGGAGTACATGTACCTCAAACAACCACAGAACCTGATAATGATCAAAGTATACATGATGGAGCAATCTCGGATGATGCCTGCAACAATGTGAGCACATCTGACAACTCAGAAGATGAAGATCGCTCCAAAGGCAAGGGAGTACATGAACCTTCAACACACACAGAACCTGATGATGAAGCAATCCTGGTTGAAACGTCCTCCTATGATAGTACATCAGAATCCAACACAGAAAATGAAGACATTTTTGTAGATGGAACTCACTCAGAATTTTTTTGTATAACATTTATCTTTGTTTCATACTTGAGCAGTACTATTTGCGATTATCATTTTTGTACTGTTTCGCTCCTTGTGTGAAATATTTAGGGGAGGCTGAAATCTTCATTTCTTTCGTGCATGGTACTCATATCAATAGATTTTACAGCTCTCGATCTGTACCTTAATTTTGGATATGCCACTTTACATTTTATATGTGGCGCTTGATCTGCCTCATTTGTATACTTTCCTCATTCAGAGGGTTGAATGAGCTGTGCCTGTGTGTTATTTATTTCCCATAAAATGAAACCTTGTATGTACACCTTTACGATGTAAAGAAAAGAGAGTTATTCATATTAGTGATGTTCTTGGGTCATATTGGTCAGATGAAGATCTATGCCCATGTGTTATTTTCCACAAGGGATACCTTGTATGTATAATGTAGGGTAGCTGGAAACCCTGTATTTTCTGGGGATGTGTTCAAGCGTTTTTGGAAGTGAACTGTACCGTACCTGCTCCAATGACAATGTATACCTTGCCAGTTTTTTTTTTTTCCAAGCGTTCAGGCGCTTATGTTGGAATCTCATTCCCATTTTCTGTGTTAATTTCAGGATATGTGTACAACAGCAATTTTCAATTTGGCGCGCTTGATCACTTCCGGTACGTTACAAAGGAAAATATTACATACAGCAAAAGAGAGTTATTTTTATACATTTACATAATGTCTGTTCTCAGGTTATATTGGTCAGATGAAGATCTAGCTATGCCCATGTATTATTTCCTACCAGGGATACCTTGTATGTATAATGTAGGGTAGCTGAAAACATGCACCTCTACCATGTAAGAGAGTTTATTTTGTATACATTTATATCTCACATGACGAACTTAGAAAAGCCTTCTATGCTCATTAATGGATATGATTTGTGATCGAGTGTTATTATTGTTATATTATACAGTACTGCAGGGCAGCTGAAGTCCCTTTAGACATGTACCATCCTATCATGGAGAGTTTATTGCTATGCATTTATTTTCATATGACGTGCTTATATCTGTATACTATATAAACCCCGTTGAAAGAATACATGGTTATATAACCGCAAACCTCGCTCAATTATGTATAAGCCTGATTTGTATCAGTTCATTATGATCACATGATATGTGCCTATTTTTGTACATGTATATTTGCTTATTTAAGGGTATGTTTATGCTCACTTTTTTCTGGCCAGAATAATGCATTTCTTACGCGTTTAGTTCAAAATATTGTAAAGTCCCACACAAAACAAAATGGTCTCACATGGTTGAGGACTTGAGCTGCACTATTTTACAAAAAGGACTATATAAATGTGTCAACAATTTTTGTTGTTGACACATTTATATAGTCCTTTTTGTAAAATAATGCAGGTCAACCCTGTGACCAATACAATCTGAATCTCACATTTTTTAATTTTTTTTTTTTTGTATCTTAAAATTCAGCACAATTGCAAAATTGCAATCAAAATTGACATTTTAGTCTTTTTTCTTCTTTTTTTTGTTTTGTTTTTTTGAAAATAAAAGATGGGCGCATTAAGGAGTTCACCCAATTGACGTGTAACTAACAAATTTGATGGAAAAACACATGACAAAATGTTTGAACGTTTGTCTTCTTCTTTTTCCCGTCTAAACATTAAAAACTGACAATGTAAAGAAGCTCTAACCAATCCACCTCTCCTCGCCTATCCAGACTTTGAAAAGGAGTTCATCCTATCTTCGGATGCATCCCTTCATGCAGTTGGTGCTGTCCTCTCACAGACTCAAGATGGTAAAGAACGTGTAATCTCCTACTTCAGCCAAACTCTCAGTGCTACGCAGAAGAAATGGTCTACCTATGATCGAGAGCTCTGGGCAATTGTTACAGCTGTTCGCCATTTTCGTCATTATCTGAGACACCAACACTTCACTATCCTGACAGACCACAAACCTCTTTTGGCTCTCAGGAAGTTCCCAATTCAAGACGATGCAACTGGGAAGAGAACACGATGGATATTGGAACTCAATTCCTACACGTTCAGCCTTATTCACAAGAAAGGACAATCACACAGAAATGCAGATGCATTATCTAGACGCCCGAGTCAAGAAAGCCAAGTCACTCCAAGATTGACAGATCAGCTACTCAAGCACATGGTGACCAATCCACTGTGTAATGCAGTCGAGACTCGTTCATCAAGATCACGACTATCAACAGACGCATCTACTCCCAATGATGCAACGAGGCAGTCTGCACCAAACGTCCTTCATCCTTACCGTGGTGTAATCCTTGACAGTGATGTAGATGTTCAACATGAACAGCAACTAGATCAAGACATCAGTACAGTCATCGAATGCGTCAACAATGGTGAGCGGCCAACCATTCGACAGATCCGTAGACACAACCCCCGTGTTAGACGTCTCTTGTGGCAGTATCCCAAATTCATCCTGCAAGACGGTATACTCTACAGGAAGAAGAAAGACAAGCTTGGTAATCTCTCATTCCAACTTGTCGTACCAAACGCCCTCATTCCAAGGGTACTCCAAGATTTACACGGTGACCCATCATCCGGACATTTCGGCGCTCATCGCACAATACAGAGAGCAGAGTCAATGTGCTATTGGCCCTTCATGAACAAGGAAATCACTGATTTCTTCAACACATGCACAGCTTGTGAGTCCTTCCGGTTACCAACCCCTAAGCATCAAGCACCCTTACGTCCCATTACCACTACTCGCCCTTTGGAGATGGTTTTTGCCGACATTGCTGAGCTTCCAAGTTCAAGACGAGGATTTCGCTATATACTCGTTGTGACTGATCATTTCAGCAAATATGTCAATATCTTCCCTATGAAAGATCAGACTGCTCCAACCATCGCCAAACATCTGTTTGAAGAATATGTGAAAGAACATGGTATTCCAGAGACTTTGCACACCGACCAAGGTCGACAGTTCGAATCAAGATTAGTGCAAGAACTATGCAGCAAATTGGGCATCAAAAAGTCTAGATCGACACCCTATCATCCCCAAGGAGCTGGCATAGTCGAACGTTGTAATCGCACCATCAAAGATCAGCTTGCGAAGTACATTTCCCATCAAGGAGGAGAATGGGACACTCACATCAATCAAGTCCAGTTAGCGTACAACACAAGTACTCATGCCTCAACAGGGTTGACGCCATACTACATCATGCATGGCAGGGAAGCCCGTACACCTGCGAACATCACCTGTTCAACTCCCCCTCCATCGTCATCAGCCAAGACACTCCTCGAATACACAACCAACCTGTCTGAGCGATTGAGAAAAGCATGGGAGTACACCATACAAAATACACGACAGCAACAGCAACAACAGAAACGACAGTATGATGTGAAGAAACGCATTTCAAAGTATGACACAGGTGACTTTGTTTGGTTACATGACCCAACCAACATCAGGAACAAACTTGAACCAAACTGGAAAGGTCCTTTCAGAGTATCTTCCTCATCAGACGATGGACTAAATTATGACATAGTTCATGTCCATGATGAAAAGTTCAAGCGACGGGTCCATCATAATCGTTTGAAACCGCATCGAGCTAGAGCCCCACAAGCGATGTCAACTCCACCATCCCCACCAACCCCACAGCCTACGTCAATACATGGGACTGAGAGGACAACGACACAGTACCCACCAGGTCCCCCAGCAGAAGACGAGACTAGGAGAAAGGTGCAGTCAAATCAACCTACTAGCCATGGACCAGCCTATATCACGTGGTCATCTCGACCACCAGATCGCATCCTCCATCACGAGCAGTCGAACCATGACCGACCATCACGGTCAAGTTTGTCTGTTCGGCAACAAGCCTCAAACCAGCCAACCAGTTCAACAGAACGCATCCTCCATCACCGACAGTCAGACCATGACCAACCATCACGGTCAAGTTTGTCTGTTCGGCAACAAGCATCAAACCAGCCAACCAATTCTAGCCACCAATCCAGGCTAATTGACTCAGCCCCACTTCAACCTAGGCCATCACTGCCTACTACCCAAACCCAACATCAGCTGTCCTCGCCGGTTGGCCAACTTCAACTCAGACCCCAATATCAACTGAGGTCGACGACTCACCACTCCCAACTTTGGCCATCCTCATCAGCTGAGCAACCTGAGCCGTCCTCATCCGCTGACCAACCTCAACCTCAGCCATCCTCATCAGCTGACCAACCCCAACATCAGCCGACCTCATCCGCTGACCAACCCCAACATCAGCCGTCCTCATCCGCTGACCAACCCCAACATCAGCCGTCCTCATCCGCTGACCAACCCCAACATCAGCCGTCCTCATCCGCTGACCAACCCCAACCTCAGCCGTCCTCTTCCGCACGTTCGAGATCTGGTCGACAGGTTAAAGTACCCGCCAAGTTTCAAGATTACGAACTGTAAAGACTTTCGAGAACTAATGTTTGCAATAGTGATAGATGATTGCAAGACTTGCTGTTTTTCACTTTTCGCTGTCATACCTTGCAATCGCCATGGCCCCATTGTTTGTGACAATATGTTATTGATAGAATTCTTGATTTTTGAACGTTTTGGAAGATTTATGATATTTTTGTAGGACTTGTCGGTAAAGATAGGATTACATTGTCAGTTTTTAATGTTTAGACGGGAAAAAGAAGAAGACAAACGTTCAAACATTTTGTCATGTGTTTTTCCATCAAATTTGTTAGTTACACGTCAATTGGGTGAACTCCTTAATGCGCCCATCTTTTATTTTCAAAAAAACAAAACAAAAAAAAGAAGAAAAAAGACTAAAATGTCAATTTTGATTGCAATTTTGCAATTGTGCTGAATTTTAAGATACAAAAAAAAAAAATTAAAAAATGTGAGATTCAGATTGTATTGGTCACAGGGTTGACCTGCATTATTTTACAAAAAGGACTATATAAATGTGTCAACAACAAAAATTGTTGGGATTATTTGATTTTAAGTACATGTTTACATTGTTTTCTGAACATTATTTTTAGTCATTTGACCTACATGTATATTGATGTTTATGGATATTTGGATTTAAAACATCATCGATACATGAATTCATAAAATATGTTTTTTCGTTACATAAATCATTTGTAGTTGAGATTTTATCGACCATAGACACTGTATTTGTATAATGTCTCCTTAAATCTGAGACAGTTTTGAAAGAGTTATATGTCAGAATGCGTGCATATTCTCTGTGTACATTGTATTCCATTATTCAATTGGCTAACTTTTCTAAAAAAAAAAATTTAAAAAAAAAACAAAATTAAGTGATTCACGAAACAGTGATATATTTTTCTTTAGGTGAAGACATTGCCATGTATTTTGTTTATAGTTTTTGTTAAAAATTGCCAAATTGGGTATGAAGTATTTGATATTTTGTCATTTGTGACAGAAACAGGAAACAAGGGAAATTATTTAATGTTTATGTCTACAAATCATCCGACTGGAATTTTCAGGGTGAAAAAGGATAGAACCCATTGAAGTTAGGACGTTGCTTGAAAGATGTTCATTGATGAAAGCATACCATTTTTTTTGTATTCGCTATATGTGTGATCTTTCAAGTTAAACAGTTTAATTTTCCCTAATATGAATAGATGCTGTGCCTTAAAAAAAAAAAAAGGAAAAAAAAGAGAGAATTGTACAGAAGGAAAACTTCATGATTTGATGTATTCAGGTATTTCAAGCAAATTTTAGGTGACTCATTTTCTTCGGAAACAAATGCATGTTAATACGATGTATCTTTTAAAATGAGGACATTTTTCTGTGAAGATGGTATATTATGTAAGGTTTTAATTTCACTGACCCAAGTGGTTACTTGTTTATTTTACACTGTACATTTAGTTTTCCACTCCGATATGCTTTAGCGCACTCCTGACCTACATTCATTCTCTCCTGTCTGCTAGCTCTTGGCTTCTATTGTTCTGTCCCTATTCATTCATCCTCATGCACATTACCTGCTATAGCACCACACACACACACACACTCTTCCTTATCTCTTAGCTATTCAACCCAGCACACATGGCACATGGCACTCTATCTTTTACAAGCTTTTCTATTGGTTACTTACTTATTGTCCAATCTTGTGATTGGTTATTATTGTTTGATGGACTGGATGTCAGCCATCTTGGCAGCCATTTTGTGGTTGGAATAAAATCTAATAGTGCAGCTCAAGTCCTCAACCATGTGAGACCACTTTTGTTTTGTGTGGGACTTTACAATATGGTTGCGTCCTTTCTCATTTTTGTAGAATCACCGAAAAACGGCTATCATAAACTCACAAAAAGGTGCGTTTTGGATCGGTGATTCTGCAAAGAGACGGTTTATGGGGAAGCGAATCCAGCTGCAGAGCCAGAATCATGCCTGGAGGAGCCAGAGAAGTGAGCATAAACAGTACACCGTGGAACTGCGATTACGATGAGCGTTTCAATTGCTCATTCTGCCATCAAAATTGAGCATAAACGTACCCTAAATGAAACCAAAGATCTATAAGAAAGTTCATGTCACTTCATCTGCATTTCAAAGGCAGATTGGGGGGGGGGGGTGGTTGAGGGAGTGGATAAAGCACCTGCGGCTTCCCCTGCTGGTATTACAACATTTAATTTGTGTTCAGCACCGAGTAGGAATTGCTCAGTGTGTTGTAGGGTCTGGTCTAGCTACCATAAAGAGAACTGAGAAACTGGAGACGCTCCTTTATTTTCAGTTTCTGTCCTCCATTACCATTTGGTTATCGACTAAAATCTATGTTTCTGTATAAAAACATTAATTGACCCGAGGTAAATGTACACATATGAGGGTTCAGTACCTTGATATTTCCATTTTGTGCTTTTGGTGAGCTCCACTCTCTGTATAATACGTGTATACTATATCTCCCTGAGCAGTGGTGTAGCGACATGGGGACACAGTGTCTCCCAAGCAAATGGTGGTAAAAAGACAAAACGAAAGGGAGAGGGGAAAGGGAGGTGAGAAAAAATATGATTATTCATTTAACATCACCCCCCTAATCACATCTTGTGAATTCATATTCAATCCACCTATTAAAACAAGTGCCACCCTCCCCCATAATACCAGTGCCCCCTGAAAACAGCTGGGCCAATGCTACACCACTGTCTCTACCTCAAGTCAAACTATATGATCCTTAGGCAAATGAAAATGGTACAAAAGACTACATGATAACTCTGTCATTTCACCAAACTGACTCAAAATGAAACGATTCTTGGCAAATTTGTCTGTCTGTCATTGATTTCATCAGTGTGACTTGGGTATTATGCACCACCATTGCATGAGTCTAAGGAGATGATATATAGCCAAAGACTGGAGTGTTAAAATGTAACCAGGCTTGCTCTTATACAGAAAACAAGTTTGAGTCAAGGGTGCTATGTTAGGCCATTTACTTGACTTCTATTGTTGAGAAAATGGACTGCCCATTATCAGTGTTCAAACTTTGTAAGTTGTAATTCTGTAATATTCTGAGTGACAGACTTCAAACTTGTCAGTAACGTGGCTCACAAAGCAGCAATATGTAAACAGGTTCAGACTTTTGTAATTAAATTCCTAAAGCAGGTGGATGCAATTATTTGTGACTATCAGGCCTTTGATAGGAAAGGGGTCTGCATTTGTGAACTGCTTTATACATTTAAGTCAAACTTCATACTGTATACATGTATGGGTAGCGTTTCACAAAGCCGTCTTAAGTACAAGTTCGCTGACAACTTATTGAAATGTATTCAATTTAAAGCATGCAATGTGACTTGTATCAAATGTGTACATATATTGGTACTCTTGATTATCCAAAAATGTTGATTGATTAACTGGTCTAGACTTCAGTCATGGTACAATTAAATTTCACTAAGTGCTCGATCTCCATTTTTTTTCCAGCACTGATTAGGAAATTTGAAGTGTGTTGTAGCTATGGTCTGGTCTACCATAAAAAGCAATGAGAAACTGGAGTTGCTCATTCATTTTCAGTTTCTGTCTTCCGTTGTCACTTGGTTATCAACTGAAATCTATATTTCAGTTTAAAAGCATTAAATGACCTGAGGTAAATGTTCACATATGATGGTCTAGTACTTTAATAGGTGTTTCTATGTTTTGCTCTTGGTGAGCTCCACCCTGTATACCTGTATACTACATTCCCTGAGCAGTGGCATAGCTACAAAGGGACACAATGTATGTCTCCCAATCAAATGATGGAAAACAAGACAAAATGGAAGAGGAAAAAAGACATAAGTAAAGGGAGATGGAAAAGGGAGGTTAAAACAAAAATGATATTAATCCCTTAATTAATATCATCCCCTAAATCTGAGATCTTACAAATTCACATTCAAATCACCTATTAATACAGGTTCCGCCCTCCTCCAAAATAACAGTGACCCCTAAATTGGTGGACCAATGCTACACCACTGTCTCTACCTCAAGTCAAACTGTTTAATCCTTAGGCAAATGAAAATGCTACATAAAAGCTGTTATTAAATGCTATACCTCTGTCATTTCACAAAACTGACTCAAAACGAAACGATTCTAGGCAAATACGTCTGTCATTGGTCTATCATGAGTGTGACTGAGGTATACATGTTACATCAGCTTACTTCAAATCATCAAGTCCGGTTGGGTGGTCGCTTTACACGATCTTTTGTGAAACTAAAACAGAAGATCATCCAACCTTTCGTAGATTTGCCTTAGGGTTTTCACTAGGTGTCTGGCAAATTGGACCAGACTATTTGAAGATGAGAGTGGTTTATTTTGTAATCATATTACTCCTGACATTTCGTGAATAAAGGGGCATGTTTTCACAAAAGGTCTGGTAACGCTGCCACAATGACCCAATGATTAGAAGTAAGCATGTTACATTAACACTATGTTCTAAGGCAGTGTATGAGCCTGTGTACTATGAGCCTAAGGAAATGATAGCCAAAGACTCGAGTGTTAAAATGTAACCAGGCTTGCTATTTAAGAGAAAACAAGTTTGGATGAGGGGTGCTATGGTAGGCCATTTACTTGACTTTATTATTGAGAAAATGGACTGCCCGTTATCAGTGTTCAAACTTCGTAAATTGTGGTACATAAGTCTTACAATGAAAGATAAATAGCATCAATGTCTGAGCTGTACAGTCTTTATGATATATATGCACAACAGAATCTAAAAAGGCCAATATATGGATATAATTACTACTTGGCATATAATTTAGGCACCACAGTTTGGCAGAAATAAATGGTTTCACAATATGGCTGATGTCAGCACCACTTCATTGGGGAAATAGTCTGCATGGCAGATGTCAGCACCAGTGCACAGGATAAATGGGCCCCACTACGTGGCGGATATATGTACCACTCCGTAGCAAAAAGGGTACCACTATGTGGCGGATATATGTACCGTTACCTAGCAGATACATGCACAACTGCAAGGCTGATGAAAGTATAGCTGACAATGGGTCAGCCTATGTTGTGGATATAAGCACCACTACATAGCAGAAATAAGTCATTACAGACTGACTACAGGCATCACTGACATAGCAGATAAAAGGCTAATAGCATAGATACAATAGACTACAATGGTCTATCTTCAAACAAGGCTGTTTCAGCCCTAAACTATGCAATTAGGTTATAATTGTAACCTAATTAAAACCAAAATGATATTGGAGGACCACTCCATAGCAGACATGAGCCATATACAAGAAGCCATTAAAGAGTTGGAATTATAACATCATTCTAAACAAATTGAGAAAAAGAAACACCATATAGACTGTGCAAGCCTTTGACTGATTGATGCTCTGGTGCCATGAACCTTCCCGCTCATAAACTCAGCATGATTTAGAAATTATAATCTTTATAGTCTTTGTTATCATTTCCCAGGCTCATAGACATAGCAAAGTTATTGTTGGAACATGGGGATTAAAAGTTTAACTTCATATATACCAGTATCGATCATGAAAGGCATTTACATGAACTTGTAACATCAGTATTTTCAGTTATTTTTGTATGTTATGTATGTATTTTGTCTCTTTACATGTATGTTATGTATGTATTTTGTCTCTTTACGTGTATGTTTATATTGCATTACTTGTAACATTATATTAAAAAGTCTGTCAGCCTAACAAAATTCTCTCTAATGAGGTCATATGCTGACGATGGTGGTCCAGATTTAAATGCCGGCCATGCCAAAACACTTATTTGAAAAACTGATAGATTAGCTTTATATCTACCGTAAGTGAAAATAATAATGTGACAGTTCTGTAAGACAGCAATCTTAATTGTAAACACAAAGTGCTACATGTCCATACGAGAAATGTTAAATAAATGAAAAATGAAAATAAATTGCAGTGAAGACTGAATACAAAATAAGTGTCTTCATAATTGCTTTGCTTTGTTTTGTGTTTTGTTTTGTTGCTTTAATTGTTTCCCTATTTCAAATTTGGTGTGATGTTCTTACCTTCTTCTCCTCTGCTTTTCTCTCTGACATGTCCTTGGTAAATGTGCTTTTCTTGAACCACTTATTGGAGCTAGCTTGCAGTCCTCACATTGTCAGATGTTTCCTTGTGACATGAGCTGAACGGGGATGATGAGTCTGTTTGGCTGGTGGGCTTCTCTTGAATGTTGTTTGCTTGTGAGATGAGCTGAACGGGGATGATGAGTCTGTTTGGCTGGTGGGCTTCTCTTGAATGTTGTTTGCTTGTGAGATGAGCTGAACGGGATGATGAGTCTGTTTGGCTGGTGGGCTTCTCTTGAATGTTGTTTGCTTGTGAAATGAGCTGAACGGGGATGATGAGTCTGTTTGGCTGGCGGGCTTCTCTTGAATGTTGTTTGCTTGTGAGATGAGCTGAACGGGGATGATGAGTCTGTTTGGCTGGCGGGCTTCTCTTGAATGTTTGCTTGTGAGATGAGCTGAACGGGGATGATGAGTCTGTTTGGCTGGCGGGCTTCTCTTGAATGTTGTTTGCTTGTGACATGAGCTGAACGGGAATGATGAGTTTGTTTGGCTGGTGGGCTTCTCTTGAATGTTTGCTTGTGACATGAGCTGAACGGGGATGATAAGTCTGTTTGGCTGGCGGGCTTCTCTTGAATGTTGTTTGCTTGTGAGATGAGCTGAACGGGGATGATGAGTCTGTTTGGCTGGCGGGCTTCTCTTGAATGTTGTTTCCTTGTGAAATGAGCTGAACGGGGATGATGAGTCTGTTTGGCTGGCGGGCTTCTCTTGAATGTTGTTTGCTTGTGAGATGAGCTGAACGGGGATGATGAGTCTGTTTGGCTGGCGGGCTTCTCTTGAATGTTGTTTGCTTGTGAGATGAACTGAACAGGGATGATGAGTCTGTTTGGCTGGCGGGCTTCTCTTGAATGTTGTTTCCTTGTGAAATGAGCTGAACGGGGATGATGAGTCTGTTTGGCTGGCGGGCTTCTCTTGAATGTTGTTTGCTTGTGAGATGAGCTGAACGGGGATGATGAGTCTGTTTGGCTGGCGGGCTTCTCTTGAATGTTGTTTCCTTGTGAAATGAGCTGAACGGGGATGATGAGTCTGTTTGGCTGGTGGGCTTCTCTTGAATGTTGTTTCCTTGTGAAATGAGCTGAACGGGGATGATGAGTCTGTTTGGCTGGTGGGCTTCTCTTGAATGTTGTTTGCTTGTGAGATGAGCTGAACAGGGATGATGAGTCTGTTTGGCTGGCGGGCTTCTCTTGAATGTTGTTTCCTTGTGAAATGAGCTAAACGGGGATGATGAGTCTGTTTGGCTGGTGGGCTTCTCTTGAATGTTGTTTGCTTGTGAGATGAACTGAACAGGGATGATGAGTCTGTTTGGCTGGTGGGCTTCTCTTGAATGTTGTTTCCTTGTGAAATGAGCTGAACGGGGATGATGAGTCTGTTTGGCTGGTGGGCTTCTCTTGAATGTTGTTTGCTTGTGAGATGAGCTGAACGGGGATGATGAGTCTGTTTGGCTGGTGGGCTTCTCTTGAATGTTGTTTGCTTGTGAGATGAGCTGAACGGGGATGATGAGTCTGTTTGGCTGGCGGGCTTCTCTTGAATGTCGTTTGCTTGTGAGATGAGCTGAACAGGGATGATGAGTCTGTTTGGCTGGCAGGCTTCTCTTGAATGTTGTTTGCTTGTGAGATGAACTTCCTCAGTAAGGAGGAAGTGGTTATCTGCAAGTAGATGTCCAGGTAGATGAATAGACATCTTCAAATAAAATTGGTGGGTACCCATTGATGAAAGAGAGGTGGAGACAGTAAGAGAAAGATGGAGAAAGATGGAGCAAGGAAGAGAGAATGAGAGAGAGAGAGATAAAGATAGAGAGACAGACAAACAGAGAGAGGGAGAGGGAGAGAGAGAGAGAGAGGGGAGAGAGAGAGAGAGAGAGATAAAGATAGAGAGACAGACAAACAGAGAGAGGGAGAGAGAGAGATAAAGATAGAGAGACAGACAGAGAGAGGGAGAGAGAGAGAGATGGGTAATAGGGAGATGAATGACAGCCTATAATGATTATAAAAACTGTGACTTTGTAGGTCTTTATTTTGGTACATCCACCAGCCAAGCTAGCAAGCATGCACGTACGGGGGGGGGGGGGGGGGGGGGGGGGGGGGGGGGGGGGGGGTGTTTTTTGGGATAAATGCCCCCCCCCCCCTAAGAGAGAGAGAGAGAGAGAAATTCCTGGAATTTCAGCTGAACAAATTAAAATGTAAAAATAAAATTAAAAAATCACATTTTTAAAAGAATTAGCATTGATTGGATAAGAATTAGTTCCAAAGGATACCTGAATAATCCATTTAGCGTGGTTATTAGTATTAAAAAAAGAAAACAAAAATAAATTATTTAATGACGCAAAGTTATTCTGCGTTTGCACATACCGATGTGGGTTCAAAGCGCCATGAGCACCGAAAGGTGGACCTGTGCGCTATACAAGTAGCCACTATTATTATTATTATTAAGACTCTTCTCAAATAAGCACTTACCTTCGATAACGACGCACTTTCTCACCTAGCCTTCCTGCTATTCCTGAGGGACTCCTTCTATTCCTCAGCTATGCTTCAATAGGTCCCTCATATTCTACTTAATCTATATGAATTGAGAATCATTGAGATGTGGTTATTTATACTATAGTTGTATCGTATAATTTTTTATTTCATATGTATGTCTATATTTTCTGTAAAATGTGGACCAATAAAACTTGAAACTTGAAATGTCAAGAAGTGCAAACCATTGTATGTTGTCAATAATTAGATCATCGGAATATACTGAAGTTGTGCAAAATACAAACTTTCTTATTGGCAATGATTCTACTTCCATTTTATGCAATATACTTACAGTGTTGGGTGCAGTATTGAATAACATACTGCCTCGTAGCATCACGGCTACACTGCAGCCCTTTAAGGGTCAAAGCCTGACACCTCGGCCGCCTTCTGTTTACCATTTTGAGTATCCTAGTATGATGAAAATACATGTAAGATACAGTTAATACACTTAATATACTTACTCGAATGATCAAGAAAAAGGAATGATTAAAATATTTCAGTTATATTTCAGTAATCTGTTCACAATAATAACATGAAATATCAAAATACAAATATAAGTTATGGAATGCACATTATTATCAAAGTGTGCCTATACAAAAATCATATGATATCTTTCTAGTAAATGTAATATATGGAATTGCTCTTTAATAATTCTTTGAACAATTTTTAATTAGTTTGCTAAATGGTTGTTTGGTATATGTTCATTTTGTAATCACTGCATTGGTAATTCATATTCCTGTGATCTCTTGACTTATGCATCAAGAAATAATTGACACTCTGTTCCTAAAATCTAAATGATGTACATAAAAGAAACCAAATGAGGTGATAGTGCATTTGCAGCCAATATATTTCATGTCTGTGAAATTATTAAACTGATCATTCAGATTTCAAAATATGTATAAGCTGAAAAACTCTCTTGATAAGAAACATGGGTGGATAGTGATTCTTTACATTTTTGATATATTTGGATGCCTCTGTGGATGTATTATAAGCACTAGAAAATTTAGCCCCTAAAACATTTCCGCTTTCGAGAAAAATTCAATATCAAAATTACCGGTGCTCCCGGTAGATTTTGATGAATCTCAAATAGCGCCTACGGCCGTACAATGGTAGCTACGACCATGAAAATCTCAGAATATTTAGTTGTGATATAGTTTCCAAACGAAAATAGCTAATCAATCAATTTAGTCAAGAAACATTGTTTTATAGCTTAATTAATATCTTGACCATGAAAATCTCAGAATATGTAGTTGTGATATATAATTTCCAAACGGAAATAGCTAATCAATCGATTTTAGTCAAGAAACATTGTTTTATAGCTTAATTAATATCATGACCTTGAGAGGGAGCTATATAATAAACTTCCACCTTGTGCTGTTGATCATATGACATCATTTGACACCGCTCTCATTCGCTCTAAGTACAAAATTATTAAGTCAACTTATATTTCTTCTTCCCATACTTTTATTGATACATTTATATGACAAACTTTGCAAACGTTGTTGGTCCGTATTACTTGCTCTTATATTATACTTTTGTAATGTTTTTTTAATGGAAATGTTACATGTTGTTGTTGTTTCATTTTCTCATTCATGTATTGTGTTGAATTTCATATTTATATGCACAGGGCCCTAAAGGATAACAGTGACTAAGCCACCTTCGGTATGATAAAACAAAAACATATGAATAACTAATTTTTTTAAAGTAAATATTCAAAAAGATTTTCATGAAACTGTAATTACTTCATCAACTTGGGAAGTTTTCATCCTTATAACGCAAGCTGTGATGTAGGAAACAAAACCAAGTATTTTTTTATTTTTTTAGTAAATAATGTTTTACATTTTCAACTGTTCAAATATATATTATTAAGATTTAATCAACAAACACTAAATATGAATTCTACGATTTTCTGAAGAAAACAAATAATTCTGAAAATCTATCGCTTAAAATAGAATGGACCGTTCCCATGCCCTAAATTTATGTGATATGACCCCTTTTCTTCTAGTAAAGCAGGAGAATTCTTGTGACAACTTGCCACAACATGTTTAGGGTACAGATACGCTTATTCTCCTTGGATGTTGTTTGTAATAAAGCCTTAAAAAACAATCTTAACTTGTAGTTCTGAAATGTACATGAAGATTAGGGGATATATTCAACCAACAATTCCATACAATTTCCATCAAGATCTGTTGACTACTTTTAAAATCTTGTATCGCTGTTGAGAAACCCCCTATTGGGTTATATAGTTTTGTCCGACCCTATTGTTTGAGTACTCACTCTTCCGCCGTGTAAACATCTCGATTCTGGTAGCACACGCGGGAGAGGTGTCTCGTCTTCCACTTACACCTCTCCCCGGCCCTTGTCCTACACAGGCACCGGTGCGCTACCAGCGCCCACGGCCCCACGTTCACATTGACCTACGGCGGCAGGCGGTCCGTTGTCTTGTGGATACTCCATAATAGACTGCAAGGAGAAGAGAAAAACTGAGTGGTCATTTATTAATCTTATTAGGCCTGTACTGTTTTTATGAGATAATCATTGTAGCACACATTCTTAAATGAGCAAGTTCTAGATTTCTTTAATTGATATATGCTTGTAATGTTGTTCGGTTCCTCAATATAATGTTTACATTAAGATTACTACATACAGGCATTCCTTTTAGTCACAACATATTCAACTTTCTGAATTTTTTTCTTCATTGTTTGATGTGAATGCTCGGGCCATGCTCTAGGGCCATGCATCTCAGATTGAACGTTGTTAAACGATGCCTTTAATGCGATCTCACAAATCTTTAAACTTTTCTAGTCCGCCTCATGTAATGTCTGCAGCCCTAGTAAAATTATATTTGTTACGGGCCTGTGACCTATGTATGTAGGAAGGCCAGAGATGGCCTTTGAATGAGGAAATGTCTCTCCCCCCCCCCCTCCTTCATCGAGAAATCATCGATTATTTGACATAATCAAGAAGCAAAGAATGGGAGGGGCTCAGGGGGCTAAGTGAGGGTTTCTTAGCCCTTCACCTGCTTAATATATTGTAGGGTTGCAGTTCTAACAGATAATTCCTAGCACTCTTAACACAGAGGCAGCCCCAGCAGACATGTTGTAAGATTGATAACTAATGGCTAACTGACCAGGTTTTAATGTATAAAAACATTACTGCATTCTGTGTAGCATTCCACATACATTCCATGCAAAGTAGAAGAAACAAATTAATATTCATAAAGTCACATACAAGTATAAATCAACATCACAAAGTATCTTGAATATTCAAACATAAACAATAAACAAAGGGTATATATTAAATATTCATAGTATATGTAAATTATACTTTAAGCTTAACTGCATCAGGTGAACATTGAACCAATCAGAGAGAGAGAGAGAGAGATAGATGTATGAAAGGAAAGTGGATAAAAAGGGTGAATGTGAATGAGGGATAATGAAAGGGATGAATCATGGATATGAAGGGGAGTTTAAGAGTTCAAAATAAATCCCTACAAACTAGTCTTCCTATTACAAATAAAATGTCCTCATTTCATAATCTCAATCAAATGTCTTCATTATCGTCATTAATCATCCCATTCTATCTTTGTTACCAGCATCATCATAATATTAATTTGATCAAGATTATTATCATAACTTTCCTCATCATGATTAACTTCAACATTTTTGTCGTCACCATCATCATCATCATCATCATCATCATCAACATTCACCCTCTATATTCACATCAATTCATAAATCAATGAGCTAATTGAGGTTGGTATAGTGAGGGGAGGGTTGTTGATTCCTGTGCTGTTATCGACCGACGTTATCAACATGCACACGAATATCCTTCCCCAAAACTTGTTATGGCTTATGTTGTAAATTCTTTAAGTAAGTGTCCTTTTCCCTTTGGATATGGGCCCCCTTTTCTTCTCACCCTAAAATGTACTCTTAATTTAAAGCGACTAAGAGCATCTTTTTCTTTCATTTCACCCAAAGCTCGCTCACTACGCTTGCATTTTAAGTTATTATGATTTTGTTTCTTATATAAAGATCTTTTAAGTCTTTCATGATTAGGATTTTTCCTCCCTCTTTATAAGATGTAATTTTTCGCTTTGCGACTTCACAAATTAAAAAATTGAAATCTTAAATTAAATATTCAGACCATCAGACTCAACTGCAAAGTATGATGCTTAACCCTTACTGTACTGAGCTATTTTGAGCACCTCACTGACTGGGGGGGGGGCAAGGAGGCCCCCCCCCCCCCCCCCCCCCCCCACTATGATCTCGGCCATTGAATGTCCGAAGGACACAAAAATGTGCATGTTTGTAGATATTTACGTCAGGAACAAGATGGTATAATTAGTTTTTTCCTACTAAGCAAATTTTTGTCATCATAGCCTAATTACTTATGCAAAATGCTAATTTTATGCATTTTACAGAAAACATATTTGTCTGTAGACTTGTGAATAATCTTGAAAATGTATTGAATAAATGTTTCCTTCATCTCAAAATGTTTTTCTGAAGAAAAAAAGTTCGAAATTCATCATTTTATTTTCTTATGTATTTTATTGTTGTTTTATTTCTAATGTATTCTTTTGTTCGTGAATACATCAAGTTACTTTGAGAAACATATAAAAGCAATTTGATATCAATTCATATCTCCCACTTAGGAAGAAATACATCGTCCTAATCTAAACCTGTATTCACATTTCTGCTTGTACATGAATATATATGCAATTATAGCACTTTTTAATGACATGCGCATACTAATTGTTATGTAACACCTTACAGGTATATCCAATTTCAACGAAAATGGTATCAAAATGTGCGTAAGACTTGAGGGAAAAAAGTCATGAAACGACAATTCAAAATTCCAAGCGGTTGCGGCGCAATCTCCGAAAATGTCGAGACAGTAAGGGTTAAGCAGTATCTTGGACCATGTGCAGAGAAAAACAAACAATGAAATCATCCCTGATAATCTAATCACAATGTAGGGGTATCATATGGCCTAAAAATGTCTATAAATTGTATATTTTTGCTTTGAGGTTTCCCTTTGTGCGTGCCTCCCCCCCCCCCTTTTTTCCAGAAAGTGCCCTTTTTTGTTGGTGCCCTTCCCCCCCCCCCCCCCACTTTTAAAGTCGCTCTGCCAGGCTTTCGTCCATGGTGAGAGGTGATTGTTAAATCTTGAAGAACAAAACATGCAGGAAAACCTGAGGTTTTTTAAAGCTAGGATATCGAAATTCGAGACGTGAATGACCCCCTCCAACACCCTCTCCTGTTCAGTTCCTTCGCTATCTGCGGGGTCACATTAATGATGCCATCCAATTTCTAAACACCCCCCTTGAAAAATCCTGCGTACGCCACTGATCACTAGTATCATTATTATCAACTTACTGATTACTTCTAGGCTAGGTGTTAAAATTAAAACAATTATTCTCAGATTCTAATCGGGCGACTATACACACAAACAAATCAACGATTCTCTTTCAGTGGGGAAGGGGGAGGAGACAAGTGTGAAGCTTATAAAACCTTTGACAAGCAAATAAAAAGGTCATCACATTTCTACGCACCCCCAACTTGGACATTTCAAAGAGGAAAAAAAAAAAAAAAAAAAAAAAAAAAACCCAACGGACAAAACAAAATAATCGTAATTTTCTTGTAAAACACTATTTTTTTTTACAAACTGATACCAAATTCATCAATATTCTTATAATTTACCGGAAGTTTAGCTCAAAAAGTGATCGCGGGCAGATTTGGTGTCCGATACCCCTACCACAATGTACGGTGTAATGCGAAACTGCATGAAATGGAAAAACAAAATGGCGACTTCGGATGGATGCTTCGCGGCAGCTTCGTTCAATGGTCCCTTCCTTTACTTTTGCAATGCATTGGCACGAACTTAGATCAAGATCTATCGGTAAATGTTGGTTTAGCAATTTATTTTCGTATTCATGTCAACAATGCAAGATAAAACTGTCGGTAAGATGTGTTTAAATGTCCTGTACAATCTAGTTATTGTACCGTTAGTAGATCTAGTCCCATACGTGCAAATTCGTGCTGGTTTTGACTTTTTTTTTTTTACTCTTTCGTCGTAAAGGCCGCACCCCAACTTTTTGATATTTTCTCTTCCAAAAATACTGCGGCCTTTACGCCGGCAAATACGGTAGTACACTTGAAATTAGGGGCGCATTTGATGGTGAGAGGAAAAGATGACACTTATCAGAAAAAAGAAGCATGTGTCAAAGTACAAAGAGTAATTATCAGGGGTGAAAATGGGGCACTTCTTACACCTTTAAAATGCGGCGCTCACTAGGGATGAAAAAAGGCACCAAGATTAGGAAATGGGCATTTGCCAACAGAAAAGGGGCACCCATCAGATATTGATAGGGGCATTTATAAGAGGTGAAAAGGGGCATTTATGAAAAGGGGATAGGTCCCTTTTTAGAAAGGAAAAGGGGCATGTACCATTGTTAAAAGGGAAATTATCAGAGGTGAAAAGGGGCACTTATCGCACCTGAAAAGAGGAAATGACCAGATATGAAAAGGGGCCCTTATGAGAATAAAAAAGGGGCATAATAAAGGAAAATGTGCATTAGTTGAAAGAAAAGGGGCACCAATTAGATTTTATTACGGGGATTTATCAAAGGTAAAGGGGGCACTTAATCAAAGTGAAATGGACTCTGGAGTAACTTCTTGTACCTGAAAAAAGTCATTTACCAGAAATGAAAAGGGGCTTTTATGAGATGGGAAAGGGGCTCTTTTTTAATGGGGGCATTTATCAGGAAAAGGGGCACTTATTAGAAAGGAAAAGGGGCTCATGTGAAAATATAAGGTTTGCTTATCCGAGTTAAAAAGGGAGTAGTTATTAAAAGTGGAAGGGGCACTTTCTACGAAGGAAAAGGGGCATTTGTCAAAATAAAAAAGATACCTCTCAGATTTGAATAGGGCAATTATCAAAGGTGAAGGGGCACTTATCAGAGTGCTCTGTTTGTGTATATATATGTATGTTACATGTAGGTATGACAGAATGGCAGGGATTTTGCTGGGGGGGGGGGCAAATAACCATGCCAAGTCCTTCTATCAAATATTAAATTAGGGCCGCATGGAAGATCTAGGCCTACTCTTGATGCCATGGCCGTAAATCTGCAATTGATACCTATTGTTCAGGGGGGGGGGGTGATCTATTCATTCATCCCCCCCTGAACAATAGGTATTACGTAAGGATTTACGCCCATGCTTGATGCAAGGAAATGTAAATATTAATCACTATCAAAATAAAATATAAATATTTAAAAAATGAACAAATTATTTTTGGACTTGGTTTGTTAGTATTTGTCACTAAAACTTTGGGTTGCTAATCCAGGATCCCACCCTCTGTGCAACAAACGTGGCATGAAATATATGCGAAACCCTGAAGATGAAATATTTAATTAATATTCATCAATAAATAATAACTAATATAAATAAATAAAAATGAACAAATCATGTTTTTTAATTCTTTCAAAGTTTCAAACCAACCAATGGCAAAAAGAGCCGTTAGTAGGCCCCAACTTGTTTTTAAAGGCTGGCTGTACTAGTTCAGCCAGAAGGGATTAGACCACCAAGCAAGGTCACTGACAGGTGGCTACATAGCTCATTAAAAATTCAGCTCTCAATTAATAACATAAGAAAAAGAGGATCATGGTGGACCAACAGGCACCGATTGGGGAAGTTTTCTATATACTATAGAGGGAGCAAGTAGCTACAAGTATAGTGTGGCTTTAACAAAACTTTTGGTTCCTATCCGGCATTCGATTTAAACGTGTCTTCATGTACTGGAGCCAAAAGCTGCACGTACACCATCACCATCACCATCACCCTCCGGCCTCCTGCACACACAATCGCCTGCTGGTATCGCACACACTCAAGATCAAACACGAGTACATCACTTTTCACAATCGACTATATTGAAAATATTGATTGTTACCGTCATCCAACAATGCTTGTAAATGATGTAATTCCTCTCATCATGTCAGCATCCCAGTCATAACCTGAATCCACTTTGGAATCGTCTTTAACGTTCACGTGTTGTACCCCATTACTAATATTGGATGACAATGAATCTGGATATCTGGCCGGTTTGGTACCATAGGCCATCGGGAGACTATTCAGACTGGTCATCACGTGCTACGACTCCTCCCTACGCACGTACCCTCGAACAAACTTACTCCAGCAGCCGCAAGGCCACACCTTATCTCCCACCCATTTGGCCAATGAAACTTGATTGCGAGTTTCCCGTCACATTTTTTTCAGCTCATAGTGGGGCAACTGTTTAATTATTCATTATTCATTATTTCCTTTTTACGAACACTTAATTCACCTTTGTTGGTTAAACCTGTGTATTTCCAGTTTGTTAACTTAATTAATGCATGTATGAACATCGCATTATACACATTGTTAGCATATCTTGTTTATTTTTATTAATACAAACATATTGTAAAAATAAACCACACATATACATGCTATAAATCCAAATAGAACAGTACTATGTCCCATACTCCCATTTGCAGCCAACATCAAATTCTGTAGAACATTGCAGGAATTATGAATAATATATGATGTATATCCTATCTGTGAAATTTAACCGTTAGCAGTGTCTTATTATCCAAATTATGCAAGGAAACCCGTTTACTTTCTAGACTTCACAGTCAGGCACTATTGAGTGACTGACTGACTTTTTTCCCCTTTAGTAACAACATACTTTACATAAACTGAGCTGTAAAGGTACATGAGTATTAAAAAAACAATGCTTCATGGAATTTTCCCCCAAAAAACAAGTCTATTTGTAACAATAAAAATTGGCAATTCACAACGGTAATACACAAGTCGCTCCAACAAAAGTTTTTTTCTTCCCCCTTTTCCTTCCCTTACTTCGCTCTCTCTCTCTCTCTGATTTAAGTTTGCTGAGGGAGGCAGGGGCCTTTCGCCCCCTCCCCCCGATCCACACGATGTTGGTGCATGGGATTAATCGCAGCTGATCTCTGCCTCTTTTCACCCTTTTCTTTTCTTCTTCCTCTTTTGTGTTCCATTTTGGCTCTCCTCTTTCCCTTTCCATTCTTTCTCTCTCTTTTTTTGGCGGGGAGGGGGTGGGGTGGTCAGGGAGGGGGGGGAGGCAAAGGCCTTTCTCCGCGATCCACATCTTGTTTGCAGGAAAATTGCAACTGATATCCCTTCTTTTCTTTTCTTCTTTTGTTTCTTTCCCTTTCCTTCCTTCTCTCTTGTTTTGCGGGGGGGGGGGGGGAGGCAACAGCATGGGCGGCAAGGCCCTGTCGGACCCCTTTTTCTTTTCTTCTTCCTTTCCTCTTCTCTCTTCTTTCCCTTTCCCTTCTTTTCCTTCCTTCTCTCTCTCTCTCATTTTGTTTGCTGAGGGGCCAGGGGAGGGCAGGCGAAGGCCTTTCGCCCCCGATCCACACCGCGTTGGTTGGAAAAATCACAATTGATCTCCCGTACCTTTCTTTACTTTCCCTTCCCCTTCTCTTCTTTTCTCTCTCTTTTAAGTTTGCTGTAGAGGGGGGAGAGAAGGGCCATTTGCCCCCCCCCCCCCGATCCCCAACTTGTTGGCGGGAAAACTGCAACTGATATCCCCCTTCTTTTCTTTTCTTCCCTTTATCTCGTCTTTTCTCTTTTTTCTATCCCTTCTCTTCCTTCTCCCTTTCTTTTTGCCGGGGGGGGGGGGGGGGCAACAGCCTGGGAGGCAAAGCCCTTTCGCCTTTCGCCCCCCCCCCGATCTTCTTCTTTCCCCTTTTTCTTCTTCTGCTTCCTTTCCCTTTGTCTCTTCTTTCCCTTTCCCTTATTTTCCTTCCTTCTCTCTCTCTCTCTCTCTCTCTCTCTCTCTCTCTCTTTTGCTGAGGGGGGGGGGGGGGGGATGGCGAAGGCCTTTCGTCCCCGATCTCCTTTGTTCCCCCTTTTCTTTTCTTCTTCCTCTTCTTCCTTTCCCTTACTCTCCGCTTTACCTTCTCTCTCTCTCTCTCTCTTCATGTTTTGTTGGCGGTTGGGGGGTCAAGGCCCTCCCCCCCCCCCTTGATCCGCGCCGGGAAGACCTGTAGTGTCATCCCTGGCTAGCTGGCAAAGCTGAATATGGGTTATCCAGTCGTCCAGTCGGGGGGGGGGGGGGGTAAGCGGACACTTTTTTTTTCTTCTTCAAAATTTGACATTTTTCTTCGTTGGGGGGGGGGGGTAAGGCCACCTTTTTTTAGGTTAGCCGTGGGTATAATTTTTTGTTTTTGTTTTTTGTTTTTAATAATTAAATTAGGGGGGGGGTTTACACACATACAAATACCAAAGGGGGGTTTAAACCCCCCCCCCCCCCCCCCCCCCCCTGCGTACGCCCCTGATACAGACCGCCGTTGGCGTATTATCGTACCTTATTGCACGTGAGTTTTTTTTGTAGTGAGCTTTGGTGTACTGGATCAGACTGAATTTAAAAATTTGAATGTTTAATCGTTAAAGGTATATACGGAGTGCCCAACCACGTACATTATGGCTATACTCGAGAAGGCTCTAAGACTCGCATTACAAAGCAAACAACTTTATGGTAGTTTTTTGTAGTGTCGGCTCATCGTTGAGTGTAAATGATTATGAAAGTAGAAACGAAATTTGAAAAGGAAATTATAGATCAGCTTGATTTAAGTCAAGAAAGAGAAAGTGTATTAAATGAATTAGAGTAACGATAGGACTAGCATGGATATGGTGGTGATTAATGCGTGTTTATCACAAATCCCTGGTTATATTCGTCCTCTCTGTATAGGATACGCTGAAGAGCCACCATGATACATCAATCGATAAAAGAACTACTCAACTCAGTACAGTAGGTGGGCGAACTCACCACTTTCTGTTTTTTGTTCACCTTTAAAAATAGGCCTACTGCCACCCCCTCCCCACATACACACTTTCTCTCACCCCCCCCCCCTCTCTCTCTCTCTCTCTCTTTCTCACTCTTGCACACTCAGCTAAAACCCCTTCTTCCATTTCTATATTGTCACTAAATTTCAGCTTTCATCTCTGCATTTTAGATATTCCTCTCCTTTTCTATATTTCTCTCTCAGTCTTTCTCTTTCTCTTCCCCCACCCAGCCCCCCCCCCCTCTCTCTCTCTCTCTCTCTCTCTCTCTCTCCCATTAACGTTATGCTAGTCACTATCATGAATATGTCGGCTATGATTTCATCTCTGGTCATCACTTTCTTTGCATTCTGCAGTGGTGTCAACTATTAAATAGCCTACGATACAATCTTCTTCTAATTATAGCATGCGTCATTTTCTATTCCCAAGCATCATTACCAGTTAGCTCTCATTTCGTTCATGTTCCGATTGTCAGTTTGTCACGGTTCTGCTCCCCCCCCCCCGCTTCTCTCACTCTCTCCCCTCCCCTTCTCTCTCTCTCTCTCTCTTCCTCTCCCCTCTCTCTTTCTGTATCTCTTTCTCTCACCCACTTTCCCCCTCCCAGGCGCAGATCCAGAGGGACCTTGCCCCCCCCCCCCCCCGCCAAAAAATAACTTGAGAGAGAAAGAGAAAGAAAAGGAAGAAGAAAAGAAAAGGGGGAGGTGCCGAAAGGGCCTTGCCTCCCAGGCTGTTGACTCAGCCCCCCCCCCCCTCCCCCAAGCGAGAAAAAAAGGAAGGGAAGGGGGAGAAAAGAAAGAGGAAGAAGAAAAGAAAAGAAGGGGATATCCCTTGCGATTTTCCCGCCAAACAACGTGTGGTTCTTGCCTCCCCCCCCCCCCCCAGCAAACTTAAATTCAAATTCAAATTCAAATTTTATTATTTTCAATCCTAACCAATAGGATTTTTCTCAACTTTTTTTATACATTGGATAACGAATTTCAAAATTATAGTGTAACATAGATAATTTAGTGTCAGAGTAAAGATAACGATAACCAGGAAACTCTCTTCTAAGATATAATACAGGGATGAAAATAAATTAGAGAGAAGGAAGGGAAGGGAAAGGGAAAGAGGAGTGAAAGATAACAAAGGAGGAATAAGAAGGGTAGGGGAGATCAGTTGCGATTTTTCCCGCCAACAAAGTGTTGATGAGGGGGGGGGGGCGAAAGGCCCTTGTCCCCCCCCAGCAAACAACGAGAGAGAGATAGAAGGAAGGGAATGGGAAGGGAATGGGAAGGGAAAAGGAGAGAAAGTAAAGGAAATAAAGAGGAAGAATAAAAGAAGGGAAGATCAGTTGCGATTTTTATCGCTTCTTCTATCATCATTGTACAACTATCATTGTACAAATGCATTTATTTATTTATTATTTTATTCCTGTTTGATAACAATGATATAAATATATAAACTCACAACAGCAACAAAACTAAATACAGAAGAAAAATATTTTTCAGGCAGAAAGAAACACAAAATGAATGATCATACATTTGCATTAAAATTGTATCGTTAGAATTATTCATATTGTCTTGTGAAATTGAATTGAATTTGAATTAAATTTATTTATTCACGGTAAAACTCACATCAGCCTAAAAAAAACTGCTTTTCAGCAAGTCCGTGTAAAAAAACATAAAACAGATCATAAATACGTATACATAAATAAATATATAGGAAAAACTACTTAAATATGACATACATGTACTAAATAACAAGCTAGCGCATCAATTAAAAATAACAAGCATAAATATATATGATATAAAACGTTTCATATGCATCAATTAGGAAGAACAAAATTAAGTAAGAAGCTAATAAATGAATAAAACGGACATAGATATGTCTTATAAAAAGTGTGATTTTAAGCAAATAGGCATAGGCAGTAGCGTTTTTTTTTTGTTTTGTTTTTAAATGGGGGGGGGGGTCATAAAAATTCACACACATAAAGAAATTGAGGGGGGGGTTCAACTGATACAGTAAACAACCAGTCTTTTTCATTCTGGTTCTTAATGGTATAATACACAACTTGTAATCATATTATAGTTATCATATTACAGGTCAATAAAGTCTACTTTGAGAAACTTAATACCGAGCTCGACATCTTTATTGTATCACGTACGACACTGTTTTCACACAAAAATATTGAGGCTGATCCTATTGAGAAATTTGTATTGATTGTATTAACAAATAAAAAATGGTTATTGATTTACAGTATCTGGCCATCTCAGATACATAACGGCCTATTTGATATGATTGCTGAGGAATAATATATGAACTCTTACGGCTCCTGCAAGAGCCGACGCGTCGGGCCGACGTATGTTATTAAAAGTGATAAGGATTCACAAAACTCAGTGTTTAGGGCGGGTTTCGAGGGAGTGACACCTACAGAAACTTAACCTAATTCATTACCGAACAAAATTTGAATTTAGAAAATTTAGCCATTATAATGCTATGTACGGACTTAAACATTTCAGAAAGTTTTTCGGGCGGGATCGAGTGAAGGCCTGGTGAAAGTCCTCCTCTTCCCACGTTCTATACAAAATGTGGGTGTTATGTTTCGATATAATGATAAGCGTGGGAAATGCTTTTGCGCACTCTTACCCCCCCCCCCCCCAACGAGACCAAGCGCCAGATACGCCACTGGTCACCAGTATCGTATTGATGGCTGGGGGGGGGGGGGGGGGGCTTGCCCCCGAATACAATTCAAACGTGGTTTATTTTTAATTCGATACCAGTGAAATTACATAATTTTTCGGGATTTATCCTCACTTCTTTAGTAAATTAATCATTTGTAAGCGTTTGTTGGAATATGACAAATTCCCAAATCTACAGTCTAGCCTCTAGGCAAAAAAAATACTTATTTCGATGGCTTTGAAAGTCTATGTATGCGCATGATGTTCACACTGTAGCAGAAACGTGGTGCACATTTGAAAGGTTGTCAAAGTGGAGCAAGGAGTTCAATTTAGCTCACTGCACCGAGATCTGCGCGAATAATTGGTTGGTGATCTATATTAATACTAATATCAGTTTTCGGCAATCAGAGAACAGATCGATCCACGCCCCTTAATTGTTAACCTTGATCAAAATCCTAATTTAGAGCGCATACTGTGTGTTTTATCTCTAAAGTTAAAAAAAAAAAGGGGGGGGGGAAGAGACATGCCCTATTGTGTCCCCCACCCTTAATATTATTATTATTATTATTATTATTATTATTATTTATTTTTTTTTTGGGGGGGGCTTGTCCACCTGACCACCCCCGGATTGACACCTATGCTTGTTGCTACATGCATATCGGGCAAGCCTCGGGCAAGCTTTTAGATTGTCAAGAATAACCTTTTATTGGAAACGTACGCATATGCATGGATTTTAATGTGTAAACCGGTCTATTTAATTGTTGCTTGTTTTGTATAATAGCTATTTTCCTAGCCTCTATAATGTAATACATCAAACTAAATGCATACGAAGGTCTTTCATAGGCCATTTTCGTAATGTAACCAAATTTAATGCATAGGCCTACGTCTTTGTCCGGGGTCTTTGTGAAGTGCCTCAATACAATTTATTTCATTCACCTGATAAGAATAATAGTATTTCAATTCGAACTGCATACATTAGTTGCTGCCAGGTAGAACAACATTATGGCTTGACCTACCTAGCAACAATTAATATATGCAGTTTGCATTCTGACTATTGAAATACTATTATTCTGATCAGGTGAATGAAATAATTTGTATTGAGGCACTTCACAAAGTCTTATGCATTAAATGTATTAACATTACGAAAATGGCCTATTATGAAGCGCCTCGTTACGAATTATTTCATTCATCTGTTCCCGGCATCTGTTACGAATAATTTTATTTCAAAAGTCAGAATGCGAATTGCAAACGTGTTTTTCGGTACTTGGCAAGCCCTAATGTAATTTGTCCTACCTAGCAACAATTAATGTAGGCACTTCACAAAGACGTATGTATGCATTAGATTTGGTTACATTACGAAAATGGTCGATTGCAGTAAAATGTCAAAGTAGAATCTATGCCTTCAGACTATGGATAGGTTATATTAATTATTAAAGCCCTTATAACTCGATTCTGAGTTTCCCGTCGCCCGCCCGCCCGCGTAATGATTTACCGCCCGTACGTGTTTGCGATCGACTCAATCTGAAAATAGTTTTCTTTTTTTTTAGACTTCACAAAAAAAAAACTTTTGTTGGAGCGACTTGTGTATTACCGTTGTGAATTGCCAATTTTTATTGTTACAAATAGACTTGTTTTTTTTGGGAAAATTCCATGAAGCATTGTTTTTTTTAATACTCATGTACCTTTACAGCTCAGTTTATGTAAAGTATGTTGTTACTAAAGGGGAAAAAAGTCAGTCAGTCACTCAATAGTGCCTGACTGTGAAGTCTAGAAAGTAAACGGGTTTCCTTGCATAATTTGGATAATAAGACACTGCTAACGGTTAAATTTCACAGATAGGATATACATCATATGGCATATTCATAATTCCTGCAATGTTCTCCAGAATTTGATGTTGGCTGCAAATGGGAGTATGGGACATAGTACTGTTCTATTTGGATTTATAGCATGTATATGTGTGGTTTATTTTTACAATATTGATGTTTGTATTAATAAAAATAACAAGATATGCTAACAATGTGTATAATGCGATGTTCATACATGCATTAATTAAGTTAACAAACTGGAAATACACAGGTTTAACCAACAAAGGTGAATTAAGTGTTCGTAAAAAGGAAATAATGAATAATGAATAATTAAACAGTTGCCCCACTATGAGCTGAAAAAAATGTGACGGGAAACTCGCAATCAAGTTTCATTGGCCAAATGGGTGGGAGATAAGGTGTGGACTTGCGGCTGCTGGAGTAAGTTTGTTCGAGGGTACGTAGGGAGGAGTCGTAGCAGGTGATGACCAGTCTGAATAGTCTCCCGATGGCCTAATATGGTACCAAACCGGCCAGATATCCAGATTCATTGTCATCCAATATTAGTAATGGGGTACAACATCTCAACGTGAACGTTAAAGACGATTCCAAAGTGGATTCAGGTTATGACTGGGATGCTGACATGATGAGAGGAATTACATCATTTACAAGCATTGTTGGATGACGGTAACAATCAATAATTTCAATATAGTCGATTGTGAAAAGTGATGTACTCGTGTTTGATCTTGAGTGTGTGCGATACCAGCAGGCGATTGTTTGTGCAGGAGGCCGGAGGGTGATGGTGATGGTGATGGTGGCATGGTGTACGTGCAGCTTTTGGCTCCAGTACATGAAGACACGTTTAAATCGAATGCCGGATAGGAACCAAAAGTTTTGTTAAAGCCACACTATACTTGTAGCTACTTGCTCCCTCTATAGTACATAGAAAACTTCCCCAATCGGTGCCTGTTGGTCCACCATGATCCTCTTTTTCTTATGTTATTAATTGAGAGCTGAATTTTTAATGAGCTATGTAGCCACCTGTCAGTGACCTTGCTGGGTGGTCTAATCCCTTCTGGCTGAACTAGTACAGCCAGCCTTTAAAAACAAGTTGGGGCCTACTAACGGCTCATTTTGCCATTGGTTGGTTTGAAACTTTGAAAGAATTAAAAAACATGATTTGTTCATTTTTATTTATTTATATTAGTTATTATTTATTGATGAATATTAATTAAATATTTCATCTTCAGGGTTTCGCATATATTTCATGCCACGTTTGTTGCACAGAGGGTGGGATCCTGGATTAGCAACCCAAAGTTTTAGTGACAAATACTAACAAACCAAGTCCAAAAATAATTTGTTCATTTTTTAAATATTTATATTTTATTTTGATAGTGATTAATATTTACATTTCCTTGCATCAAGCATGGGCATAAATCCTTACGTAATACCTATTGTTCAGGGGGGGGGATGAATGTATAGATCATCCCCCCCCCTGAACAATAGGTATCAATTGCAGATTTACGCCCATGGCATCAAGAGTAGGCCTAGATCTTCATGCGGCCCTAATTTAATATTTGATAGAAGGACTTGGCATGGTTATTTGCCCCCCCCCCCAGCAAAATCCCTGCCATTCTGTCATACCTACATGTAACATACATATATATATATACAAAAACAGAGCACTCTGATAAGTGCCCATTTTCATCTCTGATAAGTGCCCCTTCACCTCTGATAATTGCCTTATTCAAATCTGAGAGGTATCTTTTTTATTTTGACAAATGCCCCTTTTCCTTCGTAGAAAGTGCCCCTTCCACTTTTAATAACTACTCCCTTTTTAACTCGGATAAGCAAACCTTATATTTTCACATGAGCCCCTTTTCCTTTCTAATAAGTGCCCCTTTTCCTGATAAATGCCCCCATTAAAAAAAGAGCCCCTTTCCCATCTCATAAAAGCCCCTTTTCATTTCTGGTAAATGACTTTTTTCTGGTACAAGAAGTTACTCCAGAGTCCATTTCACTTTGATTAAGTGCCCCCTTTACCTTTGATAAATCCCCGTAATAAAATCTAATTGGTGCCCCTTTTCTTTCAACTAATGCACATTTTCCTTTATTATGCCCCTTTTTTATTCTCATAAGGGCCCCTTTTCATATCCGGTCATTTCCTCTTTTCAGGTGCGATAAGTGCCCCTTTTCACCTCTGATAATTTCCCTTTTTACAATGATACATGCCCCTTTTCCTTTCTAAAAAGGGACCTATCCCCTTTTCATAAATGCCCCTTTTTACCTCTTATAAATGCCCCTATCAATATCTGATGGGTGCCCCTTTTCTGTTGGTAAATGCCCATTTCCTAATCTTGGTGCCTTTTTTCATCCCTAGTGAGCGCCGCATTTTAAAGGTGTAAGAAGTGCCCCATTTTCACCCCTGATAATTACTCTTTGTACATTGACACATGCTTCTTTTTTCTGATAAGTGTCATCTTTTCCTCTCACCATCAAATGCGCCCCTAATTTCAAGTGTACTACCGTATTTGCCGGTGTAAAGGCCGCAGTATTTTTGGAAGAGAAAATATCAAAAAGTTGGGGTGCGGCCTTTACGACGAAAGAGTAAAAAAAAAAAAAAAGTCAAAACCAGCACGAATTTGCACGTATGGGACTAGATCTACTAACGGTACAATAACTAGATTGTACAGGACATTTAAACACATCTTACCGACAATTTTATCTTGCATTGTTGACATGAATACGAAAATAAATTGCTAAACCAACATTTACCGATAGATCTTGATCTAAGTTCGTGCCAACGCATTGCAAAAGTAAAGGAAGGGACCATTTAAAGGGATCGTTTAACAATGTTAAATCTGAGATACACGGCCCTACGTGTTATCAGTGTCTGTGATATGGTGTAATATTGAAGCACTAAAAAATTGCGCTTCAAAATGATCAAGAAGTGCCTCAAAAAAGTAAAAATCTTTGTGTGACCGGTTTTAACATACTCGTTTTCCCCAATAGACTTTAGTGTTATGAAACCGTCAGGCGAACGGTTTTCAAAATTTGTAATTCCAATCATAAATATCTTGATAATCAGGCAGGCGATCGGCTTGTAAAAGTCATGGGGTTCCTGACTGACCTAAAGGTTATAATTATCATTGCATCATGTGCTAAATCCAGAATTTTGTTTCAGAATCTAAGACAAGTTACCGGATCCCTTTAACGAAGCTGCCGCGAAGCATCCATCCAAAGTCGCCATTTTGTTTTTCCATTTCATGCAGTTTCGCATTACACCGTACATTGTGGTAGGGGTTTCGGACACCAAATCTGCCACGATCACTTTTTGAGCTAAACTTCCGGTAAATTATAAGAATATTGATGATTTGGTATCAGTTTGTAAACAAAAAATAGTGTTTTACAAGAAAATTACGATTATTTTTTGTTTTGTCCGTTGGTTTTTTTTTTTCCTCTTTGAAATGTCCAAGTTGGGGGTGCGGCCTATGCGGCGGTGCGGCCTTATCGCCGGCAAATACGGTAATTACTCTTTTGCTTCATCAGACAACTTGGATAAAGAAAAATCACCTAGAAAGTAACATGTAGAAATGTGATGACCTTTTTATTTGCTTGTCAAAGGTTTTATAAGCTTCACACTTGTCTCCTCCCCCTTCCCCACTGAAAGAGAATCGTTGATTTGTTTGTGTGTATAGTCGCCCGATTAGAATCTGAGAATAATTGTTTTAATTTTAACACCTAGCCTAGAAGTAATCAGTAAGTTGATAATAATGATACTAGTGATCAGTGGCGTACGCAGGATTTTTCAAGGGGGGTGTTTAGAAATTGGATGGCATCATTAATGTGACCCCGCAAGGTAGTGAAGGAACTGAACAGGAGAGGGTGTTGGAGGGGGTTATTCACGTCTCGAATTTCGATATCCTAGCTTTAAAAAACCTCAGGTTTTCCTGCATGTCAAGTTTTCATGTTCTTTTTTTTTCTTCCACATTTTACAGTAAATCATTTATAATATAGGCACACTACGATGATACTCAATTCACATGTCAGATTAGGTTAAATGTGAGGAACCTATTGAAAAGCGATGCTTGTAGATTATAGGTTCCTGATAAAATAGACATTGTAGATCATAGGTGTAGGAAGATTTTTTGAAGTGGGGGGGGCCGGGGGGGGGGGGGGGGCGTTAAAGCACTTGCCCTAAAAATCTAAATGTGCGCAAAGCGCACATCACAAGCACGAAGTTGGAAGCTCTGGGATTCTCGATTCTCTCTGATGCGATATCAACCTTATTTTAGTGCATTTTATGGCATTTATTTCAGAGCAATTTACGAATAATTCATTGTGATTTAAAAAAATACCAAATGGAAATTGTAGCCATAATATGGGGAGTATAGCCATGAGGGATTATGTTTTGTTCTTCAAGATTTAACAATCACCTCTCACCATGGACGAGAGCCTGGCAGAGCGACTTTAAAAGTGGGGGGGGGGGGGGGGAAGGGCACCAACAAAAAAGGGCACTTTCTGGAAAAAAAGGGGGGGGGGGCACGCACAAAGGGAAACCTCAAAGCAAAAATATACAATTTATAGACATTTTTAGGCCATATGATACCCCTACATTGTGATTAGATTATTAGGGATGATTTCATTGTTTGTTTTTCTCTGCACAAGATACTGCTTAACCCTTACTGTCTCGACATTTTCGGAGATTGCGCCGCAACCGCTTGGAACTTTGAATTGTCGTTTCATGACTTTTTTCCCTCAAGTCTTACGCACATTTTGATACCATTTTCGTTGAAATTGGATATACCTGTAAGGTGTTACATAACAATTAGTATGCGCATGTCATTAAAAAGTGCTATAATTGCATATATATTCATGTACAAGCAAAAATGTGAATACAGGTTTAGATTAGGATGATGTATTTCTTCCTAAGTGGGAGATATGAATTGATATCAAATTGCTTTTATATGTTTCTCAAAGTAACTTGATGTATTCACGAACATAAGAATACATTAGAAATAAAACAACAATGAAATACATAAGAAAATAAAATGATGAATTTCAAACTTTTTTTCTTCAGAAAAACATTTTGAGATGAAGGAAACATTTATTCAATACATTTTCAAGATTATTCACAAGTCTACAGACAAATATGTTTTCTGTAAAATGCATAAAATTAGCATTTTGCATAAGTAATTAGGCTATGACGACAAAAATTTGCTTAGTAGGAAAAAACTAATTATACCAGTAACCATCTTGTTCCTGACGTAAATATCTACAAACATGCACATTTTTGTGTCCTTCGGACATTCAATGGCCGAGATCATAGTGGGGGGGGGGGGGGGGGGGAGGGGGGGGGGGCCTCCTTGCCCCCCCCCCAGTCAGTGAGGTGCTCAAAATAGCTCAGTACAGTAAGGGTTAAGCATCATACTTTGCAGTTGAGTCTGATGGTCTGAATATTTAATTTAAGATTTCAATTTTTTAATTTGTGAAGTCGCAAAGCGAAAAATTACATCTTATAAAGAGGGAGGAAAAATCCTAATCATGAAAGACTTAAAAGATCTTTATATAAGAAACAAAATCATAATAACTTAAAATGCAAGCGTAGTGAGCGAGCTTTGGGTGAAATGAAAGAAAAAGATGCTCTTAGTCGCTTTAAATTAAGAGTACATTTTAGGGTGAGAAGAAAAGGGGGCCCATATCCAGGGAAAAGGACACTTACTTAAAGAATTTACAAAATAAGCCATAACAAGTTTTGGGGAAGGATATTCGTGTGCATGTTGATAACGTCGGTCGATAACAGCACAGGAATCAACAACCCTCCCCTCCCTACCAACCTCAATTAGCTCATTGATTTATGAATTGATGTGAATATAGAGGGTGAATGTTGATGATGATGATGATGATGATGATGGTGACGACAAAAATGTTGAAGTTAATCATGATGAGGAAAGTTATGATAATAATCTTGATCAAATTAATATTATGATGATGCTGGTAACAAAGATAGAATGGGATGATTAATGACGATAATGAAGACATTTTATTGAGATTATGAAATGAGGACATTTTATTTGTAAGAGGAAGACTAGTTTGTAGGGATTTATTTTGAACTCTTAAACTCCCCTTCATATCCATGATTCATCCCTTTCATTATCCCTCATTCACATTCACCCTTTTCATCCACTTTCCTTTCATATATCTATCTCTCTCTCTCTCTCTGACTCTGCTACATAATTTACATATATGATATGGACATTTGCTATTCCGCATCATACACTATCGAATGGCTAACTTCAACCCTGGATTCAACACTATACCCTACCCTAAACCTAACCCTAAACCTAACATAAAACCCTATTGAACCCCAACCCTAACCCTACATCTTAGACGAAATAGCAATTGTTTTGTACCCTTTGTTTATTGTTTATGTTTGAATATTCAAGATACTTTGTGATGTTGATTTATACTTGTATGTGACTTTATGAATATTAATTTGTTTCTTCTACTTTGCATGGAATGTATGTGGAATGCTACACAGAATGCAGTAATGTTTTTATACATTAAAACCTGGTCAGTTAGCCATTAGTTATCAATCTTACAACATGTCTGTTGGGGCTGCCTCTGTGTTAAGAGTGCTAGGAATTATCTGTTAGAACTGCAACCCTACAATATATTAAGCAGGTGAAGGGCTAAGAAACCCTCACTTAGCCCCCTGAGCCCCTCCCATTCTTTGCTTCTTAAATGTCAAATAATCGATGATTTCTCGATGAAGGAGGGGGGGGGGGGGGAGAGACATTTCCTCATTCAAAGGCCATCTCCGGCCTTCCTACATACATAGGTCACAGGCCCGTAACAAATAGAATTTTACTAGGGCTGCAGACATTACATGAGGCGGACTAGAAAAGTTTAAAGATTTGTGAGATCGCATTAAAGGCATCGTTTAACAACGTTCAATCTGAGATGCATGGCCCTAGAGCATGGCCCGAGCATTCACATCAAACAATGAAGAAAAAAATTCAGAAAGTTGAATATGTTGTGACTAAAAGGAATGCCTGTATGTAGTAATCTAAATGTAAACATTATATTGAGGAACCGAACAACATTACAAGCATATATCAATTAAAGAAATCTAGAACTTGCTCATTTAAGAATGTGTGCTACAATGATTATCTCATAAAAACAGTACAGGCCTAATAAGATTAATAAATGACCACTCAGTTTTTCTCTTCTCCTTGCAGTCTATTATGGAGTATCCACAAGACAACGGGCCGCCTGCCGCCGTAGGTCAATGTGAACGTGGGGCCGTGGGCGCTGGTAGCGCACCGGTGCCTGTGTAGGACAAGGGCCGGGGAGAGGTGTAAGTGGAAGACGAGACACCTCTCCCGCGTGTGCTACCAGCATCGAGATGTTTACACGGCGGAAGAGTGAGTACTCAAACAATAGGGTCGGACAAAACTATATAACCCAATAGGGGGTTTCTCAACAGCGATACAAGATTTTAAAAGTAGTCAACAGATCTTGATGGAAATTGTATGGAATTGTTGGTTGAATATATCCCCTAATCTTCATGTACATTTCAGAACTACAAGTTAAGATTGTTTTTTAAGGCTTTATTACAAACAACATCCAAGGAGAATAAGCATATCTGTCCCCTAAACATGTTGTGGCAAGTTGTCACAAGAATTCTCCTGCTTTACTAGAAAGGGGTCATATCAAATAAATTTAGGGCATGGGAACGGTCCATTCTATTTTAAGCGATAGATTTTCAGAATTATTTGTTTTCTTCAGAAAATCGTAGAATTCATATTTAGTGTTTGTTGATTAAATCTTAATAATATATATTTGAACAGTTGAAAATGTAAAACATTATTTACTAAAAAAATAAAAAAATACTTGGTTTTGTTTCCTACATCACAGCTTGTGTTATAAGGATGAAAACTTCCTAAGTTGATGAAGTAATTACAGTTTCATGAAAATCTTTTTGAATATTTACTTTAAAAAAATTAGTTATTCATATGTTTTTGTTTTATCATACCGAAGGTGGCTTAGTCACTGTTATCCTTTAGGGCCCTGTGCATATAAATATGAAATTCAACACAATACATGAATGAGAAAATGAAACAACAACAAAATGTAACATCTCCATAAAAAAAACATTACAAAAGTATAATATAAGAGCAAGTAATACGGACCAACAACGTTTGCAAAGTTTGTCATATAAATGTATCAATAAAAGTATGGGAAGATGAAATTTAATAATTTTGTACTTTTGAATGAGAGCGGTGTCAAATGATGTCATATGATCAACAGCACAAGGTGGAAGTTTATTATATAGCTCCCTCTCAAGGTCATGATATTAATTAAGCTATAAAACAATGTTTCTTGACTAAAATCGATTGATTAGCTATTTCCGTTTGGAAATTATATATCACAACTACATATTCTGAGATTTTCATGGTCAAGATATTAATTAAGCTATAAAACAATGTTTCTTGACTAAATCAATTGATTAGCTGTTTCCGTTTGGAAATTTTATCACAACTACATATTCTGAGATTTTCATGGTCTTAGCTATTGTACGGCCGTAGGCGCTATTTGAAATTCATCAAAATCTACCGGGAGCACCGGTAAATTTTTATATTTAATTTTTCTTGAAAGCGGAAATTTTTAGGGGCTAAATTTTATAGTGCTTATAATACATCCACAGAGGCATCCAAATATATCAAAATTGTAAAGAATCACTATCCACCCATGTTTCTTATCAAGAGAGTTTTTCAGCTTATACATGTATTTTGAAATATTTTGAAATCTGAATGATCAGTTTAATAATTTCACAGACATATTGGCTGCAAATACACTTTCACCTCATTTGGCCTCTTTTAGAAATTGTTCAAAGAATTATTAAAGAGCAATTCCATATATTACATTTACTAGAAAGATATGATATGATTTTTGTATAGGCACACTTTGATAATAATATATATTCCATAACTTATTTTTGTATTTCAATATTTCATGTTATCATTGTGAACAGATTACTGAAATATAACTGAAATATTTTAATCATTCATTTGTCTTGATCATTTGAGTAAGTATATTAAGTGTATTAACTATATCTTACATGTATTTTCATTATACTAGGATTATACAGATGATAAATCGCCGACGCCCACGCTGCCAGGCTATGACCCTTAAAGGGCTACAGTGCTCAAGAGATTCAACAAGGCAGTTTGTTCTGCATTATTGCACACAGCATTGTAAGTATATTGCATAAAATGGAAGTAGAATCATTGCCAATAAGAAAGTTTGTATTTTGCACAACTTCAGTATATTCTGATGATCTAATTATTGACAACATACAATGGTATGCACTTCTTGACATTTCAAGTTTCAAGTTTTATTGGTCCACATTTTACAGAAAATATAGACATACATATGAAATACAAAATTATACAATACAACTATAGTATAAATAACCACATCTCAATGATTCTCAATTCATAGAATGTGAGGAACCTATTGAAGCATAGCTGAGGAATGGAAAGAGTCCCTCAGGAATAGCAGGAGGGCTAGGAGAGAAACTACATCGTTATCGAAGGTAAGTGCTTATTTGAGAAGAGTAAGGACAAACATAATGAAAAATCATGAAAAGTGGTAGTAAATGACATATCTATATCAGTGCATCAAAAATTGATTAGTTTTAGATTGATTGAGAGCTCGTCATGTGACCAGAAATATTTTAACCATTTTAAGGTTGCTCTGAAAAGGTACTAATTGGAAAATACTATTAGGGAGTTGAAATTTTTTGTTTTTGGTAATTTTTTAATTTTTAATTTAAACATTTCATCAAAATGTTTACATTTCTAAACTTGTATAAATTTGTTTAAATAAAAAAAGAAGTTAAAATGTTAGAAATTATAATTTTAACAATTTTTCTTTTCTTCTTAAATACATTTTGTTGCTGTTTATACAAGATTTAAAAAAACAAAAATAATATACCCTAGCTGTCTTCTTTTCAAGGTACTGGTTAAAACTATGGGCCTCAGTGACTATTTTCTTTGGCCATAGTTTTAACCAGAACTTATCAGAACAGTGTATATTTGTATTATATCTATAATAGTGTCTATCTATCTATCTAGCATTGCACAGTAATTCATCAAATATACATAAATCATATCTTGAGCATTGAGTAGTAACAGTAATTAAGTAAATTTACACATTTTATATTCTAATAAGTTAAAAGAATGAAAGGACATTGTTGAAGCATACCAAAATCCTTACTCTATGATTAAATTATCATAATAAAGTTATAGCCATGTTCAGACAGGGGCTTCCTAGTCTGCGTAAGTTAATCCCTGCAGCAGTAAATATCCCATAAATATTTGACTTACACCATTAGTTGACCATATCCTCTTACTCGGACCAGCTTGCCTCGATTAAGGTAATACGACCTTCCACTGACCCAGTCTTACTCAGCGTATCTTCTAGAAGTCAGGGGCGGATCCAGGAAGTTCCAAAGGGGGGGGGGGGGGGGGGGGGGGGGGCTTCCATGCAAATTTTTCTCCGTCAGGGGAAGAAAAAAATCTTTGTCAAATGGCAAGAGTGTCCTTCTAGAGCCAAAATTGCCCAATGTGGTAATATACAGTGCCCTGTCATGGTCAAAAAATTATTCTTCAATTCCAGCAAAGTGCCCCTCTGAAGCCAATATTGTGTTTTTTCAAGTTGCCTCGTTAGGGGTGAAATATGCATAATCAAGGGGGCAAAAGGGCCCTTTTAGAGCCGAAATTGCTCTTTTTGATTACTAAAAGGGAGGGTTGAGTTCTGGGAAGGGTAAGAAAGTTCTAATAATCTAATTGAGAAATTTGATTAAAGTATTATAACATAAAAAAACTTAGGATGAATTGTTTTGAAGGGGTCTATCAAATAGTGTAATTTTTAGCCACATAATACGCTTTCAAGGTGGTCCCTTATCATTACACATTATACTATTATCTTTTTTATTTTTTATTGTGATAAAACACAGCAGTAAATCACAATTTTTCCAAAAATTTATATTGATTAATCTTGTGTAATTACAAATAGGTTGGAAGATAAAATGGACAAATGACCCTCCCTTTCCAGAAGTCAATACCTCCCCCCTAAAGGAAAGTAAATAAATGATTTTGATGAACAAGGCTCAAGCAAAGAACAAGGTCTTTGAACCCACATCGGTATGTGCAGACGCAGAATAACTTTGCGTCATGAAATAATTTATTTTAATTTTCTTTTTTTAATACGAATAAACACACTAACTGGTTTATTCAGGTATCCTTTGGAACTTCTTATCCAATCAATGCTAATTCTTTAAAAAATGTGATTTTTTTGTTTTGTTTGCATTTTAATTTGTTCAGCGGGAATTCCAGGTATCTCTCTCTCTCTCTGTTAGGGGGCATTTATCCCCCAAACCCCCCCCCCCCTTGTACGTGCATGCTTGCTAGCTTGGCTGGTGGATGTACCAAAATAAATACCTACAAAGTCACACAATCATTGTAGGCTGTCATTCATCTCCCTATTACCCATCTCTCTCTCTCCCTCTCTCTGTTTGTCTATCTCTCTATCTTTATCTCTCTCTCTCATTCTCTCTACCTTGCTTCATCTTTCTCCTACTGCCTCCACATCTCTTTCATCAATGGGTACCCACCAATTTTCTTTGAAGATGTCTATTCATCTACCTGGACATCTACCTTGCAGATAACCTCCTCCTCCTTACTGAGCAGTTCATCTCACAACATTCAAGAGAAGCCCGCCAGCCAAACAGACTCATCATCCCATTCAGCTCATCTCACAAGCAAACAACATTCAAGAGAAGCCCGCCAGCCAAACGGACCCATCATCCCCGTTCAGCTCATCTCACAAGCAAACAACATTCAAGAGTAGCCCGCCAGCCAAACAGACTCATCATCCCTGTTCAGTTCATCTCACAAGCAAACAACATTCAAGAGAAGCCCGCCAGCCAAACGGACCCATCATCCCCGTTCAGCTCATCTCACAAGCAAACAACATTCAAGAGTAGCCCGCCAGCCAAACAGACTCATCATCCCTGTTCAGTTCATCTCACAAGCAAACAACATTCAAGAGAAGTCCGCCAGCCAAACAGACTCCTCATCCCTGTTCAGCTCATCTCACAAGCAAACGACATTCAAGAGAAGCCTGCCAGCCAAACAGACTCATCATCCCTGTTCAGCTCATGTCACAAGCAAAGGACATTAAAGAGAAGCCCGCCAGCCAAACAGACTCCTCATCCCCGTTCAGTTCATCTCACAAGCAAACAACATTCAAGAGAAGCCCGCCAGCCAAACAGACTCATCATCCCCGTTCAGCTCATGTCACAAGCAAACAACATTCAAGAGAAGCCCGCCAGCCAAACAGACTCATCATCCCCGTTCAGCTCATGTCACAAGCAAACAACATTCAAGAGAAGCCCGCCAGCCAAACAGACTCATCATCCCCGTTCAGCTCATCTCACAAGCAAACGACATTCAAGAGAAGCCCGCCAGCCAAACAGACTCATCATCCCCGTTCAGCTCATGTCACAAGGAAACGACATTCAAGAGAAGCCCGCCAGCCAAACAGACTCATCATCCCCGTTCAGCTCATCTCACAAGCAAACGACATTCAATAGAAGCCCGCCAGCCAAACAGACTCATCATCCCCGTTCAGCTCATGTCACAAGGAAACGACATTCAAGAGAAGCCCGCCAGCCAAACAGACTCATTATCCCCGTTCAGCTCATCTCACAAGCAAACATCTGACAATGTAAGGACTGCAAGCTAGCTCCACTAAGTGGTTCAAGAAAAGCACATTTACCAAGGACATGACAGAGAGAAAAGCAGAGGAGAAGAAGGTAAGAACATCACACCGAATTTGAAATAAGGAAACAATTTAAGCAACAAAACAAAACACAAAACAAAACGAAGCAATGAAGACACTTATTTTGTAATCAGTCTTCACTGCAATTTATTTTCTCATATGGACATGTAGCACTTTGTGATTACAATTAAGATTGCTGTCTTAATAATAATAATAATAATAATAGGCATTTCTATAGCGCCATCTATCTAGACAATTCTATTCCGAGGCACAGAACTGTTACATTATTATTTTCACTTAGATATAAAGCTAATCTATCAGTTTTTCAAATATAAAAAGTGTCGTGGCATGGCCGACATTTAAATCTGGACCATCATCGTCAGCATATGACCTCATTAGAGAGAATTTTGTTAGGCTGACAGACTTTTGATGTAATGTTACTTTGAACTCAAATAAGTATAATTATAAGTACATTATTTCTTGTCTGCATCAGGAAATCTGATTTCCACTGGTTGGTATGTACAAGTAATGCAATATAAACATACACGTAAAGAGACAAAATACATACATAACATACCAAAATAACTGAAAAATACTGATGTTACAAGTACATGTAAATGCCTTTCATGATCGATACTGGCATATATGAAGTTAAACAGTTAATCCACATGTTCCAACAATAACTTTGCTATGTCTATGAGCCTGGGAAATGATAACAAAGACTATATAGATTATAATTTTTAAATCATGCTGATGTTTATGAGCGGGAAGGTTCATGGCACCAGAGCATCAATCAGTCTAAGGCTTGCACAGTCTATATGGTGATTATTTTTCTCAATTTGTTTAGAATGATGTTATAATTCCAACTCTTTAATGGCTTCTTGTATATGGCTCATGTCTGCTATGGAGTGGTCCCCCAATATCATTTTGGTTTTAATTAGGTTACAATTATAACCTAATTGCATAGTTTAGGGCTGGAACAGCCTTGTTTGAAGATAAACCATTGTAGTCTCTAGTATCTATGCTATTAGCCTTTTATCTGCTATGTCAGTGATGCCTGTAGTCAGTCTGTAATGACTCATTTCTGCTATGTAGTGGTGCTTATATCCACAACATAGGCTGACCCATTGTCAGCTATACTTTCATCAGCCTTGTAGTTGTGCATGTATCTGCTAGGTAACGGTACATATATCCGCCACATAGTGGTACCCTTTTTGCTACGGAGTGGTACATATATCCGCCACGTAGTGGGGCCCATTTCTCCTGTGCACTGGTGCTGACATCTGCCATGCAGTTTAGACTATTTTCCCAATAAAGTGGTGCCGACATCAGCCATATTGTGAAACCATTTATTTCTGCCAAACTGTGGTGCCTAAATTATATGCCAAGTAGTAATTAGGTCCATATCTTGGCCCTTTTTAGATTCTGTTATGCATATAAATCATATAGACTGTACAGCTCAGACATTGATGCTATTTATCTTTCATTGTAAGACTTATGTACCACAATTCACGAAGTTTGAACACTGATAACGGGCAGTCCATTTTCTCAACAATAAACTTAAGTAAATGGCCTACCATATAGCACCCCTCACCCAAACTTGTTTTCTCTTAAATAGCAAGCCTGGTTACTCTAGTCTTTGGCTATCATCTCCTTAGGCTCATAGTACACAGGCTCATACACTGCCTTAGAACATAGGGTTAATGTAACAGGCTCACTTTGAATCATCGGGTCATTGTGGCAGCGTTACCAGACCTTTTGTGAAAACATGCCCCTTTATTCACGAAATGTCGGGAGTAATATGATTACAAAATAAACCCCTCTCATCTTCAAATAGTCCGGTCCAATTTGCCAGACACTTTGTGAAAACCGTAAGGCAAATCTACGAAAGGTTGGATGGTCGTGTAAAGGTCGTGTAAAGCGACCACCCAACCGGACTTGATGATTTGAAGTAAGCTGATGTAACATGTATGTTGAATACCTCAGTCACACTGATGATAGACCAATAACAGACGAATTTGCCAAGAATTGTTTCGTTTTGAGTCAGTTTTGTGAAATGACAGAGGTATAGCATTTAATAACAGCTTTTGTGTAGCAATTTCATTTGCCTAAGGATCATACAGTTTTACTTGAGGTAGAGACAGTGGTGTAGCATTGGCCCAGCCGTTTAGGGGGCACTGTTATTATGGAGGAGGGCGGAACCTGTACTAATAGGTGAATTGAATGTGAATTTGTAAGATCTCAGAATTAGGGGATGATATTAATTAAGGGATTAATATAATTTTTGTTTTAACCTCCCTATTCCATCTCCCTTTATTTATGTCTTTTTTCCTCTTCCATTTTGTCTTGTTTTCCACCATTTGATTGGGAGACGTACATTGTGTCCCTTTGTAGCTACACCACTGCTCAGGGAATGTAGCATACACGTATATAGAGTGGAGCTCACCAAGAGCAAACCATAGAAAGTACTAGACCATCATATGAGAACATTTACCTCAGGTAATTTAATGCTTTTAAACTGAAATATAGATTTCAGTTGATAACCAAGTGATAACGGAAGACAGAAACTGAAAATGAATGAGCAACTCCAGTTTCTCATTGCTTTTTATGGTAGACCAGACCCTAGCTACAACAAACTTAAAATTTCCTAATCAGTGCTGGGAAAAAAAATGTAGAGCACTTAGTGAAATTTAATTATACCATGACTGAAGTCTAGACCAGTTAATCAATCAACAATTTTGGATAATCAAGATCAGTCAAGTACCAATATATGTACAAGTTTGATACAAGTCACATTGCATGCTTTAAATTGAATACATTTTAATAAGTTGTCAGCGAATTTGTAGTTAAAGATGAAGTTGAGTTCTGTTCATGCGATTGCATTGTGAAAGAAACGGTGTGGAATCGACCAGATCATCTAGCATATAGGAATTTGTGTGTATTGCAAGGTTCTGGAATCATCAAAATGATAAGAAATTTGGTCAAGTCTTGGTAAAGTTATAAACAATGTACACAGAAAGATGTATATGGGACTACACGACCACGTGGCGTAAAAATCCGGGTAGGATTTTTACGATGTTACATGACATATTTAGAATATGAAGGCATTTGAAGAGCCATGCCCTTCAGGGAACATGTCTTATCTGATGTTCTTCCACACTTGCATAATAATAATGATAACGCTCACAAATTGTTTTTCACCTCTTCCCAGAACTCAACCTTCTCTTTAAGACGGCTTTGTGAAACGCTTCCTATACATGTATACAGTATGAATTTCGACTTAAATGTATAAAGCAGTTCACAAATGCAGAACCCTGCCCTAACCACAGGCCTGATAGTCACAAATAATTGCATTCACCTGTCTTCAAGAAGTTAATTACAAAAGTCTGAATCTGTTTACATGTTGCTGCTTTGTGAGCCACGTTACTGACAAGTTTGGAGTCTGTCACTCAGAATGTTACAGAATTACAACTTACAAGAATCGTTTTGTTTTGAGTCAGTTTGTTGAAATGAATAAATAAAACTTCAACTTCAACTTCAATAACATCTTTTGTACCATTTTCATTTGCCTAAGGATCATAAAGTTTGAGGTAGAGGCAGTGGTGTAGCAATGGCCCACCAATTCATGGGGGAGGTTGGCACCTGTATTAATAAGATTTAAGGGACGATATTAATATAAACCTCCTTTTCCCCTCTCCCTTTCTTTATGTCTTTTTTCCTCTTTCGTTTTGTCTTTTTACCACCATTCGCTTGGGAGACACTGTGTCCCCATGTCGCTACACCACTGCTCAGGGAGATATAGTAAACACGTATTATACAGAGAGTGGAGCTCAATAAGAGCACAAAATGGAAATATCAAGGTACTGAACCCTCATGTGTACATTTACCTCGGGTCAATTAATGTTGTTATACAGAAACATAGATTTTATTCGATAACCAAATGGTAATGGAGGACAGAAACTGAAAATAAAGCTGCATCTCCAGTTTCTCAGTTCTCTTTATGGTAGACCAGACCCTACAACACACTGAGCAATTCCTACTCTTTGCTGAATACAAATTAAATGTTGTAATACCAGCAGGTGCTTTATCTACTCCCTCAACCAACCCCACCCCCCCCACCCCCAAATCTGCCTTTGAAATGCAGAAGAAGTGACATGGAAGATCTTTAGTTTCATTTCAAACAAGCAAATATACATGTACAAAAATAGGCACAAATCATCTGACCATTAACTGATACAAATAAGGCTTGCATATTTGGGCGAGGTTTGCGGTTATATATAACCACGTATTCTTTCAACGGGGTTAATATAGTATACAGATAAGCACGTCATAAGAAAAATAAATGCATATTGCAATAAACTCTCCATGATAGGATGGTACATGTCTAAAAGGGACTTCAGCTGCCCTGCAGCTAGTACTGTGTATAATAACACTTGATCACAAATCATATCCATTAATGAGCATAGAAGGCTTATCTCAGCTCATCATGTGAGATATAAATGTATACAAAATGAACTCTCTTACATGGTAGAGGTGCATGTTTTCAGCTACCCTACATTATACATACAAGGTATCCCTGGTAGGAAATAATACATGGGCATAGCTAGATCTTCATCTGACCAATATAACCTGAGAACATATTTAAATGTATAAGAATAACTCTTTTGCTGTATGTAATATTTTCCTTTGTAACGTACCGGAAGTGATCAAGCGCGCCAAATTGAAAATTGCTGTTGTACACATATCCTGAAATTAACACAGAAAATGGGAATGAGATTCCAACATAAGCGCCTGAACGCTTGGAAAAAAAACAAACTGGCATTGTCATTGGAGCAGGTACGGTACAGTTCACTTCCAAAAACGCTTGAACACATCCCCAGAAAATACAGGGTTTCCAGCTACCCTACATTATACATACAAGGTATCCCTCGTGGAAAATAACACATGGGCATAGATCTTCATCTGACCAATATGACCCAAGAACATCACTAATATGAATAACTCTTTTCTTTACATCGTAAAGGTGTACATACAAGGTTTCATTTTATGGGAAATAAATAACACACAGGCACAGCTCATTCAACCCTCTGAATGAGGAAAGTATACAAATGAGGCAGATCAAGCGCCACATATAAAATGTAAAGTGGCATATCCAAAATTAATTAAGGTACAGATCGAGAGCTGTAAAATCTATTGATATGAGTACCATGCACGAAAGAAATGAAGATTTCAGCCTCCCCTAAATATTTCACACAAGGAGCGAAACAGTACAAAAATGATAATCGCAAATAGTACTGCTCAAGTATGAAACAAAGATAAATGTTATACAAAAAAATGATACCCATCGCTATACTGATATACATTTTCAAAGTTGTTCAGTACAACAAAAAGTATGTAAAATACAAAAAACCAGGAGCCGAAGCTACTTGATCCTAGGGCTCACAGCCCCTACGGAAACAAGCTAGGGTGTCATCCCTGACGGGAGCCTGGCCGGCTAAAAATCTTCACTTCCGCGCATGCCCCACCACACAGGGTTTTCAGCTGCCCTGCTGTAAATATACATATCATCATGTGTAGACACAATTACATCAAAAAATAAATATTTGTTTACATAATGAATAGATGAGATACAAAAGATGTCCGTAGACATATAGTTGTACACAAATAATCTCACAGCTGCCTTGCTGTACATATACATATCATCATGTGTAGACACAATTACATCAAAAATAAATATTTGTTTACATAATGAATAGATGAGAAACAAAAGATGTCCGTAGACATAGTTGTACACAAATAATCTCACAGCTGCCCTGCTGTACATGTACATATCATCGTGCGTAGACACAATTACATCAAAAATATATATTTGTTTACATAATGAATAGATGAGATACTGGAGATGTACTTGGGCCAAATAAAAATCCTTTCTCATGTTCACTTGGACATTCACTTTTTTTGTGAAAAAAATCCCCACAAAAAATAGATAAATACAAAAAATGTATGAAAAAAGTAATAAATATAAATGCAGGTAAATGGCCTGCCGTTCCCTTTATTGTAAAAACACCTTTCTTTTTTTACTTTTTCTTTATTTTGAATTTTTTTTGTATTTTTTTGTCCGTTATTTCACGTGAGATAAATCAGGATTGAGAATAAAGTCTTTGTCAGTATTGCACATAAATATAGTTGTACACAAATAATCTCACACAGGGTTTCCAGCTGCCCTGCTGTACATATACATATCATCGTGCGTAGACACAAATACATCAAAAATATATATTTGTTTACATCATGAATAGATGAGAAACAAAAGATGTCCATAGACATATAATTTATTGTACACAAATAATCTCACAGCTGCCTTGCTGTACATATACATATCATCGTGCGTAGACACAATTACATCAAAAATATATATTTGTTTACATAATGAATAGATGAGATACAAAAGATGTCCGTAGACATATAGTTGTACACAAATAATCTCACAGCTGCCTTGCTGTACATATACATATCATCGTGCGTAGACACAATTACATCAAAAATATATATTTGTTTACATAATGAATAGATGAGAAACAAAAGATGTCCGTAGACATATAGTTGTACACAAATAATCTCACAGCTGCCTTGCTGTACATATACATATCATCGTGCGTAGACACAATTACATCAAAAATATATATTTGTTTACATAATGAATAGATGAGAAACAAAAGATGTCCGTAGACATAGTTGTACACAAATAATCTCACAGCTGCCCTGCTGTACATATACACATCATCGTGTGTAGACACAATTACATCAAAAATATATATTTGTTTACATAATGAATAGATGAGAAACAAAAGATGTCCGTAGACATAGTTGTACACAAATAATCTCACAGCTGCCCTGCTGTACATATACATATCATCGTGTGTAGACATGTACAATTACATCAAAAATAAATATTTGTTTACATAATGAATAGATGAGATACAAAAGATGTCCGTAGACATATAGTTGTACACAAATAATCTCACAGCTGCCTTGCTGTACATATATACATATCATCGTGCGTAGACACAATTACATCAAAAATATATATTTGTTTACATAATGAATAGATGAGAAACAAAAGATGTCCGTAGACATAGTTGTACACAAATAATCTCACAGCTGCCCTGCTGTACATATACACATCATCGTGTGTAGACACAATTACATCAAAAATATATATTTGTTTACATAATGAATAGATGAGAAACAAAAGATGTCCGTAGACACAAGTACTATACTGGAAGAAGAAGAAGAAGGAGAAGGAGAAGGAGAAGGAGAAGGAGAAGGAGAAGGAGAAGGAGAAGGAGAAGGAGAAGGAGAAGAAGGAGAAGGAGAAGAAATAATAATCTCACAGCTGCCTTGCTGTGCATATACATATCATCGTGCGTAGACACATTTACATCAAAAATATATGTTTATTTACATAATGAATAGATGAGATACTGGAGATGTACTTAGGCCAAATAAAAAGGAAGAGAAGAGCTACCAATCCTTTCTCACGTTCACTTGGACACTCACTTTTTTGTGAAAAAAACCCCACAAAAAATAGATAAATACAAAAAATGTATGAAAAAAGTAATAAATATAAATGCAGGTAAATGGCCTGCTGTTCCCTTTATTGTAAAAACACCTTTCTTTTTTTTACTTTTTCTTTATTTTGAATTTTGTTTGTATTTTTTTTGTCCGTTATTTCATGTGAGATAGCTTAAGATATAAGTCTTCGTCAATATTGCACATATATATAGTTTTACACAAATAATCTGACACAAGGTTTTCAGCTGCCGTGCTGTACATATATACATATACATATCATCGTGTGTAGACACAATTACATCATTTGTATTTATTAGTCATATGCATATTAACGCCAGGGAGCTCCGCCGCCGAAGGCGTTGAAGCTCCAGATCCCGAACTGGGAAATGGTTTCAACAGCGGGTTTTGTCCTATTTTTTTGGAAATCTAAAAAAGTAGTTACCGGTATTTAAATGTAGGCTTACAATTTTTTTTTATTCCTCAGGGCATCCGGTCAACCAGGAGTCGAAAAACATTGTAAGTCTAAATTTTAATTACAACTTTTTTAGATTTCACCCCTAAAAGGACCAAATCCGCTGTTTGAATCTTTTCCCGGTTTAGGATCTGGAGCTCCGACACCTTCGGCGGCGGAGCTCCCTGGAGTTAATGCATCATGAGATATAAATAACTGGAATGTATTCTTTGTAAATACATGTATATATAAATTCATATTTAAGATAAATAATTATCTTTTCTTCCTTTTTATTTGGCCTATACCCATGGCAAGAGGTTCATTGTGTTGACAAAATGTTAAAGACATACTACCAGTTAGTAAACTGGTTTGCAAACTGGGCCCGTAATGGGTCGGTGACAACGAGTTCATAAACAAAATGAAAACGAAAGAAGCTCGGATATACAGTTGAAGTCCACTTTATTATCTTTATAAAGTGAGCCGAAGCTCCAGTAGTTCAAACAAAGATTATTTATTTAAGGACATTTTTAAATAGCTTATCCTCTCAGAGGATGGGCGGCCCTATAGATTGAACAGAATGAAATAAACTGAGCTACAAAATCCCTCACATGGCATTTACATACTCAGGCACCCGAGAAGGCTTAAAAATCACATGATCTTATTAGCCAATCAGGAGAACCCTTATGTAGACAACCAGTCACAAGATGGGATATATAAAATTACCCTGAGGTCACCCAACCTCTAGACCAGTTCAATCTACCAATTAAGAAAGGAGTTATACATTTAATTAAATATAACCAATGACAAAGCACAATAGATAGAGTGATTTGAACTAGGTACCGAAGAAAATGAGAGGAGCCTACAGCACCGCGAGAATGTCAGGTCCCCGAAAAAAAAGTCTATTGTCTAACGTATTTATCGGAAATGAACACCTGTAGATCTAATGCAGGAATTCAAGTCCTGGGGTTGTTTACCCGTTCCTGGCATACTATCGGGAGCAAAATTAATGCTGTTCAACAAATCTAAACTAACCTACAGCCTAAAACCTAAATTGCAATTGAAAGCCATGTCTTAATCCCATATCTCTGACGGAAAAAAGGAATTGAGCAAATGTCGCTTGGGCAGAAATTAAACATGACATAAATATATGTCATAAAAAAGCCAGGAGCCGAAGCCACTTGATCCTAGGGCTGGAACAGGGTTTCCCCCTTCACAGCCCATACGGATTCAAGCTAGGGTTGCATCCCGTAGGGAGCCTGGCCAGCTAAAATTGAAGATTTTAGCCTCCCCTGAGTTTAACATCAACAAAAGATGTATGAATTAGAAAAAAAGGAACCTAAGACATTTGAAATGGCTTAGGGCAAGCCAAGTCGAGCTCTGTTAAGGTGACCCACAAGACAAGGCAGTGTGACCCATTTTCTATCTATCTTTTTTAATCATGTGATTTTTAAATTGACCCTGCCTATTAAACCCTTTTTGTCTCTTCTCTTCAGATTTTCACCGCCTACCCCCACCTCCCGGAGATGTTTAAATAAAAAAACGAGGAAATCTCAAACACCTGACACAGCACAGGGCAAGCCAAGCCTACAGGACAAGGTAGATATAATGGGCAAGTGAAGCATTTAGATATAGGCAAGGCAAGATCTGTTAGGGTGACCCACAAGTCAAGTCAGTGTGACCCATTTTCTATCTATCATTTCTATCATGTGCTTTTTAAAACTGACCCTGCCCAACCCATTTTGTCTCTCCTGCCTTGAGGCATTTTTGTTGGGGGTGGTTTGAAGAGTTGTAATATTATCCTCCCGTGAGTTTAATACAAACAAAGATGTATTAATTAACAAATGAGGAATCTAAGACACTTGACACAGCACAGGGCAAGCCAAGCCTACAGGACAAAACAGATATTATGGGCAAGTGCAGACTTAAGCCTCTCCTGAGTTGATAACAAAGGTAGAAACTAGTGGAAGTCTCTTTGTAATTTTACTTTTTAGTCTTGTAGAAGGCTTGCTTTATAATCTTGAATGAGATCGGGAAATATATACGGGAAATAAAGTACACATATTTCCTTTATACAATTTAAAATGCAACAATTCAGATTCCATTATTTTTTTTAAAAGGTAATGATTTGAGTATTTAAAATATTTTGAAGGCCTACATTTTTTCTCATATCATATGAAGCATGTTTCCAATTCATATTATGTGAAGCAAGTATTAGATTATTCTTATCCCATTAAAAAATATTTTGTTGCTTTGGGAGAACAATGGTGATTTCATGCATATATATGTATGCTTTGTTGAACCACCTCGTGTATACCTGGCATGAAAACTATTCATTCTGAAGTGCATGAGATTTGCACAGAGTGCATAATGAATTAAAAGTGGGAGCTCCCTATTCAAAAAAATTATGTCCTATCAATCATTATTTTTGAAGCACTTCAAAATGGGAAGTTTAAATGCCTTTTATTTTTCTCTCTTTCACCCTTGTAAGCATGTTTGATAATTGATGAATCAGCGATGTATTTGTTGCTGTCTATCAATGTAATATACCACAAATCTAGCATTTTAATTCTCTAACACCTGCTTCTGAAACATGAAGTTACCTAGACATAGGTTAAAGTAAAATATATTTATTTATCAATTAAGTGTTTTTTCCCCAAATTTATATGGATCTTGCGCAGAGTTTAATAGAGGTTATTGAATGTAAGTCACTCCCTCAAATTAATTATGAGTGACGAAGGAACCTTTCTATTGTTTTTTTTTGTGATGCAAAAAGTGTTCAGTGACATCTAATTTTACAATCTGTGAACCCAGTTTTGAATTTCATGAAGGAAGACAAACTTTTCGTTATTCAAAAATATTAGATACAAACTTAAAACAGTGTAAACCACCCACAGTTCTTTAAGGTTTAAGATTCATCAAGTAAATATACTAAATTTAATATTATCTACCAATTAAACTTGATATCAAACTATATTACTATTTACTACATTACACTACATGTTTAAGAACTTAAATTATATTAAAAACTAATCTAACTAAATTACTAATTTACATTATTTTACCTTTAATTAGATCAAATTACTTACTCAAAAAATTTAAACTACATCAAAATATATTAAATTATATTAAACTACGTTAACATACTCAGAACTGTAGGTGGTTTATAGCACCACAAATTCTAATACTTTTGGACAAGGAAAAACTAATCTTACTTCCTGAATTCAAAGGGGTTCATGAAATGTGAAATTGAACATGCGTGGAACACTATTAACATCACAATGAAAAGTGGAAAAAAAGAAGAATCTGTTGAAATATATGATGGCGAAGGGCAGTCTCTAATATGCTTTGTAAATGTGATGCCAAAGCATGATGTAAACTATGTAATCCAAACCGAAGAAAATCAGTTGTTGAATAGAAAGAATTTAAATTCAAGTTTTACAAAATTGTTTCCAAGATTCATTAGGTATTCATTGTCCTATTGTAATCCTCATTACATTATTACTTTATCAGAAAGCAAGCAAACGTACCCTTTTAGAGTCACGTGTGTGAAATGGTTATTATATAAGAGCAAATCTAGAAGGTTTTCTGTAGAGATTTGGTCAATTATGAGAATGCTTTATTGAGTAATAGAAAAGGTGATGAATTATCTGATTGTCCCAATGGATTATTATGAGTACACTATCATATAACTATATATCTTTTCTATCATCTGATTTTTTTTTAATTGACCCTGCCCAACCCTTTTTGTCTCTTCTCTTTGAGCAAATATTATCTGGGTGGTGCGAAGTGTTGTGATTTTCGTCCCTCCCCCCTCCCCCCCCCCCCCCCGAGTTTAACACCAACAAAAGATGTACAAGTTAAAAAACAAGAAACCTAAGGCACCTGAAACAGCACATGCCAAGCTAAGCCTATACAAAAAGGGATATATTATGGGCAAATAAAGCAATAACATATAGGAAAAGCAAGCTCTGTTAAGGGGACCCACAAGGTAAGGCTTGCGACCCATTTTCTTTCTATCTTTTCTTACTTGTGATTGTTAAAACTGACCCTGCCCAACCCTTTTTGTATGAATTAGAAGAAATGAAACCTAACACATTGCAATTGTTTATGGAGGCAATGTATGACCAGGAGCCGAAGCCACTTGATCCTAGGGCCGAAACAGGGTTTCCCCCTTCACAGCCCATACAGATTCAAGCTAGGGTTGCATCCCGGAGGGAGCCTGGCCGGCTAAAATTGAGGATTTTAGCCTTCCCTGAGTTTAACATCAACAAAAGATGTATGAATTAGAAAAAAGGAACCTAATATAGATTTGAAAGGGCTTTGGGCAAGCCAAGTCAAGCTCTGTTAAGGTGGCCCACAAAAAAGGCAGTGTGACACATTTTCTATCCATCTTTTCTATTATTTGATTGTTTAAACTGACCCAGCCCAACCCTTTTTGTTTCTCTCCTTGCAGGAATTTTATCTGGGTGGTTTTGAGAGTTGCATGAAAAAACTAAACTAAACCAAAGACACTTGACACATCACAGGGCAATGCATAATGGGCAAGTGACGCATTTACATTTCAGCTCGGCAATATCTATACAAAAAAGGGTAAAGCATGGCTATGTTCATGGAAGCAATGTATGCGCTAATCATGAACTGAAGCCACTTAATATCAGGGTTTTCCCCTTCACAGCCCATACGGAAGCAAGCTAGGGTTGCATCCCGGAGGGAGCCAGCTGGCCGGCTAAAATTGAGGATTTTAGCCTCCCCTGAGCTCAACATCTACAAAAGATGTATGAATTAGAAAAAAGGAACCTCAGATATATTTCAAAGGGCTTAGGGCAAGCCAAGTCTAGCTCTCTTAAGGTGGCCCCCAAAAAAGGCAGTGTGACACATTTTCTATCCATCTGTTCTATCTTTTGATTGTTTAAACTGACCCAGCCCAACCCTTTTTGTTTCTCTCCTCGAGGGAATTTTATCTGGGTGGTTTTGAGAGTTGCATGAAAAAACTAAACTAAACCAAAGACACTTGACACATCACAGGGCAATGCATAATGGGCAAGTGACGCATTTACATTTCAGCTCGGCAATATCTATAAAAAAAAAGGGTAAAGCATGGCTATGTTCATGGAAGCAATGTATGCGCTAATCATGAACTGAAGCCACTTAATATCAGGGTTTTTCCCTTCACAGCCCATACGGAAGCAAGCTAGGGTTGCATCCCGGAGGGAGCCTGGCCGGCTAAAATTAAGGATTTTAGCCTCCCCTGAGTTCAACATCTACAAAAGATGTATGAATTAGAAAAAAAGGAACCTCAGACATTTGAAAGGGCTTTGGGCAAGCCAAGTCGAGCTCTGTTAAGATGGCCAACAAAGCAAGGCAATATGACCCATTTTCTATCCATCTTTTCTATCTTGTGAAGTTAAAACTGACCCTGCCCAACCCTTTTTGTCTCTTCTCTTTGAGGAAATGTTATCTGGGAGGTTTGAAGAGTTGCAGTTGTATAGCCCCTGCCCCCCATGAGTTAAAACTCTATAAAAGATGCATGAAAAAACTAAACTAAACCAAAGACACTTGACACATCACAGGGCAATGCATAATGGGCAAGTGACGCATTTACATTTCAGCTCGGCAATATCTATAAAAAAAAAGGGTAAAGCATGGCTATGTTCATGGAAGCAATGTATGCGCTAATCATGAACTGAAGCCACTTAATATCAGGGTTTTCCCCTTCACAGCCCATACGGAAGCAAGCTAGGGTTGCATCCCGGAGGGAGCCAGCTGGCCGGCTAAAATTGAGGATTTTAGCCTCCCCTGAGCTCAACATCTACAAAAGATGTATGAATTAGAAAAAAGGAACCTCAGATATATTTCAAAGGGCTTAGGGCAAGCCAAGTCTAGCTCTCTTAAGGTGGCCCCAAAAAAGGCAGTGTGACACATTTTCTATCCATCTGTTCTATCTTTTGATTGTTTAAACTGACCCTGCCCAACCCTTTTTGTTTCTCTCCTCGAGGGAATTTTATCTGGGTGGTTTTGAGAGTTTCATGAAAAAACTAAACTAAACCAAAGACACTTGACACATCACAGGGCAATGCATAATGGGCAAGTGACGCATTTACATTTCAGCTCGGCAATATCTATAAAAAAAAGGGTAAAGCATGGCTATGTTCATGGAAGCAATGTATGCGCTAATCATGAACTGAAGCCACTTAATATCAGGGTTTTTCCCTTCACAGCCCATACGGAAGCAAGCTAGGGTTGCATCCCGGAGGGAGCCTGGCCGGCTAAAATTAAGGATTTTAGCCTCCCCTGAGTTCAACATCTACAAAAGATGTATGAATTAGAAAAAAAGGAACCTCAGACATTTGAAAGGGCTTTGGGCAAGCCAAGTCGAGCTCTGTTAAGATGGCCAACAAAGCAAGGCAATATGACCCATTTTCTATCCATCTTTTCTATCTTGTGAAGTTAAAACTGACCCTGCCCAACCCTTTTTGTCTCTTCTCTTTGAGGAAATGTTATCTGGGAGGTTTGAAGAGTTGCAGTTGTATAGCCCCTGCCCCCCATGAGTTAAAACTCTATAAAAGATGCATGAAAAAACTAAACTAAACCAAAGACACTTGACACATCACAGGGCAATGCATAATGGGCAAGTGACGCATTTACATTTCAGCTCGGCAATATCTATAAAAAAAAAGGGTAAAGCATGGCTATGTTCATGGAAGCAATGTATGCGCTAATCATGAACTTAAGCGACTTAATATCAGGGTTTTCCCCTTCACAGCCCATACGGAAGCAAGCTAGGGTTGCATCGCGGAGGGAGCCTGGCCGGCTAAAATTAAGGATTTTAGCCTCCCCTGAGTTCAACATCTACAAAAGATGTATGGTCATACATTTTTCTATCCATCTTTTCTATCTTGTGAAGTTAAAACTGACCCTGCCCAACCCTTTTTGTCTCTTCTCTTTGAGGAAATGTTATCTGGGAGGTTTGAAGAGTTGCAGTTGTATAGCCCCTGCCCCCCATGAGTTAAAACTCTATAAAAGATGCATGAAAAAACTAAACTAAACCAAAGACACTTGACACATCACAGGGCGATGCATAATAGGCAAGTGACGCATTTACAGATCAGCTGGGCAATATCTAAAAAAAGGTAAAGGATGGTTATGTCCATGGAAGCAATGCATGTGCTGATCATGAGCCGAAGCTACTTGATATCAGGGTTTCCCCCTTCACAGCCCATACAGAGGCAATCTAGGGTTGCATCCCAGAAGGGAGCTTGATCTGCTAAACTTGAGGATTTTAGCTTCTCCTGATTTTTACATCAACAAAATATGTATGAATTAGAAATAAAGAAACCTAAGTGAAACGACTAAGGGCAAGCCAAATCAAGCTCTGTTAAGGTGACCAATAAGGCATGGCAATTATTCATTAAAGCAATGTATGACCAGGAGCTGAAGCCACTTGATCCTAGGGCCGAAACAGGGTTTCCCCCTTCACGGCCCATATGGATGCAAGCTAGGGTTGCATCCCGGAGGGAGCCTGGCCGGCTAAAATTGAGGATTTTAGCCTCCCCTGAGTTCAACATCTACAAAAGATGTATGAATTAGAAAAAAGGAACCTCAGATATATTTCAAAGGGCTTAGGGCAAGCCAAGTCTAGCTCTGTTAAGGTGGCCCACAAAAAAGGCAGTGTGACACATTTTCTATCCATCTTTTCTATTATTTGATTGTTTAAACTGACCCTGCCCAACCTTTTTTGATTCTCTCCTTGAGGGAATTTTATCTGGGTGGTTTTGAGAGTTGCATGAAAAAACTAAACTAAACCAAAGACACTTGACACATCACAGGGCAATGCATAATGGGCAAGTGACGCATTTACATTTCAGCTCGGCAATATCTATAAAAAAAAGGGTAAAGCATGGCTATGTTCATGGAAGCAATGTATGCGCTAATCATGAACTGAAGCCACTTAATATCAGGGTTTTTCCCTTCACAGCCCATACGGAAGCAAGCTAGGGTTGCATCGCGGAGGGAGCCTGGCCGGCTAAAATTAAGGATTTTAGCCTCCCCTGAGTTCAACATCTACAAAAGATGTATGGTCATACATTTTTCTATCCATCTTTTCTATCTTGTGAAGTTAAAACTGACCCTGCCCAACCCTTTTTGTCTCTTCTCTTTGAGGAAATGTTATCTGGGAGGTTTGAAGAGTTGCAGTTGTATAGCCCCTGCCCCCCATGAGTTAAAACTCTATAAAAGATGCATGAAAAAACTAAACTAAACCAAAGACACTTGACACATCACAGGGCGATGCATAATAGGCAAGTGACGCATTTACAGATCAGCTGGGCAATATCTAAAAAAAGGTAAAGGATGGTTATGTCCATGGAAGCAATGCATGTGCTGATCATGAGCCGAAGCTACTTGATATCAGGGTTTCCCCCTTCACAGCCCATACAGAGGCAATCTAGGGTTGCATCCCAGAAGGGAGCTTGATCTGCTAAACTTGAGGATTTTAGCTTCTCCTGATTTTTACATCAACAAAATATGTATGAATTAGAAATAAAGAAACCTAAGTGAAACGACTAAGGGCAAGCCAAATCAAGCTCTGTTAAGGTGACCAATAAGGCATGGCAATTATTCATTAAAGCAATGTATGACCAGGAGCTGAAGCCACTTGATCCTAGGGCCGAAACAGGGTTTCCCCCTTCACGGCCCATATGGATGCAAGCTAGGGTTGCATCCCGGAGGGAGCCTGGCCGGCTAAAATTGAGGATTTTAGCCTCCCCTGAGTTCAACATCTACAAAAGATGTATGAATTAGAAAAAAGGAACCTCAGATATATTTCAAAGGGCTTAGGGCAAGCCAAGTCTAGCTCTGTTAAGGTGGCCCACAAAAAAGGCAGTGTGACACATTTTCTATCCATCTTTTCTATTATTTGATTGTTTAAACTGACCCTGCCCAACCTTTTTTGATTCTCTCCTTGAGGGAATTTTATCTGGGTGGTTTTGAGAGTTGCATGAAAAAACTAAACTAAACCAAAGACACTTGACACATCACAGGGCAATGCATAATGGGCAAGTGACGCATTTACATTTCAGCTCGGCAATATCTATAAAAAAAAAGGGTAAAGCATGGCTATGTTCATGGAAGCAATGTATGCGCTAATCATGAACTGAAGCCACTTAATATCAGGGTTTTTCCCTTCACAGCCCATACGGAAGCAAGCTAGGGTTGCATCGCGGAGGGAGCCTGGCCGGCTAAAATTAAGGATTTTAGCCTCCCCTGAGTTCAACATCTACAAAAGATGTATGGTCATACATTTTTCTATCCACCTTTTCTATCTTGTGAAGTTAAAACTGACCCTGCCCAACCCTTTTTGTCTCTTCTCTTTGAGGAAATGTTATCTGGGAGGTTTGAAGAGTTGCAGTTGTATAGCCCCTGCCCCCCATGAGTTAAAACTCTATAAAAGATGCATGAAAAAACTAAACTAAACCAAAGACACTTGACACATCACAGGGCGATGCATAATAGGCAAGTGACGCATTTACAGATCAGCTGGGCAATATCTAAAAAAAGGTAAAGGATGGTTATGTCCATGGAAGCAATGCATGTGCTGATCATGAGCCGAAGCTACTTGATATCAGGGTTTCCCCCTTCACAGCCCATACAGAGGCAATCTAGGGTTGCATCCCAGAAGGGAGCTTGATCTGCTAAACTTGAGGATTTTAGCTTCTCCTGATTTTTACATCAACAAAATATGTATGAATTAGAAATAAAGAAACCTAAGTGAAACGACTAAGGGCAAGCCAAATCAAGCTCTGTTAAGGTGACCAATAAGGCATGGCAATTATTCATTAAAGCAATGTATGACCAGGAGCTGAAGCCACTTGATCCTAGGGCCGAAACAGGGTTTCCCCCTTCACGGCCCATATGGATGCAAGCTAGGGTTGCATCCCGGAGGGAGCCTGGCCGGCTAAAATTGAGGATTTTAGCCTCCCCTGAGTTCAACATCTACAAAAGATGTATGAATTAGAAAAAAGGAACCTCAGATATATTTCAAAGGGCTTAGGGCAAGCCAAGTCTAGCTCTGTTAAGGTGGCCCACAAAAAAGGCAGTGTGACACATTTTCTATCCATCTTTTCTATTATTTGATTGTTTAAACTGACCCTGCCCAACCTTTTTTGATTCTCTCCTTGAGGGAATGTTATCTGGGTGGTTTTGAGAGTTGCATGAAAAAACTAAACTAAACCAAAGACACTTGACACATCACAGGGCAATGCATAATGGGCAAGTGACGCATTTACATTTCAGCTCGGCAATATCTATAAAAAAAAAGGGTAAAGCATGGCTATGTTCATGGAAGCAATGTATGCGCTAATCATGAACTGAAGCCACTTAATATCAGGGTTTTTCCCTTCACAGCCCATACGGAAGCAAGCTAGGGTTGCATCGCGGAGGGAGCCTGGCCGGCTAAAATTAAGGATTTTAGCCTCCCCTGAGTTCAACATCTACAAAAGATGTATGGTCATACATTTTTCTATCCATCTTTTCTATCTTGTGAAGTTAAAACTGACCCTGCCCAACCCTTTTTGTCTCTTCTCTTTGAGGAAATGTTATCTGGGAGGTTTGAAGAGTTGCAGTTGTATAGCCCCTGCCCCCCATGAGTTAAAACTCTATAAAAGATGCATGAAAAAACTAAACTAAACCAAAGACACTTGACACATCACAGGGCGATGCATAATAGGCAAGTGACGCATTTACAGATCAGCTGGGCAATATCTAAAAAAAGGTAAAGGATGGTTATGTCCATGGAAGCAATGCATGTGCTGATCATGAGCCGAAGCTACTTGATATCAGGGTTTCCCCCTTCACAGCCCATACAGAGGCAATCTAGGGTTGCATCCCAGAAGGGAGCTTGATCTGCTAAACTTGAGGATTTTAGCTTCTTCTGATTTTTACATCAACAAAATATGTATGAATTAGAAATAAAGAAACCTAAGTGAAACGACTAAGGGCAAGCCAAATCAAGCTCTGTTAAGGTGACCAATAAGGCATGGCAATTATTCATTAAAGCAATGTATGACCAGGAGCTGAAGCCACTTGATCCTAGGGCCGAAACAGGGTTTCCCCCTTCACGGCCCATATGGATGCAAGCTAGGGTTGCATCCCGGAGGGAGCCTGGCCGGCTAAAATTGAGGATTTTAGCCTCCCCTGAGTTCAACATCTACAAAAGATGTATGAATTAGAAAAAAGGAACCTCAGATATATTTCAAAGGGCTTAGGGCAAGCCAAGTCTAGCTCTGTTAAGGTGGCCCACAAAAAAGGCAGTGTGACACATTTTCTATCCATCTTTTCTATTATTTGATTGTTTAAACTGACCCTGCCCAACCTTTTTTGATTCTCTCCTTGAGGGAATTTTATCTGGGTGGTTTTGAGAGTTGCATGAAAAAACTAAACTAAACCAAAGACACTTGAAACATCACAGGGCAATGCATAATGGGCAAGTGACGCATTTACATTTCAGCTCGGCAATATCTATAAAAAAAAGGGTAAAGCATGGCTATGTTCATGGAAGCAATGTATGCCCTAATCATGAACTGAAGCCACTTAATATCAGGGTTTTTCCCTTCACAGCCCATACGGAAGCAAGCTAGGGTTGCATCGCGGAGGGAGCCTGGCCGGCTAAAATTAAGGATTTTAGCCTCCCCTGAGTTCAACATCTACAAAAGATGTATGAATTAGAAAAAAGGAACCTCAGACATTTGAAAGGGCTTTGGGCAAGCCAAGTCGAGCTCTGTTAAGATGGCCAACAAAGCAAGGCAATATGACCCATTTTCTATCCATCTTTTCTATCTTGTGAAGTTAAAACTGACCCTGCCCAACCCTTTTTGTCTCTTCTCTTTGAGGAAATGTTATCTGGGAGGTTTGAAGAGTTGCAGTTGTATAGCCCCTGCCCCCCATGAGTTAAAACTCTACAAAAGATGCATGAAAAAACTAAACTAAAACAAAGACACTTGACACATCACAGGGCGATGCATAATAGGCAAGTGACGCATTTACAGATCAGCTGGGCAATATCTAAAAAAAAGGTAAAGGATGGTTATGTCCATGGAAGCAATGCATGTGCTGATCATGAGCCGAAGCTACTTGATATCAGGGTTTCCCCCTTCACAGCCCATACAGAGGCAATCTAGGGTTGCATCCCAGAAGGGAGCTTGATCTGCTAAACTTGAGGATTTTAGCTTCTCCTGATTTTTACATCAACAAAATATGTATGAATTAGAAATAAAGAAACCTAAGTGAAACGACTAAGGGCAAGCCAAATCAAGCTCTGTTAAGGTGACCAATAAGGCATGGCAATTATTCATTAAAGCAATGTATGACCAGGAGCCGAAGCCACTTGATCCCTAGGGCCGAAACAGGGTTTCCCCCTTCACGGCCCATATGGATGCAAGCTAGGGTTGCATCCCGGAGGGAGCCTGGCCGGCTAAAATTGAGGATTTTAGCCTCCCCTGAGTTTAACATCAACAAAAGATGTATGAATTAGAAAAAAAGGAACCTAAGATATATTTGAAAGGGCTTATGGCAAGCCAAGTCTAGCTCTGTTAAGGTGACCCACAAAAAAGGCAGTGTGACACATTTTCTATCCATCTTTTCTATCTTTTGATTGCTTAAACTGACCCTGCCCAACCTTTTTTGTTTCTCTTCTTGAGGGAATTTTATCTGGGTGGTTTTGAGAGTTGCATGAAAAAACTAAACTAAACCAAAGACACTTGACACATCACAGGGCAATGCATAATGGGCAAGTGACGCATTTACATTTCAGCTCGGCAATATCTATACAAAAAAGGGTAAAGCATGGCTATGTTCATGGAAGCAATGTATGCGCTAATCATGAACTTAAGCGACTTAATATCAGGGTTTTCCCCTTCACAGCCCATACGGAAGCAAGCTAGGGTTGCATCCCGGAGGGAGCCTGGCCGGCTAAAATTGAGGATTTTAGCCTCCCCTGAGTTCAACATCTACAAAAGATGTATGAATTAGAAAAAAAGGAACCTCAGACATTTGAAAGGGCTTGGGGCAAGCCAAGTCGAGCTCTGTTAAGATGGCCAACAAAGCAAGGCAATGTGACCCATTTTCTATCCATCTTTTCTATCTTGTGAAGTTAAAACTGACCCTGCCCAACCCTTTTTGTCTCTTCTCTTTGAGGAAATGTTATCTGGGAGGTTTGAAGAGTTGCAGTTGTATAGCCCCTGCCCCCCATGAGTTAAAACTCTATAAAAGATGCATGAAAAAACTAAAACCAAAGACACTTGACACATCACAGGGCGATGCATAATAGGCAAGTGACGCATTTACAGATCAGCTGGGCAATATCTAAAAAAAGGTAAAGGATGGTTATGTCCATGGAAGCAATGCATGTGCTGATCATGAGCCGAAGCTACTTGATATCAGGGTTTCCCCCTTCACAGCCCATACAGAGGCAATCTAGGGTTGCATCCCAGAAGGGAGCTTGATCTGCTAAACTTGAGGATTTTAGCTTCTCCTGATTTTTACATCAACAAAATATGTATGAATTAGAAATAAAGAAACCTAAGTGAAACGACTAAGGGCAAGCCAAATCAAGCTCTGTTAAGGTGACCAATAAGGCATGGCAATTATTCATTAAAGCAATGTATGACCAGGAGCTGAAGCCACTTGATCCTAGGGCCGAAACAGGGTTTCCCCCTTCACGGCCCATATGGATGCAAGCTAGGGTTGCATCCCGGAGGGAGCCTGGCCGGCTAAAATTGAGGATTTTAGCCTCCCCTGAGTTCAACATCTACAAAAGATGTATGAATTAGAAAAAAGGAACCTCAGATATATTTCAAAGGGCTTAGGGCAAGCCAAGTCTAGCTCTGTTAAGGTGGCCCACAAAAAAGGCAGTGTGACACATTTTCTATCCATCTTTTCTATTATTTGATTGTTTAAACTGACCCTGCCCAACCTTTTTTGATTCTCTCCTTGAGGGAATTTTATCTGGGTGGTTTTGAGAGTTGCATGAAAAAACTAAACTAAACCAAAGACACTTGACACATCACAGGGCAATGCATAATGGGCAAGTGACGCATTTACATTTCAGCTCGGCAATATCTATAAAAAAAAAGGGTAAAGCATGGCTATGTTCATGGAAGCAATGTATGCGCTAATCATGAACTGAAGCCACTTAATATCAGGGTTTTTCCCTTCACAGCCCATACGGAAGCAAGCTAGGGTTGCATCGCGGAGGGAGCCTGGCCGGCTAAAATTAAGGATTTTAGCCTCCCCTGAGTTCAACATCTACAAAAGATGTATGGTCATACATTTTTCTATCCATCTTTTCTATCTTGTGAAGTTAAAACTGACCCTGCCCAACCCTTTTTGTCTCTTCTCTTTGAGGAAATGTTATCTGGGAGGTTTGAAGAGTTGCAGTTGTATAGCCCCTGCCCCCCATGAGTTAAAACTCTATAAAAGATGCATGAAAAAACTAAACTAAACCAAAGACACTTGACACATCACAGGGCGATGCATAATAGGCAAGTGACGCATTTACAGATCAGCTGGGCAATATCTAAAAAAAGGTAAAGGATGGTTATGTCCATGGAAGCAATGCATGTGCTGATCATGAGCCGAAGCTACTTGATATCAGGGTTTCCCCCTTCACAGCCCATACAGAGGCAATCTAGGGTTGCATCCCAGAAGGGAGCTTGATCTGCTAAACTTGAGGATTTTAGCTTCTCCTGATTTTTACATCAACAAAATATGTATGAATTAGAAATAAAGAAACCTAAGTGAAACGACTAAGGGCAAGCCAAATCAAGCTCTGTTAAGGTGACCAATAAGGCATGGCAATTATTCATTAAAGCAATGTATGACCAGGAGCTGAAGCCACTTGATCCTAGGGCCGAAACAGGGTTTCCCCCTTCACGGCCATATGGATGCAAGCTAGGGTTGCATCCCGGAGGGAGCCTGGCCGGCTAAAATTGAGGATTTTAGCCTCCCCTGAGTTCAACATCTACAAAAGATGTATGAATTAGAAAAAAGGAACCTCAGATATATTTCAAAGGGCTTAGGGCAAGCCAAGTCTAGCTCTGTTAAGGTGGCCCACAAAAAAGGCAGTGTGACACATTTTCTATCCATCTTTTCTATTATTTGATTGTTTAAACTGACCCTGCCCAACCTTTTTTGATTCTCTCCTTGAGGGAATTTTATCTGGGTGGTTTTGAGAGTTGCATGAAAAAACTAAACTAAACCAAAGACACTTGACACATCACAGGGCAATGCATAATGGGCAAGTGACGCATTTACATTTCAGCTCGGCAATATCTATAAAAAAAAAGGGTAAAGCATGGCTATGTTCATGGAAGCAATGTATGCGCTAATCATGAACTGAAGCCAATTAATATCAGGGTTTTTCCCTTCACAGCCCATACGGAAGCAAGCTAGGGTTGCATCGCGGAGGGAGCCTGGCCGGCTAAAATTAAGGATTTTAGCCTCCCCTGAGTTCAACATCTACAAAAGATGTATGGTCATACATTTTTCTATCCATCTTTTCTATCTTGTGAAGTTAAAACTGACCCTGCCCAACCCTTTTTGTCTCTTCTCTTTGAGGAAATGTTATCTGGGAGGTTTGAAGAGTTGCAGTTGTATAGCCCCTGCCCCCCATGAGTTAAAACTCTATAAAAGATGCATGAAAAAACTAAACTAAACCAAAGACACTTGACACATCACAGGGCGATGCATAATAGGCAAGTGACGCATTTACAGATCAGCTGGGCAATATCTAAAAAAAGGTAAAGGATGGTTATGTCCATGGAAGCAATGCATGTGCTGATCATGAGCCGAAGCTACTTGATATCAGGGTTTCCCCCTTCACAGCCCATACAGAGGCAATCTAGGGTTGCATCCCAGAAGGGAGCTTGATCTGCTAAACTTGAGGATTTTAGCTTCTCCTGATTTTTACATCAACAAAATATGTATGAATTAGAAATAAAGAAACCTAAGTGAAACGACTAAGGGCAAGCCAAATCAAGCTCTGTTAAGGTGACCAATAAGGCATGGCAATTATTCATTAAAGCAATGTATGACCAGGAGCTGAAGCCACTTGATCCTAGGGCCGAAACAGGGTTTCCCCCTTCACGGCCCATATGGATGCAAGCTAGGGTTGCATCCCGGAGGGAGCCTGGCCGGCTAAAATTGAGGATTTTAGCCTCCCCTGAGTTCAACATCTACAAAAGATGTATGAATTAGAAAAAAGGAACCTCAGATATATTTCAAAGGGCTTAGGGCAAGCCAAGTCTAGCTCTGTTAAGGTGGCCCACAAAAAAGGCAGTGTGACACATTTTCTATCCATCTTTTCTATTATTTGATTGTTTAAAGATAAACTCCAGTACTGGTAAAAAAAAAAAATAATTCTCACAGAATCAAACGAAACTTACACTGAATGTTCAAGATTACAAATAAATGACATGTGCCAAACAATTTTGGAAGAAAATGTATACTGGCTGAGTAATGAGCATAGAAAGACAAGGAAATCAAGGTAGTACTAGCCCCGACACCATGTGTGTTGTCCCATATATAGCTTTCTATGTGAGTGCTTGTTACTTTACCAAGACTCGGTCAAATTTATTATGATTTTGATGACTCCAGAACCTTGCAGTGCACACCAATACTTACATGCTACATGATCAACTATTTCTGATCCTTTCCACACCTTTTCTTTCACAATGCAATCGCATTACCAGTACTAAAGTTTATCTTTAAACTGACCCTGCCCAACCTTTTTTGATTCTCTCCTTGAGGGAATTTTATCTGGGTGGTTTTGAGAGTTGCATGAAAAAACTAAACTAAACCAAAGACACTTGACACATCACAGGGCAATGCATAATGGGCAAGTGACGCATTTACATTTCAGCTCGGCAATATCTATACAAAAAAGGGTAAAGCATGGCTATGTTCATGGAAGCAATGTATGCGCTAATCATGAACTTAAGCGACTTAATATCAGGGTTTTCCCCTTCACAGCCCATACGGAAGCAAGCTAGGGTTGCATCCCGGAGGGAGCCTGGCCGGCTAAAATTGAGGATTTTAGCCTCCCCTGAGTTCAACATCTACAAAAGATGTATGAATTAGAAAAAAAGGAACCTCAGACATTTGAAAGGGCTTTGGGCAAGCCAAGTCGAGCTCTGTTAAGATGGCCAACAAAGCAAGGCAATGTGACCCATTTTCTATCCATCTTTTCTATCTTGTGAAGTTAAAACTGACCCTGCCCAACCCTTTTTGTCTCTTCTCTTTGAGGAAATGTTATCTGGGAGGTTTGAAGAGTTGCAGTTGTATAGCCCCTGCCCCCCATGAGTTAAAACTCTACAAAAGATGCATGAAAAAACTAAACTAAACCAAAGACACTTGACACATCACAGGGCGATGCATAATAGGCAAGTGACGCATTTACAGATCAGCTGGGCAATATCTAAAAAAAGGTAAAGGATGGTTATGTCCATGGAAGCAATGCATGTGCTGATCATGAGCCGAAGCTACTTGATATCAGGGTTTCCCCCTTCACAGCCCATACAGAGGCAATCTAGGGTTGCATCCCAGAAGGGAGCTTGATCTGCTAAACTTGAGGATTTTAGCTTCTCCTGATTTTTACATCAACAAAATATGTATGAATTAGAAATAAAGAAACCTAAGTGAAACGACTAAGGGCAAGCCAAATCAAGCTCTGTTAAGGTGACCAATAAGGCATGGCAATTATTCATTAAAGCAATGTATGACCAGGAGCCGAAGCCACTTGATCCTAGGGCCGAAACAGGGTTTCCCCCTTCACGGCCCATATGGATGCAAGCTAGGGTTGCATCCCGGAGGGAGCCTGGCCGGCTAAAATTGAGGATTTTAGCCTCCCCTGAGTTCAACATCTACAAAAGATGTATGAATTAGAAAAAAGGAACCTCAGATATATTTCAAAGGGCTTAGGGCAAGCCAAGTCTAGCTCTGTTAAGGTGGCCCACACAAAAGGCAGTGTGACACATTTTTTATCCATCTTTTCTATTATTTGATTGTTTAAAATGACCCTGCCCAACCTTTTTTGATTCTCTCCTTGAGGGAATTTTATCTGGGTGGTTTTGAGAGTTGCATGAAAAAACTAAACTAAACCAAAGACACTTGACACATCACAGGGCAATGCATAATGGGCAAGTGACGCATTTACATTTCAGCTCGGCAATATCTATGAAAAAAAAGGGTAAAGCATGGCTATGTTCATGGAAGCAATGTATGCGCTAATCATGAGCCGAAGCTACTTGATATCAGGGTTTCCCCCTTCACAGCCCATACAGAGGCAATCTAGGGTTGCATCCCAGAAGGGAGCTTGGTCTGCTAAACTTGAGGATTTTAGCTTCTCCTGATTTTTACATCTACAAAAGATGTATGAATTAGAAAAAAAGGAACCTCAGATATATTTGAAAAGGGCTTAGGGCAAGCCAAGTCGAGCTCTGTTAAGATGGCCAACAAAGCAAGGCAATATGACCCATTTTCTATCCATCTTTTCTATCTTGTGAAGTTAAAACTGACCCTGCCCAACCCTTTTTGTCTCTTCTCTTTGAGGAAATGTTATCTGGGAGGTTTGAAGAGTTGCAGTTGTATAGCCCCTGCCCCCCATGAGTTAAAACTCTACAAAAGATGCATGAAAAAACTAAACTAAACCAAAGACACTTGACACATCACAGGGCGATGCATAATAGGCAAGTGACGCATTTACAGATCAGCTGGGCAATATCTAAAAAAAGGTAAAGGATGGTTATGTCCATGGAAGCAATGCATGTGCTGATCATGAGCCGAAGCTACTTGATATCAGGGTTTCCCCCTTCACAGCCCATACAGAGGCAATCTAGGGTTGCATCCCAGAAGGGAGCTTGATCTGCTAAACTTGAGGATTTTAGCTTCTCCTGATTTTTACATCAACAAAATATGTATGAATTAGAAATAAAGAAACCTAAGTGAAACGACTAAGGGCAAGCCAAATCAAGCTCTGTTAAGGTGACCAATAAGGCATGGCAATTATTCATTAAAGCAATGTATGACCAGGAGCCGAAGCCACTTGATCCTAGGGCCGAAACAGGGTTTCCCCCTTCACGGCCCATATGGATGCAAGCTAGGGTTGCATCCCGGAGGGAGCCTGGCCGGCTAAAATTGAGGATTTTAGCCTCCCCTGAGTTCAACATCTACAAAAGATGTATGAATTAGAAAAAAGGAACCTCAGATATATTTCAAAGGGCTTAGGGCAAGCCAAGTCTAGCTCTGTTAAGGTGGCCCACACAAAAGGCAGTGTGACACATTTTTTATCCATCTTTTCTATTATTTGATTGTTTAAAATGACCCTGCCCAACCTTTTTTGATTCTCTCCTTGAGGGAATTTTATCTGGGTGGTTTTGAGAGTTGCATGAAAAAACTAAACTAAACCAAAGACACTTGACACATCACAGGGCAATGCATAATGGGCAAGTGACGCATTTACATTTCAGCTCGGCAATATCTATGAAAAAAAAGGGTAAAGCATGGCTATGTTCATGGAAGCAATGTATGCGCTAATCATGAGCCGAAGCTACTTGATATCAGGGTTTCCCCCTTCACAGCCCATACAGAGGCAATCTAGGGTTGCATCCCAGAAGGGAGCTTGGTCTGCTAAACTTGAGGATTTTAGCTTCTCCTGATTTTTACATCTACAAAAGATGTATGAATTAGAAAAAAAGGAACCTCAGATATATTTGAAAAGGGCTTAGGGCAAGCCAAGTCGAGCTCTGTTAAGATGGCCAACAAAGCAAGGCAATATGACCCATTTTCTATCCATCTTTTCTATCTTGTGAAGTTAAAACTGACCCTGCCCAACCCTTTTTGTCTCTTCTCTTTGAGGAAATGTTATCTGGGAGGTTTGAAGAGTTGCAGTTGTATAGCCCCTGCCCCCCATGAGTTAAAACTCTACAAAAGATGCATGAAAAAACTAAACTAAACCAAAGACACTTGACACATCACAGGGCGATGCATAATAGGCAAGTGACGCATTTACAGATCAGCTGGGCAATATCTAAAAAAAGGTAAAGGATGGTTATGTCCATGGAAGCAATGCATGTGCTGATCATGAGCCGAAGCTACTTGATATCAGGGTTTCCCCCTTCACAGCCCATACAGAGGCAATCTAGGGTTGCATCCCAGAAGGGAGCTTGATCTGCTAAACTTGAGGATTTTAGCTTCTCCTGATTTTTACATCAACAAAATATGTATGAATTAGAAATAAAGAAACCTAAGTGAAACGACTAAGGGCAAGCCAAATCAAGCTCTGTTAAGGTGACCAATAAGGCATGGCAATTATTCATTAAAGCAATGTATGACCAGGAGCCGAAGCCACTTGATCCTAGGGCCGAAACAGGGTTTCCCCCTTCACGGCCCATATGGATGCAAGCTAGGGTTGCATCCCGGAGGGAGCCTGGCCGGCTAAAATTGAGGATTTTAGCCTCCCCTGAGTTTAACATCAACAAAAGATGTATGAATTAGAAAAAAAGGAACCTAAGATATATTTGAAAGGGCTTAGGGCAAGCCAAGTCTAGCTCTGTTAAGGTGACCCACAAAAAAGGCAGTGTGACACATTTTCTATCCATCTTTTCTATCTTTTGATTGCTTAAACTGACCCTGCCCAACCTTTTTTGTTTCTCTTCTTGAGGGAATTTTATCTGGGTGGTTTTGAGAGTTGCATGAAAAAACTAAACTAAACCAAAGACACTTGACACATCACAGGGCAATGCATAATGGGCAAGTGACGCATTTACATTTCAGCTCGGCAATATCTATACAAAAAAGGGTAAAGCATGGCTATGTTCATGGAAGCAATGTATGCGCTAATCATGAACTTAAGCGACTTAATATCAGGGTTTTCCCCTTCACAGCCCATACGGAAGCAAGCTAGGGTTGCATCCCGGAGGGAGCCTGGCCGGCTAAAATTGAGGATTTTAGCCTCCCCTGAGTTCAACATCTACAAAAGATGTATGAATTAGAAAAAAAGGAACCTCAGACATTTGAAAGGGCTTTGGGCAAGCCAAGTCGAGCTCTGTTAAGATGGCCAACAAAGCAAGGCAATGTGACCCATTTTCTATCCATCTTTTCTATCTTGTGAAGTTAAAACTGACCCTGCCCAACCCTTTTTGTCTCTTCTCTTTGAGGAAATGTTATCTGGGAGGTTTGAAGAGTTGCAGTTGTATAGCCCCTGCCCCCCATGAGTTAAAACTCTACAAAAGATGCATGAAAAAACTAAACTAAACCAAAGACACTTGACACATCACAGGGCGATGCATAATAGGCAAGTGACGCATTTACAGATCAGCTGGGCAATATCTAAAAAAAGGTAAAGGATGGTTATGTCCATGGAAGCAATGCATGTGCTGATCATGAGCCGAAGCTACTTGATATCAGGGTTTCCCCCTTCACAGCCCATACAGAGGCAATCTAGGGTTGCATCCCAGAAGGGAGCTTGATCTGCTAAATTTGAGGATTTTAGCTTCTCCTGATTTTTACATCAACAAAATATGTATGAATTAGAAATAAAGAAACCTAAGTGAAACGACTAAGGGCAAGCCAAATCAAGCTCTGTTAAGGTGACCAATAAGGCATGGCAATTATTCATTAAAGCAATGTATGACCAGGAGCCGAAGCCACTTGATCCTAGGGCCGAAACAGGGTTTCCCCCTTCACGGCCCATATGGATGCAAGCTAGGGTTGCATCCCGGAGGGAGCCTGGCCGGCTAAAATTGAGGATTTTAGCCTCCCCTGAGTTTAACATCAACAAAAGATGTATGAATTAGAAAAAAAGGAACCTAAGATATATTTCAAAGGGCTTAGGGCAAGCCAAGTCTAGCTCTGTTAAGGTGGCCCACACAAAAGGCAGTGTGACACATTTTTTATCCATCTTTTCTATTATTTGATTGTTTAAAATGACCCTGCCCAACTTTTTTTGATTCTCTCCTTGAGGGAATTTTATCTGGGTGGTTTTGAGAGTTGCATGAAAAAACTAAACTAAACCAAAGACACTTGACACATCACAGGGCAATGCATAATGGGCAAGTGACGCATTTACATTTCAGCTCGGCAATATCTATGAAAAAAAAGGGTAAAGCATGGCTATGTTCATGGAAGCAATGTATGCGCTAATCATGAGCCGAAGCTACTTGATATCAGGGTTTCCCCCTTCACAGCCCATACAGAGGCAATCTAGGGTTGCATCCCAGAAGGGAGCTTGGTCTGCTAAACTTGAGGATTTTAGCTTCTCCTGATTTTTACATCTACAAAAGATGTATGAATTAGAAAAAAAGGAACCTCAGATATATTTGAAAAGGGCTTAGGGCAAGCCAAGTCGAGCTCTGTTAAGATGGCCAACAAAGCAAGGCAATATGACCCATTTTCTATCCATCTTTTCTATCTTGTGAAGTTAAAACTGACCCTGCCCAACCCTTTTTGTCTCTTCTCTTTGAGGAAATGTTATCTGGGAGGTTTGAAGAGTTGCAGTTGTATAGCCCCTGCCCCCCATGAGTTAAAACTCTACAAAAGATGCATGAAAAAACTAAACTAAACCAAAGACACTTGACACATCACAGGGCGATGCATAATAGGCAAGTGACGCATTTACAGATCAGCTGGGCAATATCTAAAAAAAGGTAAAGGATGGTTATGTCCATGGAAGCAATGCATGTGCTGATCATGAGCCGAAGCTACTTGATATCAGGGTTTCCCCCTTCACAGCCCATACAGAGGCAATCTAGGGTTGCATCCCAGAAGGGAGCTTGATCTGCTAAACTTGAGGATTTTAGCTTCTCCTGATTTTTACATCAACAAAATATGTATGAATTAGAAATAAAGAAACCTAAGTGAAACGACTAAGGGCAAGCCAAATCAAGCTCTGTTAAGGTGACCAATAAGGCATGGCAATTATTCATTAAAGCAATGTATGACCAGGAGCCGAAGCCACTTGATCCTAGGGCCGAAACAGGGTTTCCCCCTTCACGGCCCATATGGATGCAAGCTAGGGTTGCATCCCGGAGGGAGCCTGGCCGGCTAAAATTGAGGATTTTAGCCTCCCCTGAGTTTAACATCAACAAAAGATGTATGAATTAGAAAAAAAGGAACCTAAGATATATTTGAAAGGGCTTAGGGCAAGCCAAGTCTAGCTCTGTTAAGGTGACCCACAAAAAAGGCAGTGTGACACATTTTCTATCCATCTTTTCTATCTTTTGATTGCTTAAACTGACCCTGCCCAACCTTTTTTGTTTCTCTTCTTGAGGGAATTTTATCTGGGTGGTTTTGAGAGTTGCATGAAAAAACTAAACTAAACCAAAGACACTTGACACATCACAGGGCAATGCATAATGGGCAAGTGACGCATTTACATTTCAGCTCGGCAATATCTATACAAAAAAGGGTAAAGCATGGCTATGTTCATGGAAGCAATGTATGCGCTAATCATGAACTTAAGCGACTTAATATCAGGGTTTTCCCCTTCACAGCCCATACGGAAGCAAGCTAGGGTTGCATCCCGGAGGGAGCCTGGCCGGCTAAAATTGAGGATTTTAGCCTCCCCTGAGTTCAACATCTACAAAAGATGTATGAATTAGAAAAAAAGGAACCTCAGACATTTGAAAGGGCTTTGGGCAAGCCAAGTCGAGCTCTGTTAAGATGGCCAACAAAGCAAGGCAATGTGACCCATTTTCTATCCATCTTTTCTATCTTGTGAAGTTAAAACTGACCCTGCCCAACCCTTTTTGTCTCTTCTCTTTGAGGAAATGTTATCTGGGAGGTTTGAAGAGTTGCAGTTGTATAGCCCCTGCCCCCCATGAGTTAAAACTCTACAAAAGATGCATGAAAAAACTAAACTAAACCAAAGACACTTGACACATCACAGGGCGATGCATAATAGGCAAGTGACGCATTTACAGATCAGCTGGGCAATATCTAAAAAAAGGTAAAGGATGGTTATGTCCATGGAAGCAATGCATGTGCTGATCATGAGCCGAAGCTACTTGATATCAGGGTTTCCCCCTTCACAGCCCATACAGAGGCAATCTAGGGTTGCATCCCAGAAGGGAGCTTGATCTGCTAAACTTGAGGATTTTAGCTTCTCCTGATTTTTACATCAACAAAATATGTATGAATTAGAAATAAAGAAACCTAAGTGAAACGACTAAGGGCAAGCCAAATCAAGCTCTGTTAAGGTGACCAATAAGGCATGGCAATTATTCATTAAAGCAATGTATGACCAGGAGCCGAAGCCACTTGATCCTAGGGCCGAAACAGGGTTTCCCCCTTCACGGCCCATATGGATGCAAGCTAGGGTTGCATCCCGGAGGGAGCCTGGCCGGCTAAAATTGAGGATTTTAGCCTCCCCTGAGTTTAACATCAACAAAAGATGTATGAATTAGAAAAAAAGGAACCTAAGATATATTTGAAAGGGCTTAGGGCAAGCCAAGTCTAGCTCTGTTAAGGTGACCCACAAAAAAGGCAGTGTGACACATTTTCTATCCATCTTTTCTATCTTTTGATTGCTTAAACTGACCCTGCCCAACCTTTTTTGTTTCTCTTCTTGAGGGAATTTTATCTGGGTGGTTTTGAGAGTTGCATGAAAAAACTAAACTAAACCAAAGACACTTGACACATCACAGGGCAATGCATAATGGGCAAGTGACGCATTTACATTTCAGCTCGGCAATATCTATACAAAAAAGGGTAAAGCATGGCTATGTTCATGGAAGCAATGTATGCGCTAATCATGAACTTAAGCGACTTAATATCAGGGTTTTCCCCTTCACAGCCCATACGGAAGCAAGCTAGGGTTGCATCCCGGAGGAAGCCTGGCCGGCTAAAATTGAGGATTTTAGCCTCCCCTGAGTTCAACATCTACAAAAGATGTATGAATTAGAAAAAAAGGAACCTCAGACATTTGAAAGGGCTTTGGGCAAGCCAAGTCGAGCTCTGTTAAGATGGCCAACAAAGCAAGGCAATGTGACCCATTTTCTATCCATCTTTTCTATCTTGTGAAGTTAAAACTGACCCTGCCCAACCCTTTTTGTCTCTTCTCTTTGAGGAAATGTTATCTGGGAGGTTTGAAGAGTTGCAGTTGTATAGCCCCTGCCCCCCATGAGTTAAAACTCTACAAAAGATGCATGAAAAAACTAAACTAAACCAAAGACACTTGACACATCACAGGGCGATGCATAATAGGCAAGTGACGCATTTACAGATCAGCTGGGCAATATCTAAAAAAAGGTAAAGGATGGTTATGTCCATGGAAGCAATGCATGTGCTGATCATGAGCCGAAGCTACTTGATATCAGGGTTTCCCCCTTCACAGCCCATACAGAGGCAATCTAGGGTTGCATCCCAGAAGGGAGCTTGATCTGCTAAACTTGAGGATTTTAGCTTCTCCTGATTTTTACATCAACAAAATATGTATGAATTAGAAATAAAGAAACCTAAGTGAAACGACTAAGGGCAAGCCAAATCAAGCTCTGTTAAGGTGACCAATAAGGCATGGCAATTATTCATTAAAGCAATGTATGACCAGGAGCCGAAGCCACTTGATCCTAGGGCCGAAACAGGGTTTCCCCCTTCACGGCCCATATGGATGCAAGCTAGGGTTGCATCCCGGAGGGAGCCTGGCCGGCTAAAATTGAGGATTTTAGCCTCCCCTGAGTTTAACATCAACAAAAGATGTATGAATTAGAAAAAAAGGAACCTAAGATATATTTGAAAGGGCTTAGGGCAAGCCAAGTCTAGCTCTGTTAAGGTGACCCACAAAAAAGGCAGTGTGACACATTTTCTATCCATCTTTTCTATCTTTTGATTGCTTAAACTGACCCTGCCCAACCTTTTTTGTTTCTCTTCTTGAGGGAATTTTATCTGGGTGGTTTTGAGAGTTGCATGAAAAAACTAAACTAAACCAAAGACACTTGACACATCACAGGGCAATGCATAATGGGCAAGTGACGCATTTACATTTCAGCTCGGCAATATCTATACAAAAAAGGGTAAAGCATGGCTATGTTCATGGAAGCAATGTATGCGCTAATCATGAACTTAAGCGACTTAATATCAGGGTTTTCCCCTTCACAGCCCATACGGAAGCAAGCTAGGGTTGCATCCCGGAGGGAGCCTGGCCGGCTAAAATTGAGGATTTTAGCCTCCCCTGAGTTCAACATCTACAAAAGATGTATGAATTAGAAAAAAAGGAACCTCAGACATTTGAAAGGGCTTTGGGCAAGCCAAGTCGAGCTCTGTTAAGATGGCCAACAAAGCAAGGCAATGTGACCCATTTTCTATCCATCTTTTCTATCTTGTGAAGTTAAAACTGACCCTGCCCAACCCTTTTTGTCTCTTCTCTTTGAGGAAATGTTATCTGGGAGGTTTGAAGAGTTGCAGTTGTATAGCCCCTGCCCCCCATGAGTTAAAACTCTACAAAAGATGCATGAAAAAACTAAACTAAACCAAAGACACTTGACACATCACAGGGCGATGCATAATAGGCAAGTGACGCATTTACAGATCAGCTGGGCAATATCTAAAAAAAGGTAAAGGATGGTTATGTCCATGGAAGCAATGCATGTGCTGATCATGAGCCGAAGCTACTTGATATCAGGGTTTCCCCCTTCACAGCCCATACAGAGGCAATCTAGGGTTGCATCCCAGAAGGGAGCTTGATCTGCTAAACTTGAGGATTTTAGCTTCTCCTGATTTTTACATCAACAAAATATGTATGAATTAGAAATAAAGAAACCTAAGTGAAACGACTAAGGGCAAGCCAAATCAAGCTCTGTTAAGGTGACCAATAAGGCATGGCAATTATTCATTAAAGCAATGTATGACCAGGAGCCGAAGCCACTTGATCCTAGGGCCGAAACAGGGTTTCCCCCTTCACGGCCCATATGGATGCAAGCTAGGGTTGCATCCCGGAGGGAGCCTGGCCGGCTAAAATTGAGGATTTTAGCCTCCCCTGAGTTTAACATCAACAAAAGATGTATGAATTAGAAAAAAAGGAACCTAAGATATATTTGAAAGGGCTTAGGGCAAGCCAAGTCTAGCTCTGTTAAGGTGACCCACAAAAAAGGCAGTGTGACACATTTTCTATCCATCTTTTCTATCTTTTGATTGCTTAAACTGACCCTGCCCAACCTTTTTTGTTTCTCTTCTTGAGGGAATTTTATCTGGGTGGTTTTGAGAGTTGCATGAAAAAACTAAACTAAACCAAAGACACTTGACACATCACAGGGCAATGCATAATGGGCAAGTGACGCATTTACATTTCAGCTCGGCAATATCTATACAAAAAAGGGTAAAGCATGGCTATGTTCATGGAAGCAATGTATGCGCTAATCATGAACTTAAGCGACTTAATATCAGGGTTTTCCCCTTCACAGCCCATACGGAAGCAAGCTAGGGTTGCATCCCGGAGGGAGCCTGGCCGGCTAAAATTGAGGATTTTAGCCTCCCCTGAGTTCAACATCTACAAAAGATGTATGAATTAGAAAAAAAGGAACCTCAGACATTTGAAAGGGCTTTGGGCAAGCCAAGTCGAGCTCTGTTAAGATGGCCAACAAAGCAAGGCAATGTGACCCATTTTCTATCCATCTTTTCTATCTTGTGAAGTTAAAACTGACCCTGCCCAACCCTTTTGGTCTCTTCTCTTTGAGGAAATGTTATCTGGGAGGTTTGAAGAGTTGCAGTTGTATAGCCCCTGCCCCCCATGAGTTAAAACTCTACAAAAGATGCATGAAAAAACTAAACTAAACCAAAGACACTTGACACATCACAGGGCGATGCATAATAGGCAAGTGACGCATTTACAGATCAGCTGGGCAATATCTAAAAAAAGGTAAAGGATGGTTATGTCCATGGAAGCAATGCATGTGCTGATCATGAGCCGAAGCTACTTGATATCAGGGTTTCCCCCTTCACAGCCCATACAGAGGCAATCTAGGGTTGCATCCCAGAAGGGAGCTTGATCTGCTAAACTTGAGGATTTTAGCTTCTCCTGATTTTTACATCAACAAAATATGTATGAATTAGAAATAAAGAAACCTAAGTGAAACGACTAAGGGCAAGCCAAATCAAGCTCTGTTAAGGTGACCAATAAGGCATGGCAATTATTCATTAAAGCAATGTATGACCAGGAGCCGAAGCCACTTGATCCTAGGGCCGAAACAGGGTTTCCCCCTTCACGGCCCATATGGATGCAAGCTAGGGTTGCATCCCGGAGGGAGCCTGGCCGGCTAAAATTGAGGATTTTAGCCTCCCCTGAGTTTAACATCAACAAAAGATGTATGAATTAGAAAAAAAGGAACCTAAGATATATTTGAAAGGGCTTAGGGCAAGCCAAGTCTAGCTCTGTTAAGGTGACCCACAAAAAAGGCAGTGTGACACATTTTCTATCCATCTTTTCTATCTTTTGATTGCTTAAACTGACCCTGCCCAACCTTTTTTGTTTCTCTTCTTGAGGGAATTTTATCTGGGTGGTTTTGAGAGTTGCATGAAAAAACTAAACTAAACCAAAGACACTTGACACATCACAGGGCAATGCATAATGGGCAAGTGACGCATTTACATTTCAGCTCGGCAATATCTATACAAAAAAGGGTAAAGCATGGCTATGTTCATGGAAGCAATGTATGCGCTAATCATGAACTTAAGCGACTTAATATCAGGGTTTTCCCCTTCACAGCCCATACGGAAGCAAGCTAGGGTTGCATCCCGGAGGGAGCCTGGCCGGCTAAAATTGAGGATTTTAGCCTCCCCTGAGTTCAACATCTACAAAAGATGTATGAATTAGAAAAAAAGGAACCTCAGACATTTGAAAGGGCTTTGGGCAAGCCAAGTCGAGCTCTGTTAAGATGGCCAACAAAGCAAGGCAATGTGACCCATTTTCTATCCATCTTTTCTATCTTGTGAAGTTAAAACTGACCCTGCCCAACCCTTTTTGTCTCTTCTCTTTGAGGAAATGTTATCTGGGAGGTTTGAAGAGTTGCAGTTGTATAGCCCCTGCCCCCCATGAGTTAAAACTCTACAAAAGATGCATGAAAAAACTAAACTAAACCAAAGACACTTGACACATCACAGGGCGATGCATAATAGGCAAGTGACGCATTTACAGATCAGCTGGGCAATATCTAAAAAAAGGTAAAGGATGGTTATGTCCATGGAAGCAATGCATGTGCTGATCATGAGCCGAAGCTACTTGATATCAGGGTTTCCCCCTTCACAGCCCATACAGAGGCAATCTAGGGTTGCATCCCAGAAGGGAGCTTGATCTGCTAAACTTGAGGATTTTAGCTTCTCCTGATTTTTACATCAACAAAATATGTATGAATTAGAAATAAAGAAACCTAAGTGAAACGACTAAGGGCAAGCCAAATCAAGCTCTGTTAAGGTGACCAATAAGGCATGGCAATTATTCATTAAAGCAATGTATGACCAGGAGCCGAAGCCACTTGATCCTAGGGCCGAAACAGGGTTTCCCCCTTCACGGCCCATATGGATGCAAGCTAGGGTTGCATCCCGGAGGGAGCCTGGCCGGCTAAAATTGAGGATTTTAGCCTCCCCTGAGTTTAACATCAACAAAAGATGTATGAATTAGAAAAAAAGGAACCTAAGATATATTTGAAAGGGCTTAGGGCAAGCCAAGTCTAGCTCTGTTAAGGTGACCCACAAAAAAGGCAGTGTGACACATTTTCTATCCATCTTTTCTATCTTTTGATTGCTTAAACTGACCCTGCCCAACCTTTTTTGTTTCTCTTCTTGAGGGAATTTTATCTGGGTGGTTTTGAGAGTTGCATGAAAAAACTAAACTAAACCAAAGACACTTGACACATCACAGGGCAATGCATAATGGGCAAGTGACGCATTTACATTTCAGCTCGGCAATATCTATACAAAAAAGGGTAAAGCATGGCTATGTTCATGGAAGCAATGTATGCGCTAATCATGAACTTAAGCGACTTAATATCAGGGTTTTCCCCTTCACAGCCCATACGGAAGCAAGCTAGGGTTGCATCCCGGAGGGAGCCTGGCCGGCTAAAATTGAGGATTTTAGCCTCCCCTGAGTTCAACATCTACAAAAGATGTATGAATTAGAAAAAAAGGAACCTCAGACATTTGAAAGGGCTTTGGGCAAGCCAAGTCGAGCTCTGTTAAGATGGCCAACAAAGCAAGGCAATGTGACCCATTTTCTATCCATCTTTTCTATCTTGTGAAGTTAAAACTGACCCTGCCCAACCCTTTTGGTCTCTTCTCTTTGAGGAAATGTTATCTGGGAGGTTTGAAGAGTTGCAGTTGTATAGCCCCTGCCCCCCATGAGTTAAAACTCTACAAAAGATGCATGAAAAAACTAAACTAAACCAAAGACACTTGACACATCACAGGGCGATGCATAATAGGCAAGTGACGCATTTACAGATCAGCTGGGCAATATCTAAAAAAAGGTAAAGGATGGTTATGTCCATGGAAGCAATGCATGTGCTGATCATGAGCCGAAGCTACTTGATATCAGGGTTTCCCCCTTCACAGCCCATACAGAGGCAATCTAGGGTTGCATCCCAGAAGGGAGCTTGATCTGCTAAACTTGAGGATTTTAGCTTCTCCTGATTTTTACATCAACAAAATATGTATGAATTAGAAATAAAGAAACCTAAGTGAAACGACTAAGGGCAAGCCAAATCAAGCTCTGTTAAGGTGACCAATAAGGCATGGCAATTATTCATTAAAGCAATGTATGACCAGGAGCCGAAGCCACTTGATCCTAGGGCCGAAACAGGGTTTCCCCCTTCACGGCCCATATGGATGCAAGCTAGGGTTGCATCCCGGAGGGAGCCTGGCCGGCTAAAATTGAGGATTTTAGCCTCCCCTGAGTTTAACATCAACAAAAGATGTATGAATTAGAAAAAAAGGAACCTAAGATATATTTGAAAGGGCTTAGGGCAAGCCAAGTCTAGCTCTGTTAAGGTGACCCACAAAAAAGGCAGTGTGACACATTTTCTATCCATCTTTTCTATCTTTTGATTGCTTAAACTGACCCTGCCCAACCTTTTTTGTTTCTCTTCTTGAGGGAATTTTATCTGGGTGGTTTTGAGAGTTGCATGAAAAAACTAAACTAAACCAAAGACACTTGACACATCACAGGGCAATGCATAATGGGCAAGTGACGCATTTACATTTCAGCTCGGCAATATCTATACAAAAAAGGGTAAAGCATGGCTATGTTCATGGAAGCAATGTATGCGCTAATCATGAACTTAAGCGACTTAATATCAGGGTTTTCCCCTTCACAGCCCATACGGAAGCAAGCTAGGGTTGCATCCCGGAGGGAGCCTGGCCGGCTAAAATTGAGGATTTTAGCCTCCCCTGAGTTCAACATCTACAAAAGATGTATGAATTAGAAAAAAAGGAACCTCAGACATTTGAAAGGGCTTTGGGCAAGCCAAGTCGAGCTCTGTTAAGATGGCCAACAAAGCAAGGCAATGTGACCCATTTTCTATCCATCTTTTCTATCTTGTGAAGTTAAAACTGACCCTGCCCAACCCTTTTTGTCTCTTCTCTTTGAGGAAATGTTATCTGGGAGGTTTGAAGAGTTGCAGTTGTATAGCCCCTGCCCCCCATGAGTTAAAACTCTACAAAAGATGCATGAAAAAACTAAACTAAACCAAAGACACTTGACACATCACAGGGCGATGCATAATAGGCAAGTGACGCATTTACAGATCAGCTGGGCAATATCTAAAAAAAGGTAAAGGATGGTTATGTCCATGGAAGCAATACATGTGCTGATCATGAGACGAAGCTACTTGATATCAGGGTTTCCCCCTTCACAGCCCATACGGATGCAATCTAGGGTTGCATCCCAGAAGGGAGCTTGGTCTGCTAAACTTGAGGATTTTAGCTTCTCCTGATTTTTACATCTACAAAAGATGTATGAATTAGAAAAAAAGGAACCTCAGATATATTTGAAAAGGGCTTAGGGCAAGCCAAGTCTAGCTCTGTTAAGGTGGCCCTCAAAAAAGGCAGTGTGACACATTTTCTATCCAACTTTTCTATATTTTGATTGTTTAAACTGACCCAGCCCAACCCTTTTTGTTTCTCTCCTTGAGGGAATTTTATCTGGGTGGTTTTGAGAGTTGCATGAAAAAACTAAACTAAACCAAGGACACTTGACACATCACGGGGCAATGCATAATGGTCAAGTGACACATTTACATATCGGCTGGGCAATATCTTAAAAAACGTAAAGCATGGCTATGTTCATGGAAGCAATGTATGCGCTAATCATGAAGTGAAGCCACTTAATATCAGGGTTTCCCCCTTCACAGCCCATACAGATGCAAGCTTGGGTTGCATCCCAGAGGGAGCCTAGCCGGCTAAAATTGAAGATTTTAGCTTCCCCTGAGTTTTACATCAACAAAATATGCATGAATTAGAAATAAAGGAACCCCAGACAATATTGAAACGACTAAACTAGGGCAAGCCAGATCAAGCTCTGTTAAGGTTACCCACAAGGCATGACAATTGTTCATTGAAGCAATGTATATGACCAGGAGCCGAAGCCACTTGATCCTAGGGCCGAAACAGGGTTTCCCCCTTCACAGCCCATATGGATGCAAGCTAGGGTTGCATCCCAGAGGGAGCCTGGCCGGCTAAAATTGAGGATTTTAGCCTCCCCTGAGTTTAACATCAACAAAAGATGTATGAATTAGAAATTAGAAATAAAGGAACGCTGCATTTGAAATGGCTTAGGGCAAACCAGATAAAGCTCTGTTAAGGCAAGTCATTGTGACCCATCAATTTTCCATCTATCTTTTTTAGTCATGTGATTGTATATTGAATTATTGACCCTGTCTAACTCTTTTTGTTTCTTTTTATCTGGGCGGTTTGAAGGGTTGTAGTTGTAGCCCTCCCCCCCCCCCCCTGAGGTTAACCCTAACAAGATATGCAGAAATTACAAAACTAAGAACCAATGACAGCACAGCACAAGCAAAGCATACAGCATAAGGCGAAATATAATGGGCAATAGTATTTACATATAGGCAAGGCGAGCTCTGTTACGGTGATTCACAAGGCAATTAATGGGACTCATTTCTATCTTATCTTTAGTTTTCTTTCATTTTGATTTTAATATTGACCCTGCCTGTAGTAATATGTCTTATATGGATGAGCAACTTGATATACGCAGTGATGTAGCTGAGGTCATAATGTATATGCGTACAACTATACACCCTCATATTTGATCATGGTGGTCCCCAGCCAGTTTTTTTGCTGATGTTATTCACCCAATAAACCTATTACATTGATGTTGAACTTTATAGCATCAAATTTTGTTTGGACTTATTAATGCTTGTTTGACATGGTGGCAGCCAGATGCGAACCTGTGCTGTGACGATTTTATGATAATGGATCAGGATATCTTGAACAGATATGGAATGAGTTTGCTACGTTCGGGCTGCAGCACAGTGAGTATCGACAGTAACTTGTCGTCTACCGGTTATAAAGCTCAGCGGATCAAGAAAGCAAGACTTGGCATATTGAACATGAACACTTAATCTGAACTATAAACGACTAAATGTAGACCATAACGAGTCAGGATTAGTTGTTGCAGAGTAACAGAACTGCTGTACGGATATTATGGACTATAATTTATAGTACAAAATAGTACTGGTATTAGAAGTAGTAGGCCTAGATCTTTAAGGACTTCAGTTGACGAATATAAATTCATTCATTTCATGCTAGATAGGATCTAGATCCTGTCGAATATTGATATTTGTATCAATGTGGTTCTACTGTTGTATGGAAGTAACTTAGCCTAAAGTAATTTTTGTTCCAAGAGCTAAATCATCATATTGAATTGAAATTTTAAAAGGTCTGTTCAAAGATGGATTTGTATGCCATGTGAAAGTGTATACTGAATGACAAAAGTCTTTTTCACATATTGGCAAATGTTTTTAACCTGTGACATTTGTTTTTGAATATATATTATAAGAGCAATTGTTTGCACTGCTAATGTTCTCGTACTAAGGTTTCAATAACGGGTATTGCCATGGCTAGTGGAGCTATTCCAGGTCCCAAGATGGACTGGTCCAAGCCGGAGCGTTCATAAGAATTGCGAGAGTTTAAACAAGTTGCCAACGTGTGGTTCAAAATAAAAGAGACTCCTGAAGAGGAACAGCATACCTATGTGATACTATGGACAGGAGTGGAAGGACGTGGGATGTTCAATACGTGGACGATGACAGAAGAATTAAAAACTGAACGACCCCCAAGAACGTTTGGAAAGCATTAATTCTCCACCCAGCTAGAGCCCCAGGAGAATTTTCGGATCCCTAGATTGGAGTTCCATAGGTACAGACAGGGGGCATTAGAGATTATTGATGAATTTGTTCTAAGATGCCACACAAAACTAGCAAAGTGTAAGACTGAAGGGTCTGTTGAGAGGATCATCAAAGTTTTGATTGCTGGGATCAAGCACCCAGAGGTACAAAAGATCCTACTCTCAGCAAGGATGAGCATCTCAAGCTAGATGAAGCTGCATCATTATATCCAGGACACACAAGGCTAGTGACTCACACACGAGTCTTTTGAACAGTCTGGATAGAGCCTCGGTACATTATGTAGTATGTACACCAGTACCTGCAAGCATTGTGGATTGAGACATCCACCAAAGAATTGAACTGTGTTCAAGTCACAGTGTCACAAATGTGGCATGAAAGGTCACTGGAAGAAATCTCAGTCTATGTCCAAACAGACCAGACGAGACAAAGGAAATCTGAGGAACCAGAGTAAAAGCAGAACCCCTACCTCCGCAAAAAAATTGCATCCTATTGCCAGTACTGCAGATGATGATGATCTACAGAGGGAGTTTGATGATATATCTATAGAGTCAATCTATGTTGGACATGTCCATATTGATGGTGTTCCTACTGATGACAGCGATGAGCTTTTCGCAACTTTGAAGTTTTGCATGAGGAACAAGCTGAGTAACCACATTTTGAGAGTAAAGGTGGACAGAGGAGCACAGGGGAATGTGTTGCCTCTTCGGTGCTTCAGGAAAGTGTTTCCAGAGCTCCTAGATGACCAGGAATATCCTCTTTTTTAAGTCAGCTGTAATACTGTGACATGTCAGATTGTATGCTTACAATGAGACAGCAATACAACAATATGGTTGTTTGATATTCCCTGCCAGTACAAAGATGGGAAGTGGTTCCGCAACAACTTCTTCAAGAAAGATTACCGGAGTCCTTTTCAGGACTCCTCAATTCTCTCTCTCACATGGTGCACCCGCAAGCCTACTGTATAACTTCTTCATTGTAGATACACTGCCATCCTCGGATTGCAGAGTTCAGTCAGGATGCATCTAGTTCTAGTGAACTGTGAGTAGCATCAGAGATGCAGACCAAACATGATCAAGAGTACACAGGATCTGGTAGATAAGTACCCAGATCGGTTCCGAGGTATCTGGAGATTCCCAGGCGAATACCACATCACTCTTGAAGATAATGCAGAACCTATTGTCCATCCTCCAAGGAAGTTTCTCATCCATCTCCGAGATGAATTAAAGGAAAGAGCTGGATAGGATGGAATCGATTGAGGTCATAGAGATGGTGACCAAGCTTACTGTTTGGGTTTCCTTGTTTGCTTTCAGCAGGCAAAGCTACGTACAGCTACGAGCTTACCTTGACCCAAAGGACCTCAATAAGGCATGTAAGCAGACATATCACAAGGCCTCAACACTCAAGGAGATCACCCATAAACTACATGGTGCTCAAGTTTTCTCAAAGCTATAGATGCCAGACATGTTTATTGGAGCTTCAGAAGGTACAGATCCTATTTGCCATTTGGGATAAGAGTGGCTCAAGACATTTTCCAGGAGAAGATGGATCAGATCCTTGAGCAATGCCCAGGCACGGTTGGCATCGCAGATGATATAGTTGTCTATGGAAAGACTGAAGCAGAGCATGACAAAGCTCTACATAACCTAATGGCTGTGGGACGAGTGTGTGGACTTGTCTTCAATGCACACAAATGTGACATGAAGACCTCACAGGTGAAGTTCTTTGGCTGTCTCTACGACAAAGAAGGTGTGCGTCCAGATCCTGCAAAGATTGCAGATATTACCAGTCTTCCAACGTCAGGCTGCTTAATTAGAGAGTTACAGCAGTTTCTAGGGATGGTACAGTACATGTCTCCCTTCATTTCAAATCTGGCTGAGAATGCAGAAACCCTACGTGCGTTGACTAGTAAGGACAGTGAGTGGCAGTGGACTCCATCGATCACACGTACCAGAAGGCATTTGAGCACTTGAAACCAGTGGTGTCATCCATGTGCACTCAACATACTTTAACTCCTCAAATCACTCAACTAGGATGAGTCCACAAGAGGACTAGGAGCAGCACTACAGGAGGGGAAACCAGCCGCATTCGCGATTAATGCATTGACAGAGACAGAAAGCCGATATGCAAACATTGAATGAGAAATGTTAGCGGTAGTGTTTGGCTGTACAAGGTTTGACAGGTATGTGTATAGGGCAAAATGCACAGTGGAATTTGACCATAAGCCGCTGGCAAGCATCCATAGGAAAAACCTAGCCAACACTCTGCCCAGACTGCAACGGATGCTTCTCCGTTTGCAACCATACGACTTTGAGCTCGTATACAAGCCAGAAAGAGATGGTTTGTCGAGAATCAACCCAAAGAAGCAACCTACCATGGAATTTGACAAAACCATCCATGCAATCTACATGTCTCCCAGCAAGCTAAGACAGCTACAAGAAGAGACAGAAGCTAGCAGAAGCATGAGAGTGCTTAAGTAGGTAATCCTAACTGGCTGGCCTGAAGACGTGAAGTTCCCAAAGAACTGCGTCACTACTGGTCGTGCAGAGATTCCTTGTAAGTAGAAGATGGTCTCATTATGAAGGGGGAAAGAATCTTCATACCCAAGCCTATGCAGCAGGAAGTGACACAGAGTCTTCATGCAGGTCTTCAAGAAATGACAAAGACACAACTCAAGGCAAGAAGATGTGTTTACTGGGATGGATTGTCCAAAGCAATTGGACAGATAGTGAGATCTTGCTAAGCATGCAATGAGTCGAAGGAGCCATTACTTCAGCTTGAAGTACCCCATCATCCGTGGGAAACAGGTGGAACAGACTTGTTCCACTTTGAAGGTGACAAGTATCTCATCGTCATAGACTACCGGTCTAAGTTTCCCTTCGTGAGGAAGGTCAGAAGTGGTTGCACCAGCTCGACTATTGTGCAAATCCGAAAGAACATATTCAGTGAGCAAGGCATACCCTTGAACTTGAAGATAGTTAGCGACAATGGACCACAATTCTCCTGTCGAGAATACAAGAGTTTCACAGAGAATTGGAATATTCAGTATGTGACATCAAGTCCTCATTAACCACAGAGCAAAGGACTTGTAGAGAGGGCAATCTAGACAGTCAAAGCAATTCTAAAGAAAGTGAAGACGTTTGAGCACTACCCCGATTGACAGTAGTTTACCATCACCAGCTGAACTACTACAGGGAAGAAAGTTCAGGAGTAACCTACCCATGAAGGTGAATCACTCACCACACCGTGATGAAACAGTGCCAAAAAAGGCAGAAGGAAGTATTTGACGTAAGAGGAGTTAGAGATCTACCCCCACTGCCTTTGGTCAGAAAATGACAATGCTAGATCAGGAAACCAGCAACTGTAATCGGACAGTGCCAAGAACCCATATCATACATGATACAGACACCCAAAGGAAGTCTTTGAGGGAATTTTATCTGTATGGTGTGAAGTTTTGCATCAAACCATTGTATGCTAGAAACTATTTCACATTATGTCAACATGTTTGCTCGGTCTTGAGGAGGTTCTAAAACTGACTTGTTTCTATCAAACTAAAAATTTAAATCATTGCAAGAGAAGTCACCTATCATTCAACTTAAGAAGCTATACACTTTACTTAAGTACACCAGGAGTTAATCAATTTACTTGCACTAGCTGTTTACATTTCCTCTGAAATTGAGAGGAATTACTCCTAAAACCAAGGAAGAGAAATTACACTACTTATAAATCCTGTTTACCAGTAGCCATATTAGGGCATATAGAGTGTTATGTCTACGTGTAGTTTTTTCGTTGCCACAGATCTCATTTATTTTAGTTACATCGATTTTGCACTTCATTCAGAGAAGACAAGAAGGTCTTATTACTTTGAAAACCTGGTAAGGACTCCTATGTAGACCGAGACATATCAATGTTCTTCCATATGGAAGCGAATGGGATCTTTTTCTGGCTCCTGGATGTAGCTTGTGGTAATTATTCCATCACCCTCAAACAAATCAGGCATTTCCTAGTGAGTCTGTGTAATTTACATCATTAATTTACATCATTTTATTTTGGGGTGGAGATTGTGCACCCCAAAATGGTTTAGGGTTCAATTTGTTTCAACCCAAGCTGGATATAGGGGATCTACATTCAGAGATTGATGGCAGATGGGTGGGGATTGAAAACTTTGCATCCTCAAATCGATTTTGGGAGGGAAATTGACATTTATGCATCCCATTAGGCCTATAAAAAAATGTTGTATTGCCCTTTAGGTGCCAAAACATGGGTCGGTCGGTCTGAATTTTTTTTTTTTAATTTTTTTTTTAACTCCCTCTTTGGGCTGATATTTTTCAGTTTTGAATGCTTCAATACAATTTTTTCTTATAAAAAAAAAGTTTAAAAAAAAACATCTTTAAAAAACCGACCATCGATTTCAACATTTTTGGGTCGGTCGCAAAGGGCAATACAACATCATATTTTTTAAAGGCCTGATAAGAGGTTGGGGTTGGGGCAATTAATTCAAATTGATGCATCCCAAGATGGAAAGGGGTAAATTAACCCCCTGCATCCCAAAATGGATGGAATCTTTGTAACCCCAAAGTGGCTGAGGTGAGGGTGGAATGAATGCATCCACAGATTGATAGAGGATTGAACTTGTGCATTAAAAAATGGTTGGAGGATTGAAATTATGGTTAGCATTGATTAGAGGAGGATTGAAGTTTATCCATACCGAGATGGACTTGGGGAAGGGGTGGTTGTAACTGGTGTAGTTCAAGATTGAAAGGGGGAAGCTGTTTAAAGACCATTGTGGTGGGGGGAATGACAACATGGGATATTGTAGCTGTTGTAGATTCACATAGTTGGCAATCATTTGTAAAAAGAATTTCTATATCCTTCTTTGCACCATATTCCTGGTACACAGGAATTATTCAGATTGAGCATTTTTGTTTTCAGAAATATTTTCCTTCTAAAATGAATGATCCAATTGATGCTGATCATAATGAGCAGTTACCCTTCTGCTTCATATAAAATTACTGTGTGCTCTTAGAATATTTAGTAGAGACTTTTATGATATGGAGATCCCACTAGCAGTAATCCAGAATTGACTTTCTAGTTGGGTAGTCGTTGTCTCATCCTTTCCAGGACCAACATCACTTCATGATCAGTTGATGAGCTTTAATGACTGTTAGCTTTAATAGTCATTTTGCTTGATGCTACTTTTAGCTATCATTGTTCAATCACAGAAATTTCCCACCTGATAATGCTATAATTCAGCAGTATAAGGCTGCATTATTGTGGAGCCTTTCAATAATTCTCTACAGTAATAGGGAGTATATAATAGACCTATCTTTGGAAACAGATCTGCTAACAATGATTATCTATACGTCATTTGCGTTTTTTAAGATTGCAAGAGCTCAAACTTGAAGGTAAATCACTCACCACACCGTGATGAAGTCTGAGAAACTCCAACAGTGCCAAGAAAGGCAGAAGGAAATATTTGATGTAAGAGGAGTTAGAGATCTACCCCCACTGCCTTTGGGTCAGAAAATGACAATGCTAGATCAGGAAACCAGCAACAGTTATCGAACAGTGCCAAGAACCCAGATCATACATGATACAGACACCATGGAAGTCTTTGAGGGAATTTTATCTGTATAGTGTGAAGAGTTGCATCAAACCGTTGTTTGCTAGAAACTATTTCACATTATGTCAACCTGTTTGCTCTGACTTGAGGAGGTTCTAAAACTGACTTGTTTCTATCAAACTAAAAATTTAAATCATTGCAAGAGAAGTCACGTATCATTCACCTTAAGAAGCTTTAGACTTCCCTCAAAGGGATCGGTTAACAATGTTAAATCTGAGATACACGGCCCTACGTGTTATCAGTGTCTGTGATATGGTGTAATATTGAAGCCCTAAAAAAAATTGCGCTTCAAAATGATCAAGAAGTGCCTCAAAAAAGTAAAAATCTTTGAGTGACCGGTTTTATCATACTCGCTTTCCCCAATAGACTGTATGAAAACCGTCAGGCGAACGGTTTTCAAAATGTGTAATTCCAATCATAAATATCTTGATAATCAGACAGGCGATAAGCTTGTAAAAGTCATGGGGTTCCTGACTGACCTAAAGGTTTATAATTATCATTGCATCATGAGCTAAATCCAGAATTTTGTTTCAGAATCTGAGACAAAGTTACTGGATCCCTTTAAGTACACCAGGAGGTAATCAATTTAACTTGCACTAGCTGTTTACATTTCCCCTGAAATGAGAGGAATTACTCCTAAAACCAAGGAAGAGAAATTACACTACTTATAAATCGTGTTTACCGGTAGCCATATTAGGGCATATAGAGTGTTATGTCTACATGTAGTTTTTTCATTGCCACAGATCTCATTTATTTTAGTTCCATCGATTTTGCACTTCATTCAGAGAAGACAAGAAGGTCTTATTACTTTGAAAACCGGGTAAGGACTCTCATGTTTACTGAGACATATCAATGTTCTTCCATGGAAGCGATGGGTTCTTTTTCTGGCTCCTGGATGTAGCTCGTGGTGATTATTCCATCACCCTCAAACAAATCAGGCATTTCCTAGTGAGTCTGTTTAATTTACATCCTTAAGATAGTTTCCTAATTCATTTTATTTAATTTTGTTTTGGGGTTGGAGATTGTGCACCCCAAAATGGTTTAGGGTTCAATTTTTTTTCAACACAAGCTGGATATAAGAGATTGATGGCAGATGGGAGGGGATTGAAAAATTTGCATCCTCAAATCGATTTTGGGAGGGAAATTGACATTTATGCATCCCAAGATGGAAAGGGGTAAATTGAACCCCTGCATCCCAAAATGAATGGAATCTTAGTAACCCAAAAGTGGCTGGGGTGAGGGTGGAATGAATGCATCCAAAAATTGATAGAGGATTGAACTTGTGCATTAAAAATGGTTGAGGGATTGAAATTATGCACATTAACATTAGGATTGATTAGAGGAGGATTGAAGTTTATCCATACCGAGTCGGACTTGGGGAAGGGGTAATTGTAACTGGTGTAGTCCAAGATTGAAAGGGGGGATTGGGGTGGGGGGAAATGACAACATGGGATATTGTAGCTGTTGTAGATTCACATAGTTGGCATTCATTTGAAAGGAGAATTTTGATATCCTTCTTTGCACCATATTCCTGGTACACAGGAATTATTCAGAATGAGCATTTTTGTTTTCAGAAATATTCTAATATTCTAAAACGATTGATCCAATTGATGCTGATCATAATGAGCAGTTACCCTTCTGCTTCATATAAAATTACTGTGTGCTCTTAGAATATTTAGTAGAGACTTTTATGATATGGAGATCCCACTAGCAGTAATCCAGAATTGACTTTCTAGTTGGGTAGTCGTTGTCTCATCCTTTCCAGGACCAACATCACTTCATGATCAGTTGATGAGCTTTAATGACTGTTAGCTTTAATAGTCATTTAGCTTGATGCTACTTTTAGCTATCATTGTTCAATCACAGAAATTTCCCACCTGATAATGCTATAATTCAGCAGTATAAGGCTGCATTATTGTGGAGCCTTTCAATAATTTTCTATAGTAATAGGGAGTATATAATAGACCTAGCTTTGTAGGGGAAACAGATCTGCTAACAATTTGTATCCATGTCGATCACGATTTTGCGTGATTTCAACATTGCAAGAGCTCCAACTTTTAGTGATGATATAGAAGGAGTCCTATTGTATGGGGAGAGGTAATTATGTGTTACATATTCCCTCTTCATGTGTTTAACTCGGTAAAAAGGAGCATTGTGTTTTACATGTGTACATGTACATGAATATGAGCACCTGAAATGCACCACACTTGACCTGATCAAAACGTTTCTTCACATAATTTTTTCTGACACATGTAGGAATTGACTTGTCTAGATTTACATGTCACTCTACTCAATCTTGACAGAGTGGCCACATAATGGACAGATTCAAGGAAAGTGAATGGGGTAAGAGGGTTTAAGGTAAGGAAATGAATGGGAGAAAACAAGAAGAAGAACAGAAAAGCAAAGGACAAGAGAAAGGAGAAGAAAGGAAACAAGGGAGGAAAAAAGTGAAAAAGATTAGGAGGTAGGATATCCTAAGTAAAGGCCAAGAAGAAACAAAACTCTTTAAACAGGTATCTGAGAATCACTCACCCATGTTCTCCTTAATGTTCCGCTTCAAAGTTGACTTTCCCAAGTGTGGTCCATGATCGGATGATGCAGAAAGAAGCTTTTGTCTGAATTCACTGACTTCTCTCCTGGAAGCTGGATGGCACCTAAATTACTCATGACTCATCAAACAAAAGGTTAGGTACTGAACAGATGGTACAAGTTTCTAAGAGCCAGCACGATAAGAACCATGTTTTAGCATCTGCCTGTATATTCACCAAAATAATTTTGCTCCCATCCCTATAATATTGTAGAAGATAGTTATACTTACCTGATCAGCCCCAGGCCCTCCCTCTCCTTAACCCTCTATCTCGCTATCTCTCTCCCCTCTCTCTCTTCTCTCTCTCTCTCTCTCTCTTTCTCTCTCTCTTTCTCTCTCTCTTTCTCCCCCCTCTCTCTCTCTCTCCTCTCCCTCTCTCTCTCCCTCCTATTTTCCCCTTTCTCCCCTCTCCCAAATACTCTATATGCCGGCCCTCTCCCTAACTCTATCTCATTATCTCTCTCTCTCTCTCTCTCCCTCCCTCTCTCTTCTCATTCCACCCAACCCCGCCTCCTCTCCTTCTCACAAAGCTCTCTATATCTGCCCTACTTCACCTAAGCCTTGCTCGATTGTCTCTCTCATTATTAGAGAATGATATAAAAGGATGACTCAATATACTTCATATATATCATTCCTAGAGAAGGAATTAAAGGGACATATGAGCTGTTATCTGTTATGCATAGTGAATGAAAAGATGGCCTTATGATTTATAAAAACAATGTTGGAGAATCTTCCTCCACGCAAGTCTTGTCCAAGTGCAGGATGCAGGATCAAGCATTGGCAGAACCGTTCCAGGTATTTGAAAGTACATGGTTCCGATAGGAGGGGGCAGACCAAAATGTCTTCGTTCCTATAAAATGAAGAGAAAGGATAACTGAATTCTCTATCAGTTGAAGAGATGGCTCCCAAATGCTATATCATTAAACCAATTCTGTAACACATTCAGATTTCCTTGTTGAATGAGACTATCGTCTACAGTGATGGCAGGCTTCATCAGATGACTGGTGGTGATGAATAGATGTAGCTGCAAGAATGGCAGTTGGAGAGGATGGGCGAATGGGAATATACAAAGAAAATAGTTACTGTTCTTCCACGTCATGAATCCAGTCATGTTCTGATTCCATTTGGATACAGCCTCTCCAATCCAGTGAGTTGGTTTGTCATCGATGATACTATTCTTCCAAGTGATTATTCCAGTAGACATGGTCGCCGATGACATATTTTTATGTGGCATCATCTTCCGAAAGCTCTTGCTGTGCTCTTGATTTTGTACCTCCTTGTGTCGCTCCTGAAAAGGAATGTGATACATCACTTGATCTAGCTTGTAGAGTCTACTTATCCATAGGTCAGATCAGTAATCCACATATTTTGAAGAAAGGAAGCTTGGAAGAGAGGAAGCGAGGAAGCTTGGAAGAGAGGAAGCGAGGAAGCTTGGAAGCTGATGTTGTATTTCTTGTAGTCTCTAATTCTGTTGATGATAACCTTATCACGTGGCCTGTCGTTAAATAACTCATGTGGTGATGTGTTCTTGAAAATGTTGATGAGAACATGAAGACATTAAGAAGAAGATAAATCCTTGATGTAGTTATCCAAGTGAGCTCAAAGATTTCCTTTCCTTGTTTTGCAACAAAATCCTCCCCTCAGTTCTTTGTATTGGATTCTTCAGGTCCAGCCTGACTGGAACATTCCTAATGTTTACACCATAAGTCGAACATGTGATCTTTTTGATGTCAAAACAGTTTCCACACATTCCTAGTCACTCCATTGTGTTTCCTTGAAGAAGATTATCCTCTTTGTACATGCCCATTATGTCGACCAGTTAGGACTGCCACTCTCCCAGCTATGGCTAAGCTTCACTCCCACTCCTCTGAAAAGCCTGCTATCTTTTGAAGCAATAGGTCTCACAAGAAAATATATTTGAAAATGTAGTCAGAAATGTTTGGCTAATCAACTCAATGAACCTTTTCAAGGATGCTTTGACATTCAGACAGAATGAATTTAAAGATGTGGCAAAATGTGCACTACCATTCTTAAAGAATGATTTGAAAGGATGGCCTGAAATGATCTACCATTCTCAGTGCTTAGGAGGGGACAAAACAATTTATTCCCTATAACTCTCTTTCCTTCCTGTCTTGTGCAGGTGCAACACTTCCACTGATTTCCTGGTTTCATGCACAGGTGGTGGCTCTCATATGAGACCTCCGATTAACATCCTATCTGGAGGATTGTTACCTAGGCCGAGTGTATAGAATGAGGGAGGTTCTAGTAATAGCTGACTAATGCTTCACTCATCTGCCGGAGTTGGATTGGAATCCATGACCTTTAGTTTGACAGGCAGACGCTCTTCTGACCGGGGCAACTTGGTCACTGGCATGTTGATTTCATGAGGACCTGTTCCAATGGGCCATAAAGCATTTAGAATACTTTTTGCAGGACTTCTGAGGTAGTGTCAGTAGTGTACAGTGATGATGTGCAAATGAACACTATCGTCCCGCAATAGTTTGCAGATAAGGCTTTTTTTCTGCATTTGTCTTTCTTGTCCCTGGTTTAATTGGCAGGCTCCTTATAAAAAATCAACCCTGTTTTTAAATGGTAAGTGTGCTCATAAACAGCGATATATTTTAGGTGTCGCTAGAAAGGATCATCATGGGAATTATAAGTGGATATTCAAGGGCAGAGTAAGCTATATTACTCAACTACAAAAACTTATATAATGGGGTAGCATATGCAGAGATAAGCTGCAGGGGAAACCGCCAAATGCTGCTTTGGTTATAGGTTCTAGTGAGTCAGTTTATCTGCATTCTGAATACTTCAAGGTCTATTAAATTGGTCTTTCACACCTAACTGTTGCAGATGTCTGCCAAGCGCCAGACTGAAGAAGACTTTCACAAAGCTAGTGAATCAGTTACATACTGATCATATCTTATTTTAACACATCCAGGTTCATTAGATCGTTGATAGTCACAAGTGTCTTTCAAGCCTTAGACTCGTGAGGAGTTTCACAAAGCCAGTGAGCCAGTGAATGAATTCTATCTTTATACTGACCACATTTCAAAGTATTAGGTTTGCATGCTGATTATCATAGGTGTCTTGTAAGCCTCATACTTACTAGGACAATTAATCCACAATGCCAGTCAGTTTTTATTTGCTGTTATTTTAGGATGACATAAACACATGTCATGGTATTGGATACTTGAGCTATTTTGTAAGCCTCAGAGTCATGAGGACTTTCACAAATCATCACACTTGACTTATTAGATTTGCATGCTTACAATTATCAGTGTGTCCTCAAACTTTTGAAGATTTCCACAATACTAGTAAATCAATTATTCTGACCATATCTGATATAAAATCAGATGTGCATGGTAAAAGTCATCAGTGTCCTCATACTTTTAAAGCTTAACTGTACTAGTTTATAGGAGGGATTAGACTACACTGCAAGGTCACTGGACAGGTGGTTATCTCATCAAATCAGCTCTCCATTAATATAAGAAAAAGAGGATCATGGGGGGCCAATGGTCACCGATTAGGCATTGTGTATTATATAGAGGGCGCAAGTAGCTACAAGTAGTGTAGTGGGCCTTTAAGGACTTCCGCAATACCAGTGAATGAAATATTGAGCACATCTGATTTTTAAGATGTGTATGCTGATAATCATCAGTGTCTTGCACGTCTCTTAGTTGCTAGGACATTTATTGCGTTAGATTTTCTGATAATCATTTCTAAGTCTCGGACTCATATCATGAGGACTTGTTGGAAAGTTGGAAAATATCAGTTTTATCTGCATCACCAGTAAACGAAGGTGTAAAACACGCTGATAAACATAGGTGTACCGGTATCTTAATTCTTGTCCTAATATTAAGAGACAAGATTGGAGCTCATCTCTCAGACCATTTGAATAGATGCAAATACAGTTTACGGGCATACTTGTAGTGCTAATATTTGCTCATATTTTGTGGTTAAAAATGCAATGAAGTTCAATTGCATTAGTACTAATTGGCTTTGATTTTGAACATGTATCTCAAAGCTGTCTAATATTACTTTGTAGGAGTGAGATACCGTGCACATTGAACTATCATAATATAGCCTTCACTTCTGTTTAAGCATGTCATGTCTGGCTTAGACGACAGATGGTTGTCTTTTAACAGGAAAATACCAGCTCATTTCTTGAAGAGTATTGGATATTTAAAAAAAATATGGATCACTTTCAGCAGACATCAAAAACATATAAGGCATATCTTATTGTTAACAAATCCATAGAATTGATGAATGTGGATTGTTTTGAAAAAATCTTATAAACAAAATTATTTTCACTCAATGCTCTCATTCTCTTTCACAATCAAATTAGTGGCTAGCAAATATTGCAATAAGCCTCTGGATAAAGAAAGGAATGGTAGTTAGTAAGGGAGGAAAGAAGAGAAAGTAAAGAGATACCAACAAAAATATACATACTTACCATGATGCAGGCATAAGTAGAATACTTTTTCGTGTTTTGGGCTTTCCCTACCCCCAAACTTGGCCAAATAAGTATATAAAGATGTGCAGGAAACGTTGGTGTTGTATTCTACATACTTCCAAGACCTCTACATTAATTCCTGCAAGCAAATGTATATTTTGGACAGGCAAAACAATGCTAATTAACATGCTTATCTTACCATACTCACTCCATGAAACCTGCTTCTCATCTATCCAGTGTCGAACCTGATGCCTGGGTCTTCGTAATTCAAGTGTCAAACAGTTTCCATGAGAGTTGTCAGTGATTCCAAACTAAAGCTTCTTTCAACATCATCGTCACATGGATCACACTGTGGAAGAGACAACCTTGAAAACCAGAACAAAAAGGAGGACATGGGTTCGAGTGCCCAGATCTCTGAAAAGAGGTTAGTAACTGCTTGGTCTTTAAGTAGGATATGGAAGTGGAAAGAGATAGAGATAGAAAGAAAGAGTGAGAAGGGAAGAAATAAAGAAAGAGTGAGAAAGAAGGATATTTATAGAGAGAGAAATTTAGACAGAATGAGAATGTAAGAAAAGAAATATATATATATATATATATATACCTAAGGTAGCAGCCAATCTTTCCCTGTCCAGAGCCATAGATAATGAAGTGCTGATACAGCACTCAAGAATGAGGAGTTCATCTACAAGGTCGAAACGAAGACTTTAAAAAGCCTGGTAAGTGTGGTGATAAGCAAAAGGGTGCAAACTTAATCAACCCAATGTGCATCTTGTTTTCCTGCCATACTTTTGTGTTTATTTAAATCAATATATAAACATGGATCAGACTTTGTCTATGGCAACTGTTGTGAACAACAAGGTAAAGGGAAAATGCCTAATAAAGATAATAACGATTTGGAGGGGGATAGTGAAGAATAAGAGAAAGGAAATAGAGAAGATAAGGAATTATCAAAGGTACCCAGTTTTAAAAAAGGTGAGATTGTAGGAATAACGAAATATGATAAAAAGAAGGAGCTGGATGTAAAAGGGTTGGTCGAGGTGAATTTTTTCTAATGGGAGCATATCTAACAAATTTAGATTAAAGGAATTTGTGTGTCTTATAGGTTGAAGTTTTGGAACAGGAGTATGTTTGAAGAAGAAGGTCAAAATATATAGTAATAGGTGTAGGGGAAAGAAAAGAAGGCTTGCTCCCATTATAGAACTATATCGAAACAGTTCTCGCACCGGGGGTAATAATATTTTGGGAGATTCTAGGACACAAGAGATAGGGAAATAGGAAAGGTCACTTTGCGGATAATAATTACTGATTGGGCAAAGGAATTTTATAAACTTGTGCATGAATTAAAAGCCCATTTGGGATTGAACAGTGTATTTGGGGCTGGGTTTGGGATACAGGGATAATCCAGAGATTAGTGGCATATAAAAAGTGATGTAAAATTGATTTGAGAGGGAGTAGAGTAAAGAAGTGCACAGCAGAGCTTAGAAGTAGAAGACAGTATAGAGTACCCCGGGGGAAAAGAAGGAGGTAGAAGCCATGAGCCGAATAAACTCTTGAAGATATTTTATAACAACTTCACCATGTTGCACATCTCTTCTAGATGTTTGCCCTTTTCTTCTCTCTTAAACTGATCCTGGCGTATAAGTATATAAATTGTGCAGAGAAGTTAGACCTCCAACCAAGAGACATGAAATAACTATTTCCAGCTACGTTGAGTATTGTGTTATAACTAATATGAACTCTGTAGTGATCTAGCCAAGGAGAGACATGGAAGACAACCAGTAAATTCTTGTTTTCCTTTTTGGCTTAGATTGAAATCCAGAACTTGTAATTGTCCTTAAGGGGATCCGGTATTAACTGTGTCTCAGATTCTGAAACAAAATCCTGGATTTACCTCATGCTGCAATCATAATTATAAACCTTTAGGTCAGTCAGGAAGGAAACAAAGTCAAGCCGATCGCCTGTCTGATTATCAAGATATTTATGATTGGAATTACAAATTTTGAAAACCGTTTACCAAACGGTTTTCATAACACTGCACAGCTATTGAGGAAAACGAGTATGGTAAAACCGGTCACTCAAAAAAGTTTTATTTCTTGAGGCACTTCTTGATCATTTTGAAGCTCATTTCTTTTTTAGGGCTTCAATATTACACCATATCACAGACGCTGATAACACGTAGGACCGTGCATCTCAGATTTAACATTGTTAAATGATGCCTTTCATCCTGGGTCTCTTGGTGGTGTTGGATGAGAGAGAGGGGGAGAGAGACTATGAATGAGAGAGTAGTCTTTTACATTTTGGTTAAATTTTTAAAGCAATAATTATTTCAATTTAATTGGGTCTATGTGAACTAACCCCATCCTATCCGAATTGGTGAACATTAAGGTTAATAATTAATATCCAATTATGTGTTTCTCACATCAAGATACTTTTGGAAAAAAAGCAAAACAGATCAGCATCGTGAAGTATCTTGGGTGGTTGTTTCTGCAATGTTCAGGGAAATCCACCTGCCCAGTAAATATGCTTTATAGATACTTGAGTAGTGCATGTATTGTTGATTAGTTGATGGATGAGTTAATTTTTCAACGGTTGTCTTTCTGTAAATTCTTGAATTCATACAAGCTTACAGGCGGTAAGCTATCGTATACAAGATGCAGGGAAATTTTCATGGACTCTCTAGAAGCGATTGGAGTGGATTCGAAGTTGTTCGGTCTTCACAGCCTCATAGCAGGAGGTGTTACAGCAGCAGCAGCAATTGGTGTCCCGTACAGAATATTAAAGAGTGATGGAAGATGGGTTTCTGATTCTTCCAAGAATAGGTATGTGAAAGGAACACTTTCTTATATTAAGATGCTTGTTTCGCTTAATTTGGGAATTAAATTGTACCTGAATGGAACTAAACATAAATGTGACATGTGGTAATTATTCTTGGAATGTATTTAATTTGCCGTCTTGTGATTTTTCGTTCATAAGGCAGTGGAGGTGATAGTATATCTTTAATCATTTGTGGTACTTAGAGAACATGTTAAATGGATGATGACCATGAAGTACCTTTTTTAATGGGTCAAAGGAAGAATTGAGATCCTTAATGGTTCTCTGAAATGGATTGTTCAGACTGTATTATATATATAATTACTTACATGTGGTGCATGAAAGTATGTAACACTCAGTTAAGTTGAAAACATGAGAACATCCTTGAATTATGAGTATGCATTATCAGTAAGATGGATAATTTGATAACAATTTTAAGTTTTGAGATTACTTGGAATAAGTGGATAACGCATCGAAGATGTGAGCTAGCATACTAGAATTTCTATATGTAAAGGATTGCGTTCATTCTTTCCTGTTCTTTTTCTTTGATATCGGGGAGAATAAGTTTCTTGTGTTTGTATAGCTTAAGTTTGGTGCACTTCAAGGTAATTAAAAATGTGTCATTTGATATATGTTTGCAGGATAGCAAAGGTCGTAATGTTTGAATTTGCGAATTAGGAAATAATCACATACTGCCGGGCAGAGATATTGAAGTTTTTATTGATGCCTTGCACGACACTAGCAATTAACATAGATTATTTTCTTTTTCTTTCCTATTATCAGTCATTACTTGGGTTGCCAATTTGTTACATTTTATTATCCCAACGTACCACTCCAGAGTACGACAGGAACGTTGAGAAGTGTTTAGTTGCTTCGTTGCTGGAAAATTTCCCTTTGTACACCATAGCCAATCTATTTCCCCCGATTACGTGCCTGAACCGCCTTTTTTGTTTAAGCATCCATCATAACTACTGGAGGTAGCACATAAAATTGTTTTTTTTAAGACCTCACTGACGGTTCACATGTTTTTTTTCTTTCGCCATGTAGGCTGTGCTTGTTAACCATTATAAGACGGGTCTAGTAGTTATGTGACTAGTCAGAATAGTTACTAGTGGTGGTTACTAAGTTTGGGCGGGATTCAGTAACAGCAGAACTACAAGGTCAGTCTTTCCCAATCGAGAGCAAACCTGGGAGGCTTCAAAGAAAAATGGATCACAGCAAGTTGCTAGATAGTCTAGTAGAGGTGCAAGCAGTCCTCTTCACAGCCCTAAACTTGAAATTAGAAGAGGATGTGGTTGAACGAAAACCCCACCTATTGTCCTCTTTCAGTGGGGACGTAATTAAGGCTTAAAGGGGGCAAGGTAGGTTTTGAGGGGTGGAAGTATGAAGTTGACTGTTTGTCAAAAGATTATAGTCATGCTCCCCTGATGCCCTAGATAGGATGGTATGGAGATCGTTGAGGGGGGAGGCTGGGCAGATTGCTTTTAGCATGGGGCCAGAGGACTACCAAGGATATCGGCCATATAAACTAGAGGGTTCTACGGAACTGTGGAAAGCCGGGCCATACTATTACAGCAATTGCATTGCTCCCGGCAGACAGTGGGGGAACCAATAGCGATGTACAGTACCCGGCTACAATTGCTGGTAGAACGGGTAGAGCGCAGTGGTAGAGTTTCAGGGGGATGCAAAAGATAGGACATTTGATGGACAACAACGATGAAGGGGGCAATTAGGCATCGAAACAAGAGAGTGCATGATTTTGATGGGGTGGTGCGGATTGCCCGGGCCATGGAACAGGCGATAGAACATAAGATTTCCATGGCCAACATCCAACACGCACAAAGGCGCAAAATCTCACCGCCACGACCAAACCAAATACTGCTGCCCCTTCCAAAACTACCCCAGATACAAGTAGATGGCAAAGAAATTTGTAAATTAATAGAGAGGGTAGAAAGATTGGAGTTGCAAGGAATGGATTCAAACACAGCAGGAATAAGAGTTGACCAACGTCAAAGTGGCCTTTGTTTGCCAGATAAAAATGTCAGAGTTAAAAATGTCAAAGGTTAAAATATCAGAGGTAAAAATGTCAGAGGTAAAAATGTCAGTGGTAAAAATGTCAGAGGTAAAAATGTCAGTGGTAAAAATGTCGAGTAAAAATGTCGGTGGTTAAAATGCCAGAGGTAAAAATGTCAGAGGTTAAAATGTTATAGGTTAAAATATCGGCGGTAAAAATGTCATTTTGGGCCATTTTAGGTGTGGGGGCGAGGGACATTTTGTGTGGGAGTTTGCATTAATACCACCTCAACCATGCAGCCCCCCCTTCTAACCCTGAATCTACCCCCACATACACCCCCAGCCGATCCCCATCCTGCAGATTATGGCGAAATCAGGGAGAGAAATGCCTCTAACGGCAGGGGCCACCGCACTTGGGCAAGCAGTAGGTTCCAACTCAGATGTTCCTCCCTCAAAAAAACCCCCGGAGCTCCCCCAAAAGAGATTTTAAACCGGTTGGTAGGGAGAGCCAATGAAAGTAAAGTTATAACACAAGGTCGAAGGTGCCATATGTTTGTTAGATACTAGATCCCGGGTGTCTACACTGTCAAAAAGCTTTTAGCTTCTTTCCTGTCCCCCTTAGAGGTATTGGAAATCTTTGTTTCCTTACTCCCCAATAAACTATACCGTAGTTGTAGTACCCAAAGCGATTACACTCCAAGAAGGACTTGTTATTGAACCCAGAATTGTGACAGTAGATATAAGGCCCGACAAGATGGCCAGACCATAACTTTTTTATACAAAACCCCAGGAAATCACCCCTGTAGGTGTCTCACCATGCCAAATTTGGGGAAGTGTATTTATGCCAACCATTAGAATCCGTCCAGATGCAAGAGACCACCACCACCATAAGGCCAACCAGGCAGAACAAGAAGATGCATGGTGATTGAATGGCCGATCAACTAGATTTTTCAGGCTCTCCTGCCCCGGAAGGATTCATTGATAAGAGTTAAGTCGGTAGCCAGTCTCAGAATATCCACATGTATTCAGCGCTTTCTCCATTGAGAACATAATAAAATCATAAAGCACCGCATTTCTGTCACGATCCCCAGCAAATTAGGGAGCGATATAGGCGTATCACCCCTCCCCAGTACAAAGAGGTACGCAACCATATACGGGAGATGTAAAAAGGTTAGGGAAGGTCATTAGTCGGCTAGCCATCCATGGTTTCAAGTTAAAGCCACAAAAGTGCCAAAAGTGCACTATCTAGGACATATCCTTTTGAAATAGGCGATAGCAACTGACCCCAGTAAGATGGCAGCTATTGCGAATTGACCCACATCGCGAACAAAGAAGTACGTGCATTGTTGGGGTTAGCTAATTATTACAGGAAGCTCGTCCCCATTTTTGCCCGGTCGCTGTGCCCCCTGCATGAGTTATTTGGAGGACCTTGAAAGGGTAAAAGAAGGAGAGACCTTCTTTCCCTCTGCTCATTATCATGCCCCTGCACAAGTTATTTGGAGGACCTCGTAAGGGTAAAAGAAGGAGAGGACCTTCTATCCCTCTGCTCATTATCATGACTGCTTGGTGCCAAATCTCAATATTTCCTTTCCGGCATAAACTGTACAGACTTCCAACAGCTAGCTACCACTGCTAACCAATGTAGTTTACCCTGTCAGCTACTGACATCTCAATATTTTCTTTCCGGCAGCAACTGTACAGACTTCCAACAGCTACCACTTAGTTATTTGGAGGACCTCGTAAGGGTAAAAGAAGGAAAGACCATCTACACCTCTGCTCATTATCATGCCCCTGCACAAGTTATTTGGAGGACCTTGTAAGGGTAAAAGAAGGAAAGATCATCTACCCCTCTGCTCATTATCATACCCCTGAACAAGTTAGTTGGAGTACCTCGTAAGGGTAAAAGAAGGAGAGGACCATCTACCCCTCTGCTCATTATCATGCCCCTGCACAAGTTATTTGGAGTACCTCGTAAGGGTAAAAGAAGGAGAGGACCATCTACACCTCTGCTCATTATCATGCCCCTGCACAAGTTATTTGGAGGACCTTGTAAGGGTAAAAGAAGGAAAGATCATCTACCCCTCTGCTCATTATCATACCCCTGAAAAAGTTATTTGGAGGACCTCGTAAGGGTAAAAGAAGGAGAGGACCTTCTATCCCTCTGCTCATTATCATGCCCCTGCTCAAGTTATTTGGAGGACCTCGGAAGGGTAAAAGAAGGAAAGACCATCTACCCCTCTGCTCATTATCATGCCCCTGCACAAGTTATTTGGAGGACCTCGTAAGGGTGAAAGAAGGAAAGATCATCTACCCCTCTGCTCATTATCATGCCCCTGAACAAGTTATTTGGAGTACCTCGTAAGGGTAAAAGAAGGAGAGGACCATCTACCCCTCTGCTCATTATCATGCCCCTGCACAAGTTATTTGGAGGACCTCGGAAGGGTAAAAGAAGGAAAGACCATCTACCCCTCTGCTCATTATCATGCCCCTGCACAAGTTATTTGGAGGACCTCGTAAAGGTAAAAGAAGGAAAGACCATCTACCCCTCTGCTCATTATCATGCCCCTGCACAAGTTATTTGGAGGACCTCGTAAGGGCAAAAGAAGGAAAGACCATCTACCCCTCTGCTCATTATCATGCCCCTGCACAAGTTATTTGGAGGACCTCGTAAGGGTAAAAGAAGGAGAGGACCTTCTATCCCTCTGCTCATTATCATGCCCCTGCACAAGTTATTTGGAGGACCTCGTAAGGGTAAAAGAAGGAAAGACCATCTAACCCTTTGCTCATTATCATGCCCCTGCACAAGTTATTTGGAGGACCTCGTAAGTGTAAAAGAAGGAGAGGACCTTCTACCCCTCTGCTCATTATCATGCCCCTGCACAAGTTATTTGGAGGACCTCGTAAGGGTAAAAGAAGGAAAGACCGTCTACCCCTCTGCTCATTATCATGCCCCTGCACAAGTTATTTGGAGGACCTCGTAAGGGTAAAAGAACGAAAGACCATCTACCCCTCTGCTCATTATCATGCCCCTGCACAAGTTATTTGGAGGACCTCGTAAGGGTAAAAGAAGGCAAGACCATCTACCCCTCTGCTAATTATCATGCCCCTGCACAAGTTATTTGGAGGACCTCGTAAGGGTAAAAGAAGGAAAGACCATCTACCCCTCTGCTCATTATCATGCCCCTGCACAAGTTATTTGGAGGACCTTGTAAGGGTAAAAGAAGGAAAGACCATCTACCCCTCTGCTCAGTATCATGCCCCTGCACAAGTTATTTGGAGGACCTCGTAAGGGTAAAAGAAGGAAAGACCATCTACCCCTCTGCTCATTATCATGCCCCTGCACAAGTTATTTGGAGGACCTCGTAAGAGTAAAAGAAGGAAAGACCATCTACCCCTCTGCTCAGTATCATGCCCCTGCACAAGTTATTTGGAGGACCTCGTAAGGGTAAAAGAAGGAAAGACCATCTACCCCTCTGCTCAGTATCATGCCCCTGCACAAGTTATTTGGAGGACCTCGTAAGGGTAAAAGAAGGAAAGACCATCTACCCCTCTGCTCTTTATCATGCCCCTGCACTATTTATTATTTGGAGGACCTCGTAAGGGTAAAAGAAGGAAAGACCATCTACCCCTCTGCTCATTATCATGCCCCTGCACAAGTTATTTGGAGGACCTCATAAGGGTAAAAGAAGGAAAGACCATCTACCCCTCTGCTCATTATCATGCCCCTGCACAAGTTATTTGGAGGACCTCGTAAGGGTGAAAGAAGGAAAGACCATCTACCCCTCTGCTAATTATCATGCCCCTGCACAAGTTATTTGGAGGACCTCGTAAGGGTAAAAGAAGGAAAGACCATCTACCCCTCTGCTCATTATCATGCCAAGTTATTTGGAGGACCTCGTAAGAGTAAAAGAAGGAGAGGACCTTCTATCCCTCTGCTCATTATCATGCCCCTGCACAAGTTATTTGGAGGACCTCGTAAGAGTAAAAGAAGGAGAGGACCTTCTATCCCTCTGCTCATTATCATGCCCCTGCACAAGTTATTTGGAGGACCTCGTAAGGGTAAAAGAAGGAGAGGACCATCTACCCCTCTGCTCATTATCATGCCCCTGCACAAGTTATTTGGAGGACCTCGTAAGGGTAAAAGAAGGAGAGGACCATCTACCCCTCTGCTCATTATCATGCCCCTGCACAAGTTATTTGGAGGACCTCGTAAGGGTAAAAGAAGGAAAGACCATCTACCCCTCTGCTCATTATCATGCCCCTGCACAAGTTATTTGGAGGACCTCGAAAGGGTAAAAGAAGGAGAGGACCTTCTACCCCTCTGCTCATTATCATGCCCCTGCACAAGTTATTTGGAGGACCTCGTAAGGGTAAAAGAAGGAAAGACCGTCTACCCCTCTGCTCATTATCATGCCCCTGCACAAGTTATTTAGAGGACCTCGTAAGGGTAAAAGAAGGAGAGGACCTTCTTTCCCTCTGCTCATTATCATGCCCCTGCACAAGTTATTTGGAGGACCTCGTAAGGGTAAAAGAAGGAGAGGACCTTCTATCCCTCTGCTCATTATCATGACTGCTTGGTGCCAAATCTCAATATTTCCTTTCCGGCATAAACTGTACAGACTTCCAACAGCTAGCTACCACTGCTAACCAATGTAGTTTACCCTGTCAGCTACTGACATCTCAATATTTTCTTTCCGGCAGCAACTGTACAGACTTCCAACAGCTACCACTGCTAACCAATGTTGTTTAACCCTGTCAGCTACTGACATTTCAATATTTCCTTTCCGGCATCAACTGTACAGACTTCCAACAGCTACCACTACTAACCAATGTAGTTTTACCCTGTCAGCTACTGACATCTCAATATTTTCTTTCCGGCAGCAACTGTACAGACTTCCAACAGCTACCACTGCTAACCAATGTTGTTTAACCCTGTCAGCTACTGACATCTCAATATTTCCTTTCCGGCATCAACTGTACAGACTTCCAACAGCTACCATTACTAACCAATGTTGTTTACCCTGTCAGCTACTGACATCTTGATATTTCCTTTCCGGCATCAACTGTACAGACTTCCAACAGCTACCACTGCTAACCAATGTTCTTTACCCTGTCAGCTACTGACATCTACATATTTCCTTTCCGGCATCAACTGTACAGACTTTCAACAGCTACCACTGCTAACCAATGTTGTTTACCCTGTCAGCTACTGACATCTCAATATTTCCTTTCCGGCATCAACTGTACAAACTTCCTACAGCTAAAACTGCTAACCAATGTTGTTAAACCCTGTCAGCTACTGACATCTAGATGTTTAGGCTTTACTAGCATTGTGTATTTTTGAATTATAAGAAAGTCTAGGGACATAATGTAGAATTGACAATAGCAAATATCAATAAATTTCTTGCCCAAATACATTATTGCTTTGTTGGGTCATGAAACAAAACACTTTACAACCCCAGGTCAATTCTTTTAGCTAATGAATGGCATGTATTTACTTAATCTGAGACGTAAAAAGGGATATAATTAAAATTATGAAATTGAAAATGGGAAATATATAGATTAATGTCTTGCCCAAGGACATAGCTGCTTTGCTGAACCATGAACCTAGACACTTCACAACCGAGGGTCAATTGTTTATACCAAAGAATGGCATTTTTATATGAAGAAATATCTTTCTTAATTAGGGACTTAGAAAGTGATATGAATAAAAATTATGAAAACGACTTTGGGAAATATATAGATTAATGTCTTGCCCAAGGCGTAAATGCTTTGCTTGGACCATGAACCAAGACATTTTACAACCCCAGGTCAATTGTTTTATACCAAAGAATGGCATGTTTATGCTTAATCAGAGACGTAAAAAGGGATATAATTTGAAATAAAGTAACTGACGATGGGAAATATATAAATTAATGTCTTGCCCAAGGACATAACTGCTTTGCTGGACCATGAATCCAGACACTTTACCACCCCAGGTCAATTGTTTATACCAAAGAATGGCATGTTTATGCTTAATCAGAGACGTAAAAAGGGATATAATTTGAAATAAAGTAACTGACGATGGGAAATATATAAATTAATGTCTTGCCCAAGGACATAACTGCTTTGCTGGACCATGAACCCAGACATTTTACAATCCCAGGTCCATTCTTTTAGCTATAGAATGGCATGTTAATAAATCAGAGACTTAGAAAGGGATATGAATTAACATTATGAAATTGACAATGGGAAATATATAGATTAATGTCTTGCAACTGCTTTGCTGGACCATGAACCTAGACACTTCACAACCCCAGGTCAATTGTTTATACCAAAGAATGGCATGTTTATGCTTAATCAGAGACGTAAAAAGGGATATAATTTGAAATAAAGTAACTGACGATGGGAAATATATAAATTAATGTCTTGCCCAAGGACATAACTGCTTTGCTGAACCATGAACCCAGACATTTTACAATCCCAGGTCCATTCTTTTAGCTATAGAATGGCATGTTCATAAATCAGAGACTTAGAAAGGGATATGAATTAACATTATGAAATTGACAATGGGAAATATATAGATTAATGTCTTGCAACTGCTTTGCTGGACCATGAACCTAGACACTTCACAACCGAGGGTCAATTGTTTATACCAAAGAATGGCATTTGTATATGAAGAAATATCATTCTTAATTAGGGACTTAGAAAGTGATATGAATAAAAATTATGAAAACGACTTTGGGAAATATATAGATCAATGTCTCGCCCAAGGACATAATTGCTTTGCTTGACCATGAACCTAGACACTTCACAACCGAGGGTCATATACCAAAGAATGGCATTTTTTATATGAAGAAATATCATTCTTAATTATGTTTATGCCTAATCAGAGGCGTAAAAAGGGATATAATTTGTAATAAAGTAACTGAAGATGGAAATATATAGATTAATGTCTTGCCCAAGGACATAAATGCTTTGCTGGACCATGAATCCAGACACTTTACAACCCCAGGTCAATTGTTTATACCAAAGAATGGCATGTTTATACCTAATCAGAGACATAAAAAGGGATATAATTTGAAATAAAGTAACTGACGATGGAAAATATATAAATTAATGTCTTGCCCAAGAACATGAATGCTTTGCTTACCTATGAACCTAGACACTTCACAACCCAAGGTCAATTTGTTTAGCCATAGAATGGCATTTTCATAAATCAGAGACTTGGAACGGGATATGAATTAACATTTTGAAATTGACGATAGGAAATATATAGATCAATGTCTTGCCCAAGGACATAACTGCTTTGCTGGACAATGAACCCAGACATTTCACAGCCCCAGGTCCATTCTTTTAGGTATAAAATGGAATGAGTTAAAAATCAGAGACTTAGAAAGCCATATAATTGAAATAATGAAATTGACAATGGGAAATATATAGATTAATGTCTTGCCCAAGGCGTAAATGCTTTGCTTGGACCATGAACCAAGACATTTTACAACCCCAGGTCAATTGTTTATACCAAAGAATGGCATGTTTATGCTTAATCAGAGACGTAAAAAGGGATATAATTTGAAATAAAGTAACTGACGATGGGAAATATATAAATTAATGTCTTGCCCAAGGACATAACTGCTTTGCTGGACCATGAACCCAGACATTTTACAATCCCAGGTCCATTCTTTTAGCTATAGAATGGCATGTTCATAAATCAGAGACTTAGAAAGGGATATGAATTAACATTATGAAATTGACAATGGGAAATATATAGATTAATGTCTTGCAACTGCTTTGCTGGACCATGAACCTAGACACTTCACAACCGAGGGTCAATTGTTTATACCAAAGAATGGCATTTGTATATGAAGAAATATCATTCTTAATTAGGGACTTAGAAAGTGATATGAATAAAAATTATGAAAACGACTTTGGGAAATATATAGATCAATGTCTCGCCCAAGGACATAATTGCTTTGCTTGACCATGAACCTAGACACTTCACAACCGAGGGTCATATACCAAAGAATGGCATTTTTATATGAAGAAATATCATTCTTATTATGTTTATGCCTAATCAGAGGCGTAAAAAGGGATATAATTTGTAATAAAGTAACTGAAGATGGAAATATATAGATTAATGTCTTGCCCAAGGACATAAATGCTTTGCTGGACCATGAATCCAGACACTTTACAACCCCAGGTCAATTGTTTATACCAAAGAATGGCATGTTTATACCTAATCAGAGACATAAAAAGGGATATAATTTGAAATAAAGTAACTGACGATGGGAAATATATAAATTAATGTCTTGCCCAAGAACATGAATGCTTTGCTTACCTATGAACCTAGACACTTCACAACCCAAGGTCAATTTGTTTAGCCATAGAATGGCATTTTCATAAATCAGAGACTTGGACGGGATATGAATTAACATTTTGAAATTGACGATAGGAAATATATAGATCAATGTCTTGCCCAAGGACATAACTGCTTTGCTGGACAATGAACCCAGACATTTCACAGCCCCAGGTCCATTCTTTTAGGTATAAAATGGAATGAGTTAAAATCAGAGACTTAGAAAGCCATATAATTGAAATAATGAAATTGACAATGGGAAATATATAGATTAATGTCTTGCCCAAGGCGTAAATGCTTTGCTTGGACCATGAACCAAGACATTTTACAACCCCAGGTCAATTGTTTATACCAAAGAATGGCATTTTATGCTTAATCAGAGACGTAAAAAGGGATATAATTTGAAATAAAGTAACTGACGATGGGAAATATATAAATTAATGTCTTGCCCAAGGACATAACTGCTTTGCTGGACCATGAACCCAGACACTTTACCACCCCAGGTCAATTGTTTATACCAAAGAATGGCATGTTTATGCTTAATCAGAGACGTAAAAAGGGATATAATTTGAAATAAAGTAACTGACGATGGGAAATATATAAATTAATGTCTTGCCCAAGGACATAACTGCTTTGCTGGACCATGAACCCAGACATTTTACAATCCCAGGTCCATTCTTTTAGCTATAGAATGGCATGTTCATAAATCAGAGACTTAGAAAGGGATATGAATTAACATTATGAAATTGACAATGGGAAATATATAGATTAATGTCTTGCAACTGCTTTGCTGGACCATGAACTTGGTCACTTCACAACCCCAGGTAAATTGTTTATACCAAAGAATGGCATGTTTATGAGAACAAATTCTTAATCAGAGACTTAGAAAGGGATATGAATTAACATTATGTAATTGACAATGTGAAAAATATAGATTAATGTCTTGCCCAAGGACATAAATGCTTTGCTGGACCATGAACCCAGACATTTCACAATCCCGGGTCAATTGTTTATACCAAAGAATGGCATGTTTATGAGAACAAATTCTAAATCAGAGACTTAGAAAGTGATATGAATAAAAATTATGAAAAGACTTTGGGAAATATATAGATCAATGTCTTGCCCAAGGACATAACTGCTTTGCTGGACCATGTACCCAGACACTTTACAACCCCAGGTCAATTGTTTATACCAAAGAATGGCATGTTTATACCTAATCAGAGACGTAAAAAGGGATATAATTTGAAATAAAGTAACTGACGATGGGAAATATATAAATTAATGTCTTGCCCAAGGACATAGCTGCTTTGCTGGACCATGAACGTAGCCACTTCACAACCGAGGGTCATATACCAAAGAATGGCATTTTTATATGAAGAAATATCATTCTTAATTATGTTTATGCCTAATCAGAGGCGTAAAAAGGGATATAATTTGTAATAAAGTAACTGAAGATGGAAATATAAATTAATGTCTTGCCCAAGGACATAAATGCTTTGCTGGACCATGAACTTGGTCATTTTACAACCCAGGTCAATTGTTTATACCAAAGAATGGCATGTTTATACCTAATCAGAGACGTAAAAAGGGATATTATTTGAAATAAAGTAACTGACGATGGGAATATATAGATTAATGTCTTGCCCAAGGACATAACTGCTTTGCTGGACCATGAAAATGCTTTGCTTGGACCATGAACCAAGACATTTTACAACCCCAGGTCAATTGTTTATACCAAGAATGGCATGTTTATGCTTAATCAGAGACGTAAAAAGGGATATAATTTGAAATAAAGTAACTGACGATGGGAAATATATAAATTAATGTCTTGCCCAAGGACATAACTGCTTTGCTGGACCATGAATCCAGACACTTTACCACCCCAGGTCAATTGTTTATACCAAAGAATGGCATGTTTATGCTTAATCAGAGACGTAAAAAGGGATATAATTTGAAATAAAGTAACTGACGATGGGAAAATATAAATTAATGTCTTGCCCAAGGACATAACTGCTTTGCTGGACCATGAACCCAGACATTTTACAATCCCAGGTCCATTCTTTTAGCTATAGAATGGCATGTTAATAAATCAGAGACTTAGAAAGGGATATGAATTAACATTATGAAATTGACAATGGGAAATATATAGATTAATGTCTTGCAACTGCTTTGCTGGACCATGAACCTAGACACTTCACAACCCCAGGTCAATTGTTTATACCAAAGAATGGCATGTTTATGCTTAATCAGAGACGTAAAAAGGGATATAATTTGAAATAAAGTAACTGACGATGGGAAATATATAAATTAATGTCTTGCCCAAGGACATAACTGCTTTGCTGGACCATGAACCCAGACATTTTACAATCCCAGGTCCATTCTTTTAGCTATAGAATGGCATGTTCATAAATCAGAGACTTGGAACGGGATATGAATTAACATTATGAAATTGACAATGGGAAATATATAGATTAATGTCTTGCAAACTGCTTTGCTGGACCATGAACCTAGACACTTCACAACCGAGGGTCAATTGTTTATACCAAAGAATGGCATTTGTATATGAAGAAATATCATTCTTAATTAGGGACTTAGAAAGTGATATGAATAAAAATTATGAAAACGACTTTGGGAAATATATAGATCAATGTCTCGCCCAAGGACATAATTGCTTTGCTTGACCATGAACCTAGACACTTCACAACCGAGGGTCATATACCAAGAATGGCATTTTTATATGAAGAAATATCATTCTTAATTATGTTTATGCCTAATCAGAGGCGTAAAAAGGGATATAATTTGTAATAAAGTAACTGAAGATGGAAATATATAGATTAATGTCTTGCCCAAGGACATAAATGCTTTGCTGGACCATGAATCCAGACACTTTACAACCCCAGGTCAATTGTTTATACCAAAGAATGGCATGTTTATACCTAATCAGAGACATAAAAAGGGATATAATTTGAAATAAAGTAACTGACGATGGGAAATATATAAATTAATGTCTTGCCCAAGAACATGAATGCTTTGCTTACCTATGAACCTAGACACTTCACAACCCAAGGTCAATTTTTTAGCCATAGAATGGCATTTTCATAAATCAGAGACTTGGAACGGATATGAATTAACATTTTGAAATTGACGATAGGAAATATATAGATCAATGTCTTGCCCAAGGACATAACTGCTTTGCTGGACAATGAACCCAGACATTTCACAGCCCCAGGTCCATTCTTTTAGGTATAAAATGGAATTTGTTAAAAATCAGAGACTTAGAAAGCCATATAATTGAAATAATGAAATTGACAATGGGAAATATATAGATTAATGTCTTGCCCAAGGCGTAAATGCTTTGCTTGGACCATGAACCAAGACATTTTACAACCCCAGGTCAATTGTTTATACCAAAGAATGGCATGTTTATGCTTAATCAGAGACGTAAAAAGGGATATAATTTGAAATAAAGTAACTGACGATGGGAAATATATAAATTAATGTCTTGCCCAAGGACATAACTGCTTTGCTGGACCATGAACCCAGACATTTTACAATCCCAGGTCCATTCTTTTAGCTATAGAATGGCATGTTCATAAATCAGAGACTTAGAAAGGGATATGAATTAACATTATGAAATTGACAATGGGAAATATATAGATTAATGTCTTGCAACTGCTTTGCTGGACCATGAACCTAGACACTTCACAACCCCAGGTAAATTGTTTATACCAAAGAATGGCATGTTTATGAGAACAAATTCTTAATCAGAGACTTATAAAGGGATATGAATTAACATTATGTAATTGACAATGTGAAAAATATAGATTAATGTCTTGCCCAAGGACATAAATGCTTTGCTGGACCATGAACCCAGACATTTCACAATCCCGGGTCAATTGTTTATACCAAAGAATGGCATGTTTATGAGAACAAATTCTAAATCAGAGACTTAGAAAGTGATATGAATAAAAATTATGAAAAGACTTTGGAAAATATATAGATCAATGTCTTGCCCAAGGACATAACTGCTTTGCTGGACCATGTACCCAGACACTTTACAACCCCAGGTCAATTGTTTATACCAAAGAATGGCATGTTTATACCTAATCAGAGACGTAAAAAGGGATATAATTTGAAATAAAGTAACTGACGATGGGAAATATATAAATTAATGTCTTGCCCAAGGACATAGCTGCTTTGCTGGACCATGAACGTAGCCACTTCACAACCGAGGGTCATATACCAAAGAATGGCATTTTATATGAAGAAATATCATTCTTAATTATGTTTATGCCTAATCAGAGGCGTAAAAAGGGATATAATTTGTAATAAAGTAACTGAAGATGGAAATATATAAATTAATGTCTTGCCCAAGGACATAAATGCTTTGCTGGACCATGAATCCAGACACTTTACAACCCCAGGTCAATTGTTTATACCAAAGAATGGCATGTTTATACCTAATCAGAGACGTAAAAAGGGATATAATTTGAAATAAAGTAACTGACGATGGGAAATATATAGATTAATATCTTGCCCAAGGACATAACTGCTTTGCTGGACCATGAACCCAGACATTTCACAATCCCAGGTCCATTGTTTTAGCTATAGAATGGCATGTTCATAAATCAGAGACTTGGAACGGGATATGAATTAACATTATGAAATTGACAATGGGAAATATATAGATTAATGTCTTGCCCAAGGACATAAATGCTTTGCTGGACCATGAACTTGGTCATTTTACAATCCCAGCCTAATTGTTTATACCAAATAATGGAATGTTTTACAGAAAAATATATACTTAATCAGAGATGTAGTAGAAAGGGATATGAATTAACATTATGAAATTGACAATGGGAAATATAGAGATTAATGTCTTGCAACTGCTTTGCTGGACCATGAACCTAGACACTTCACAACCTCAGGTTAATTGTTTATACCAAAGTATGGCATGTTTATGAGAACAAATTCTTAATCAGAGACTTAGAAAGGGATATAATTAATATTATGAAATTGAAATTGGGAAATATATAGATTAATGTCTTGCCCAAGGACATAGCTGCTTTGCTGGACCATGAACGTAGCCACTTCACAACCGAGGGTCATATACCAAAGAATGGCATTTTATATGAAGAAATATCATTCTTAATTATGTTTATGCCTAATCAGAGGCGTAAAAAGGGATATAATTTGTAATAAAGTAACTGAAGATGGAAATATATAAATTAATGTCTTGCCCAAGGACATAAATGCTTTGCTGGACCATGAATCCAGACACTTTACAACCCCAGGTCAATTGTTTATACCAAAGAATGGCATGTTTATACCTAATCAGAGACGTAAAAAGGGATATAATTTGAAATAAAGTAACTGACGATGGGAAATATATAGATTAATATCTTGCCCAAGGACATAACTGCTTTGCTGGACCATGAACCCAGACATTTCACAATCCCAGGTCCATTCTTTTAGCTATAGAATGGCATGTTCATAAATCAGAGACTTGGAACGGGATATGAATTAACATTATGAAATTGACAATGGGAAATATATAGATTAATGTCTTGCCCAAGGACATAAATGCTTTGCTGGACCATGAACTTGGTCATTTTACAATCCCAGCCTAATTGTTTATACCAAATAATGGAATGTTTTACAGAAAAAATATACTTAATCAGAGATGTAGTAGAAAGGATATGAATAACATTATGAAATTGACAATGGGAAATATAGAGATTAATGTCTTGCAACTGCTTTGCTGGACCATGAACCTAGACACTTCACAACCCCAGGTAAATTGTTTATACCAAAGAATGGCATGTTTATGAGAACAAATTCTTAATCAGAGACTTAGAAAGGGATATGAATTAACATTATGTAATTGACAATGTGAAAAATATAGATTAATGTCTTGCCCAAGGACATAAATGCTTTGCTGGACCATGAACCCAGACATTTCACAATCCCGGGTCAATTGTTTATACCAAAGAATGGCATGTTTATAGAGAACAAATTCTAAATCAGAGACTTAGAAAGGGATATGAATTAACATTATGTAATTGACAATGTGAAAAATATAGATTAATGTCTTGCCCAAGGACATAACTGCTTTGCTGGACCATGAACCCAGACATTTCACAATCCCAGGTCCATTCTTTTAGCTATAGAATGGCATGTTCATAAATCAGAGACTTGGAACGGGATATGAATTAACATTATGAAATTGACAATGGGAAATATATAGATTAATGTCTTGCCCAAGGACATAAATGCTTTGAATGTTTTGGTGATATTTTCATTATAATTTGCTATATGTTATACAAATAATGGAATGTTTTACAGAAAAATATATACTTAATCAGAGATGTAGTAGAAAGGGATATGAATTAACATTATGAAATTGACAATGGGAAATATAGAGATTAATGTCTTGCAACTGCTTTGCTGGACCATGAACCTAGACACTTCACAACCCCAGGTAAATTGTTTATACCAAAGAATGGCATGTTTATGAGAACAAATTCTTAATCAGAGACTTAGAAAGATATGAATTAACATTATGTAATTGACAATGTGAAAAATATAGATTAATGTCTTGCCCAAGGACATAAATGCTTTGCTGGACCATGAACCCAGACATTTCACAATCCCGGGTCAATTGTTTATACCAAAGAATGGCATGTTTATGAGAACAAATTCTAAATCAGAGACTTAGAAAGGATATGAATTAACATTATGTAATTGACAATGTGAAAAATATAGATTAATGTCTTGCCCAAGGACATAAATGCTTTGCTGGACCATGAATCCAGACACTTTACAACCCCAGGTCAATTGTTTATACCAAAGAATGGCATGTTTATACCTAATCAGAGACGTAAAAAGGGATATAATTTGAAATAAAGTAACTGACGATGGGAAATATATAGATTAATGTCTTGCCCAAGGACATAACTGCTTTGCTGGACCATGAACCCAGACATTTCACAATCCCAGGTCCATTCTTTTAGCTATAGAATGGCATGTTCATAAATCAGAGACTTAAAAAGGGATATGAATTAACATTATGTAATTGACAATGGGAAATATGTAGATTAATGTCTTGCCCAGGGTCATAAATGATTTACTGTACCATGAACCCAGACACTTTACAACCCCAGGTCAATTGTTTATACCAAAGAATGGCATGTTTATACCTAATCAGAGACGTAAAAAGGGATATAATTTGAAATAAAGTAACTGACGATGGGAAATATATAGATTAACGTCTTGCCCAAGGACATAAATGCTTTGCTGGACCATGAACCCAGATATATCACAACCCGGGTCAATTCTTTTACCTATTGAATAGCATGTTCATTAATCAGAGACTTAGAAAGGGATATAAATTAACATTATGAAATTGACAATGGGAAATATATAGATTAATATCTTGCCCAAGGACATAAATGCTTTGCTGGACCATGAACCCAAGAACTTCAATACCCAAGGTCAATTGTTTATAACAAAGAATGGAGTGTTTATGAGAACAAATTCTTAATCAGAGACTTAGAAAGGGATATGAATTAACATTTTGAAATTGACGATATGAAATATATAGATCAATGTCTTGCCCAAGGACATAACTGCTTTGCTGGACAATGAACCCAGACATTTCACAGCCCCAGGTCCATTCTTTTAGGTATAAAATGGAATTTGTTAAAAATCAGAGACTTAGAAAGCCATATAATTGAAATAATGAAATTGACAATGGGAAATATATAGATTAATGTCTTGCCCAAGGCGTAAATGCTTTGCTTGGACCATGAACCAAGACATTTTACAACCCCAGGTCAATTGTTTATACCAAAGAATGGCATGTTTATGCTTAATCAGAGACGTAAAAAGGGATATAATTTGAAATAAAGTAACTGACGATGGGAAATATATAAATTAATGTCTTGCCCAAGGACATAACTGCTTGCTGGACCATGAACCCAGACATTTTACAATCCCAGGTCCATTCTTTTAGCTATAGAATGGCATGTTCATAAATCAGAGACTTAGAAAGGGATATGAATTAACATTATGAAATTGACAATGGGAAATATATAGATTAATGTCTTGCAACTGCTTTGCTGGACCATGAACCTAGACACTTCACAACCCCAGGTAAATTGTTTATACCAAAGAATGGCATGTTTATGAGAACAAATTCTTAATCAGAGACTTATAAAGGGATATGAATTAACATTATGTAATTGACAATGTGAAAAAATATAGATTAATGTCTTGCCCAAGGACATAAATGCTTTGCTGGACCATGAACCCAGACATTTCACAATCCCGGGTCAATTGTTTATACCAAAGAATGGCATGTTTATGAGAACAAATTCTAAATCAGAGACTTAGAAAGTGATATGAATAAAAATTATGAAAAGACTTTGGGAAATATATAGATCAATGTCTTGCCCAAGGACATAACTGCTTTGCTGGACCATGTACCCAGACACTTTACAACCCCAGGTCAATTGTTTATACCAAAGAATGGCATGTTTATACCTAATCAGAGACGTAAAAAGGGATATAATTTGAAATAAAGTAACTGACGATGGGAAATATATAAATTAATGTCTTGCCCAAGGACATAGCTGCTTTGCTGGACCATGAACGTAGCCACTTCACAACCGAGGGTCATATACCAAAGAATGGCATTTTTATATGAAGAAATATCATTCTTAATTATGTTTATGCCTAATCAGAGGCGTAAAAAGGGATATAATTTGTAATAAAGTAACTGAAGATGGAAATATATAAATTAATGTCTTGCCCAAGGACATAAATGCTTTGCTGGACCATGAATCCAGACACTTTACAACCCCAGGTCAATTGTTTATACCAAAGAATGGCATGTTATACCTAATCAGAGACGTAAAAAGGGATATAATTTGAAATAAAGTAACTGACGATGGGAAATATATAGATTAATATCTTGCCCAAGGACATAACTGCTTTGCTGGACCATGAACCAGACATTTCACAATCCCAGGTCCATTCTTTTAGCTATAGAATGGCATGTTCATAAATCAGAGACTTGGAACGGGATATGAATTAACATTATGAAAATTGACAATGGGAAATATATAGATTAATGTCTTGCCCAAGGACATAAATGCTTTGCTGGACCATGAACTTGGTCATTTTACAATCCCAGCCTAATTGTTTATACCAAATAATGGAATGTTTTACAGAAAAATATATACTTAATCAGAGATGTAGTAGAAAGGGATATGAATTAACATTATGAATTGACAATGGGAAATATAGAGATTAATGTCTTGCAACTGCTTTGCTGGACCATGAACCTAGACACTTCACAACCTCAGGTTAATTGTTTATACCAAAGTATGGCATGTTTATGAGAACAAATTCTTAATCAGAGACTTAGAAAGGGATATAATTAATATTATGAAATTGAAATTGGGAAATATATAGATTAATGTCTTGCCCAAGGACATAGCTGCTTTGCTGGACCATGAACGTAGCCACTTCACAACCGAGGGTCATATACCAAAGAATGGCATTTTTATATGAAGAAATATCATTCTTAATTATGTTTATGCCTAATCAGAGGCGTAAAAAGGGATATAATTTGTAATAAAGTAACTGAAGATGGAAATATATAGATTAATGTCTTGCCCAAGGACATAAATGCTTTGCTGGACCATGAACTTGGTCATTTTACAATCCCAGCCTAATTGTTTATACCAAATAATGGAATGTTTTACAGAAAAATATATACTTAATCAGAGATGTAGTAGAAAGGGATATGAATTAACATTATGAAATTGACAATGGAAATATAGAGATTAATGTCTTGCAACTGCTTTGCTGGACCATGAACCTAGACACTTCACAACCTCAGGTTAATTGTTTATACCAAGTATGGCATGTTTATGAGAACAAATTCTTAATCAGAGACTTAGAAAGGGATATAATTAATATTATGAAATTGAAATTGGGAAATATATAGATTAATGTCTTGCCCAAGGACATAGCTGCTTTGCTGGACCATGAACGTAGCCACTTCACAACCGAGGGTCATATACCAAAGAATGGCATTTTTATATGAAGAAATATCATTCTTAATTATTATTTTTATGCCTAATCAGAGGCGTAAAAAGGGATATAATTTGTAATAAAGTAACTGAAGATGGAAATATATAAATTAATGTCTTGCCCAAGGACATAAATGCTTTGCTGGACCATGAATCCAGACACTTTACAACCCCAGGTCAATTGTTTATACAAAGAATGGCATGTTTATACCTAATCAGAGACGTAAAAAGGGATATAATTTGAAATAAAGTAACTGACGATGGGAAATATATAGATTAATATCTTGAGGACATAACTGCTTTGCTGGACCATGAACCCAGACATTTCACAATCCCAGGTCCATTCTTTTAGCTATAGAATGGCATGTTCATAAATCAGAGACTTGGAACGGGATATGAATTAACATTATGAAATTGACAATGGGAAATATATAGATAATGTCTTGCCCAAGGACATAAATGCTTTGCTGGACCATGAACTTGGTCATTTTACAATCCCAGCCTAATTGTTTATACCAAATAATGGAATGTTTTACAGAAAAATATATACTTAATCAGAGATGTAGTAGAAAGGGATATGAATAACATCATGAAATTGACAATGGGAAACATAGAGATCAATGTCTTGCAACTGCTTTGCTGGACCATGAACCTAGACACTTCACAACCTCAGGTTAATTGTTTATACAAAGTATGGCATGTTTATGAGAACAAATTCTTAATCAGAGACTTAGAAGGGATATAATTAATATTATGAAATTGAAATTGGGAAATATATAGATTAATGTCTTGCCCAAGGACATAGCTGCTTTGCTGGACCATGAACCTAGGCACTTCACAACCAAGGGTCAATTGTTTATACCAAAGAATGGAATTTTTATATGAAGAATATCATTCTTAATTATGTTTATGCCTAATCAGAGGCGTAAAAAGGGATATAATTTGTAATAAAGTAACTGAAGATGGAAATATATAAATTAATGTCTTGCCCAACACATAAATGCTTTGCTGGACCATGAATCCAGACACTTTACAACCCCAGGTCCATTCTTTTAGCTATAGAATGGCATGTTCATAAATCAGAGACTTAAAAAGGGATATGAATTAACATTATGTAATTGACAATGGGAAATATGTAGATTAATGTCTTGCCCAGGGACATAAATGATTTACTGTACCATGAACCCAGACACTTTACAACCCCAGGTCAATTGTTTATACCAAAGAATGGCATGTTTATACCTAATCAGAGACGTAAAAAGGGATATAATTTGAAATAAAGTAACTGACGATGGGAAATATATAGATTAATGTCTTGCCCAAGGACATAACTGCTTTGCTGGCCATGAACCCAGACATTTCACAATCCCAGGTCCATTCTTTTAGCTATAGAATGGCATGTTCATAAATCAGAGACTTAAAAAGGATATGAATTAACATTATGTAATTGACAATGGGAAATATGTAGATTAATGTCTTGCCCAGGGACATAAATGATTTACTGTACCATGAACCCAGACACTTTACAACCCCAGGTCAATTGTTTATACCAAAGAATGGCATGTTTATACTAATCAGAGACGTAAAAAGGGATATAATTTGAAATAAAGTAACTGACGATGGGAAATATAGATTAACGTCTTGCCAAAGACATAAATGCTTTGCTGGACCATGAACCCAGATATATCACAACCCGGGTCAATTCTTTTACCTATTGAATAGCATGTTCATTAATCAGAGACTTAGAAAGGGATATAAATAACATTATGAAATTGACAATGGGAAATATATAGATTAATATCTTGCCCAAGGACATAAATGCTTTGCTGGACCATGAACCCAAGAACTTCAATACCCAAGGTCAATTGTTTATAACAAAGAATGGAGTGTTTATGAGAACAAATTCTTAATCAGAGACTTAGAAAGGGATATGAATTAACATTTTGAAATTGACGATAGGAAATATATAGATCAATGTCTTGCCCAAGGACATAACTGCTTTGCTGGACAATGAACCCAGACATTTCACAGCCCCAGGTCCCCTTTAGGTATAAAATGGAATGAGTTAAAATCAGAGACTTAGAAAGCCATATAATTGAAATAATGAAATTGACAATGGGAAATATATAGATTAATGTCTTGCCCAGGCGTAAATGCTTTGCTTGGACCATGAACCAAGACATTTTACAACAGGTAACTTTTGTAGCTATAGAATGGCATTTTTTAATTTAAAAAATATACGTAATCAGAGAGACGTAAGGGATATAAATTTTGCGGGATAAATAACATTTTAAAATTGACAATGGGAAATATATAGATTAATGTCTTGCCCAAGGACATAAATGCTTTGCTTAGACCATGGACCCAGACTTCACAACCCTAGGTCCATTCTTTTAGCTATAAAATGGCATGTTTATAAACCAGAGACTCAGAAAGCCATATAATTGACAATAATGATTTGACAATGGGAAATATATAGATTAATGTGTTGCCTTGCCGAAGAACATAAATGCTTTGCCCAACCATGAACTCAGACACTTCACAACTCCAGGTCAATCCTTTTTATATAAAAAATAATAATGAATTCAGACTTAGAAAGTTATTTAATTGACAATAATGAAATTGACAATAAGAAATATATAGATTAATGTCTTGCCCAAGGACATAATACTTTGCTGGCCCATGAACCTAAACATTTAACAACCCACGGTCAATTGTTTATACCAAAGAATGGAGTGTTTTATAGAAGAAAAAAATAAATAAATCAGAGACATAGAAATGGATATAATTTAAAAAAAAAAAGGGAAATTGACAATAAGAAATATATAGATTAATGTATTGCCCAAGGACATAATACTTTGCTGGCCATGAACCTAAACATTTCACAACCCCAGGTCAATTGTTTATACCAAAGAATAGAGTGTTTTAAAGAAAAAAAAAATTTAATCAGAGACGTAGAAAGGGATATAAATTACCATTTTGAAATTGACAATGGGAAATATACAGATTAATGTTCTTGCCAAGGATATAACTGCTTTGCTCGAACGTAAACTCAGATATTTCACAGCCCAAGGTCCATTCTTTTAGCTATAGAATGGCATGTTCTAAAATCAGAGATGTAGAAAGGGATATAATTTAAAATAATGAAATTGACAATTGGAAATATATAGATTAATGTCTTGCCCAAGAACATGAATGCTTTGCTTACCTATGAACCTAGACACTTCACAACCCAAGGTCAATTTTTTTAGCCATAGAATGGCATTCTTATATGAAAAATATATATATGTAAACTGAATTGGAGACTAGGGAAGTGACATTCCGCGGCATTGTGGAACTAGGAACCACATCATGTAAAACATTGGAATATAAACGTAATGTGATATGGAAGTAGGTATGGGAAAGAGGCAAGCATGATATAGGTCATAATGACCATTTTGTCAGACAAATGGACATTTCTTTGTTCCATTTCTTGTTAACATGAACATCACAAACAAAAATGAATCAACAATGAACCTCTTGCATGGGAAGCAACACTATAGAATCCATGTAAAATAAGAGCTATACAAGGACATCAAATAATAATGGTACAAATGATGGAAACTAATAAGTGAATAGACTGTCAAGAAATGGTACCTGTTGGGAAGGCACGAAGTGGTGAATCTGGTGTGAATCTGGTGTGAATGCGGCGGGAAAGGCAGGAAGGCAGGAATGCTGGCGGTGAATCTGGTGTGAATGAGGCGGGAAGGCAGGAATGCTGGTGGTGAATCTGGTGTGAATGCGGCGGGAAAGGCAGGAAGGCAGGAATGCTGGTGGTGAATCTGGTGTGAATGCGGCGGGAAAGGCAGGAAGGCAGGAATGCTGGTGGTGAATCTGGTGTGAATCTGGTGTGAATGCGGCGGGAAAGGCAGGAAGGCAGGAATGCTGGTGGTGAATCTGGTGTGAATGCGGCGGGAAAGGCAGGAAGGCAGGAATGCTGGTGGTGAATCTGGTGTGAATCTGGTGTGAATGCGGCGGGAAAGGCAGGAAGGCAGGAATGCTGGTGGTGAATATGTGTGGATTAGGCAGGCAGGCAGGAATGCTGGTGGTGAATCTGGTGTGAATCTGGTGTGAATGCGGCGGGAAAGGCAGAAAGGCAGGAATTCTGGCGGTGAATATGGTGTGGATCGATTAGGCAGGAAGTCAGGAATGCTGGTTTTATAGATGAATTTAGAATATGTTGTATACTGGGAGTCCTTGTATGATGGTAGCTCTTATTTCACATCTGCCTGGTGGAGAATACCCAAAAAATATTGTATTCACAATTGTATTCTCTACGTTGCAGTTATGAACATTTTAAACAAGTCATAGATTTTTGTTTCTCCACTTCATATACTAAAGTAATACGAAGTTTTGGTATAGGGTTGGGTATGATGACTGGTCAATGAAACATATTGGAAGCATTTGCTATCCTACAATATTCAGTGGTCGTTGTCGCGGTTGAAATCGAGTCTAAAATTATAAAATTGTAAATAGTAAACTCTTTATGTTGTATAGTTCCCTCTCAAGTTCAAGATATTATTTAAGCTATGAACACATGTTTCTGGACTAAAATCGACCGAATCGATTAGCTATTCCCGTTTGGAAATTATATATCACAACTACATATTCTGAGATTTTCATGGTCGCAGCTACCATTGTACGGCGGTAGGCGCTATTTGAAATTTATCAAAATTACCGGGAGCACTGGTAAATTTATATTCAAGTTTTCTCGAAGCAGAAGTGTTTTAGTGGCTTAATTTTCTAGTGCTTATAATACATCCACAGGGGCATCCAAATATATCAAAATTGTAAAGAATCACTATCGACCCAATTTTATCTCCAAAACTTTGTATTACCTTTAGCATTCACCCATGATTATTGAAGGAAAGAAATTGTTTAGCAATAGGTCTAAACTGACTGAAAGTTTCTAGAATACTATTAATTAATGTTTAGTATTCAAAATGTCAACATCAAAGTTCATCGATCTCATTATTATTATTTTTAAATTACATGAGATTAATTTATGATCATGGTAAAATATCATGAAAGAATCGTTGTTCAATGGTGAACCAACCCTATACCACTTGGTAAGGCAATTCCTTTTACAATGAGCCAGTTCACAGTTGCAGTCTGAGCATGAGCAGATAAAGGTCATTGCAGAACAAATTTTGAAATACACGGAGACAAAATACTGGATACGTGCTCCCAAAAAAGTGGGGGGGGGGGGGGGGCGATTCTCCACCGTTCCACAGGCCCTGACATGTAGGGCCTCTAATAAGCATATTTCTTGCCTAACTGTAAATTGTAATTTTTTCAACAAACGCATACAAAAGTAAAATTTAGTAAAAAGTGAGGAAAATTCTTGGAAAATTATGTCATTTCAGTAACATTTGTAAATCACCGTTATCGAATTAGAAATAAACCATCTTTGAAATTTTGGTCCCTTTTAGCTCTCCCCTCCCTTTCCCTTCCTTCTCTCTTTTTTTGGCGGAGGCGGTGGGAGGCAAGGGCCTTTTCGCCCCCCAATCCACACTTGTTGGCGGGAAAATTGCAACTGATATCCCTCTTGTCTTTTCTTCTTCCTCTTTTTTTTCCTTCCCTTTATCTCCTCTTGTCCTTTTTTTCTTTCTTTCCTTCTTTCCCTTTCCTAATTCTCTTTTATTTTTTTGATGGGGGGGGGGGGGGGGCAGGGAGGCAAGGCCCCTTGGATCCGCGTCTGTCTATCTCAACATACCATTTCTAATGGTTTCACATCTCTATTTTCAGAATGTTGATCGAGTTAACTTACCGGTCCAGGCTAGAAATTCATCGGAATCGGACCCATACCTCCGGGCCGGCATGAATCTATCTGTGAAACAAAGAACATAAGGGAAAACATAAGTTAACTCTCTTACTAGAAGCATTTTCACATAGTAATGTATTTGAGGCAGCTAATAGAATTTTGTGGTAATCCTCACTTTTAATAAACAGTAGTCCTTACAATATGTTATTCAAATTAAACAAATGAGGTAACAAAATATAAGAGAATGTAATATAATCCGTGGTCTTTTGTTAGGATATAAATACACTCCTGTGGAATAGTACAGACCATAATGATTTGGGTATTTGAATCCAGGGCTCCACTCCGGGTTTTGCTGGATATTTTTCAGATTTGATCCCTATTTTATAACTTTTTTATAATTTCTATGCTAAGATGCGTTTGAATAGGACCCAAGCTGTTACAAATACTGAATATGGTGAGATGAATATTCATTTATAGGCCATAGAAGTCACTAAAAACACTGATCAGACATTGTTGATTTTGCATGATTCTTTCTTACCCGAAAAGGGGGGAATGTTGTTAGATGCCATTTTTTCCCTGCGAATCCTCTCTTTTTTTTTACTCAAGGGGGCGTGGTTGAGGGGAAAACAAAAAACCCTTTTTGTTTAGTGCTCACTACCACCCTGATTAATACCGAAAATACACTTGGGTAGAGACTGCCAAATGTACATTAATGTCTTCCCAAATGACGTTAGTGCCAGGCTGGGGTTCGAACCTCAACCTATCTTTGAAAAATCAGAGAAACAGATTGTTGAAATTTTGAATAAAATTGGATAATACAATAACAAAGTTGTTATTTGTTAATATTGTAATCGTGGGAATTTAAAATTGGTTGAATCAATAATGTCATTATGTTGTAGTGCCAGACAACTCTCCTGTTTGTTCCAGCACAACAAATTACTAAAATGCTTATTTTCAAAAAGTATAACATTAGGAGAGTCGGTCACGAATATATCACAATCCATGGCCACTCGCTAAATTGCCAATTTGAGATTTGCATGGAAAAAAACATTCATAGCTTTCTGATAATTTACCCAATTGCCAATTCATTTTTTTATTGTCAAGCTTTCACAAGAGTTAACTGATTACCAAGGTTTGATTGTCCTTTCAGATTAGATAGTCCACATGTTAGCAGGTTAGAACTTCATATCAATTGCTGTGTCTTTTTCTAGTATTACCATAGGAGCACATTACAGTGAAGGGTGACATGATAAAACAAAATAATCTCGAAAGTTACACTTAGCTAAACTAAATACATTTACAACAAATATGGATTTGATTATTAGTTATGGATAGGAAATAATTATGGTTATGGTGATTATTTGACTAGGCCATGTATATCAATTCAAAAAAGTATAAAAACCCCTACGTTTATTATAAACCTAAAATTACACATGTAATGCTGTAAAAGTTGTAGAAAAATATTACTCATAACATGCATGTATATAAAATGGTTCTCCAATATCAGAAAAGTATTTTGTAGATTTTCTTTCGGTTCGTTCTCATAATACTATGTTATAAATTTGTTAACAATGGGG